>NW_026068050.1:383867-472858 GCF_014885135.2 Alexandromys fortis | reverse complement strand
TTTTTTGGTTTTTCGAGACACGGTTTCTCTGTGGCTTTGGAGCCTGTCCTGGAACTAGCTCTGTAGACCAGGCTGGTCTCGAACTCACAGAGATCCGCCTGCCTGTGCCTCCCGAGTGCTGGGATTAAAGGCGTGCGCCACCATCGCCAACAAATGAAGACCTACCTCCTCCCTAAGGCCAGACTTAAAGGCCTTAGGCAAGGCTTATACCCCTGTTGCTCTGTTCTTCCACTAGGAGCTCCCAATAACAGGTGGGAATGAAAGGTCTCCATGTCCAACTAAGCGAATCCTAATAAAGAAGCCGGGGGTTCAAGGAACCAGCCTGCTGCAGCCTGAATCCTGGCCACAGAGCAGGGACTGGAGTAAGCTTTCCAGGGCGTGTGGAGGAGGGGACCCTCCCTCTAACACATATCCACCAATCTGTAAGCCAGGCTCTAAGCTCGGTTTTCATCTTCATCTCAAGAATGGCATGGCTGTCAGCTGTGGTGGCTCCCATCTGTGATCCCAGCACTCAGGAGACCGAGGCAGGGGGTTTGCTGCAAGTTCCTGAGACCCCATCTCAAAATAAAATGATAAAGTGGCTACAAAGAAGGACAGATACTGCAGACGGCATCATACAAAAGAGAAAGTAGGAGCTTGGGTTCATGGCTGTACTGTCCAAGCTTATTCTGCGCAGAGGCCAAGCTGGGCTTTGGCGTGGTTTGTGTTCTATTTCCAAGCTCCAGCTATGTTCTCCTCCCATTCTTAGAGGCTGAGGTTTTAGGTGGCAGGGAGCAGGAGCAGGCTTCCCCAGAGGCACAGACTGGAGAGGATGGCACACACAAGCCTGCCTCCGTGTCTGCTGGTCCTGCCTGCTTGCATCCCAGCAGCTCATACGGTTTTACGATGATGGTTATTTCTGAAGGCACTTGAAATTAATGATGGCTCTAAAATGGCTGGGACAGCAGAGTCATTGCTGAGACCTCTAATTAGCAAGAAGAACTGAGCCGAGGAGCTAGGAGGCAGTGGAAGCTGGGTAAGCAGTGGTAGGCATGGGGTAGGGGTGCAGGGGTGGTGCCCGCACTCAAGGCTTTTGGAGCTGGCTGCTCAAATGAACCTCATATTCTGTTCTGTGCCACATATTACCTTGCTGTGCCACCTTGAAGGGGAACTGCACCTCTCTGGGCCAAAGTTCCCTCAATTATATGCCAAGGCCTCAGGATTCTTCTGCCCTGCCTAGACAATGGGGATAGTGAGATAAGGTCCCTTAGTTCCTTAGAGGAAGATTCTAGGATCCTAGAAAGCTAAGTCTTAAAATCAGGGCCCTTGGTACCCCTGGTAGCCACAGCAGAGGCCCTAGTCTACCCCATGTTCTGAAGTCCTTTACGCTCAGGTAAAGGCTGCTGGCATAATGAAGTCCTAGAGATTCAGGCTGGAGCCAAGTGGATTGGGACATGGCAGTTAATCCATAGGTCAGAGCCCCGTGATGGTGCAACTGTGAGGCAGACAAGGGAGTAGGGACCTGCAGGAGCCCAATGCAAAGTCTCCACCCTGGCCACAAGGGGCTCCTGGATCCCACATAGTCACGCCTCTCTGTTCACTCAGGGCTGGGGTTGTAGTGCCATCACTGGGAAGGCTCCAGAGTGAGTGATGTGCCCCTGTCTGTCTAGAAGCAGAGTAGTCAGTAACCCTCAGTGGAGGGTGGGGGCACGGCGTTAAACACCGAGGGAAGGTCAGAATGTTTTCAGGGTCCTCAGCAGAAGCCCTGGCAGGGTTGGAAGGCTACCTGGCCTGGATGTGAAGTCCATCGGGGCTGAGAAGTAAGAACTTGGTCTGAAGCCAGGACTGCCTGACCCACTCCAAAGCCCCCAAGAAAAGACCCAATGCTGTTCCTGACTTTGACTTATCTTGGAATGGGAGGAATCAGAAAAGTGCTCTCTCCACTGGAATAAAAAGATTAAATTGAGAGCAAAAAATATGAAAATATAGTGATTTGTATGAAGGGATCACTCTCCAGCTCTTGGGGGCCCTGGGCTCTGTGCTTGGCAGAGCAGCTGCTCCTAAGGGCCTGGGCTTGGCGGTCCCCATGGAGCACACGAGGGAAAATTCGAGCTAATGCGTGCAAACAGGCAGCTCTGTTAGCAAACCCATTCATTAAGCACTCATCTTGAGTTCCGATGTCCTGGAGACCCGTCTTTTAACTCAGAACCTGTTGTTCTCTGAGGCTAAAGGCAGTGTAGTAGATCCAGAGGCCCTCAGGCAGCCTCGGGTTCTAGTTCTCATACTCCCTCTAACTGTTGTGTGACCCTGCACAAGTCACTGCTCTTTCCAAATTTCAGTTGCCCTCTAATAGGCGGAGCTAAGGTGACTCCTGCCTTACAGTCTCTCCCTGGGTCATCCCAATCCCCCTGAGTGCAGATGGACCAACTGACTCACCTCCCTCCCCTTCCCAGTGTCCTAGGGCTTCACACATGTCAAGCAAGTATTCTAACCATCGAGCAACACCTCCACTCCCCGACTCACTTCCGATGAGTAGAATGTGGCAGAAGAGATGGGATGTCACTTTGGACATAAGATTATAAAAAGAAAAGAGGAGATGCAGCCTCCATCTTAGGTGTTTTCTGTCCATGGTCGCTTGTTTATTCTAAGGGAAGCAGCTGCCATGCCATCAACAGCTCTATCGAGAAGCCCACTGGAAAGGAACTGGTGTCTCTAGACAACACTACAGGACCCAAGGCCAGGGAGCAAACATGGAAGCAGGCGTTCCTCGAGCAGGGCTCTGGGAAGATCACAGCTCTCTGAATACCTTGACTGAAGCCCCAAGAAACCCTGAGTCAGAGAAGCAACTCTGCCTCACTTGGATTCCCTCCCTGAACAATCTATGAGGTCCTATTATTTGATTCAAGCCACTGCACGTAGAGATGATTTGCTACAAAGCAACACGCACCTATGGCAGGCTCCACCTGTTACAGGTGTGCAACCATTCCTTGCTCTCACCCTGGCTTGGGACAGGGGGATAACAGGCAAAGTGCCTCCTGCCAGTGGGGGTGAGGAACTGCACAGTAACTTAGCGGCCCCCTGATAAGGTTGAAAAGATGCATAGTCTGTTACTCAACAGCTCCACGCTGGGTACATATCGCAGAGAACCAGGCTAGCACAGAAAGGGCCACTACGATGTTTTTGTAACAGTAGAGGTCAAAAGCATTGGCTATACCTCTCAGTGGCAGGAAGACGGACAGAGTACAGTGTGATCACACAACGGGATATCAAATGATGATGACAGACCCAAGAGTCACACGAGCTAGTTCAGACCATCCCATAATGCAGTGTGGAGGAACAAAGCAAAGGTGCACACAAGGCCACAGCATTATGTCCCATCCAAAAGCACACCTTACGATCCGAGCACAGCTATCTACACACAGGGGAGGTATGCGCACAGGAGAATGACCGCCACTCTGGGAGAGTGCCACTTCTCAGAGAGGCAAGTACCCCCCACGAGCCCCACCCTGCTCCGAACTGTGTTAACTGCTCACTTGGCAACTCATTTGATTCCTCAACAGCCCCACAAATAATAACATCCTATTATTTGTTCTTAGGGAAGAAACCGAGGCATGAGGTACCCAGGGAGAGAACCCTGGGCTCCCACATCTAGTGGGCACCTGGGTCTTGGTTTTTACTCTGCTGTTCACATGGGGGAAGAAATGGCCTCTAGCTATTCTTTGGTCACATGGGACACTTTTCCTCTTCCTAAATATTGTAGGCTGAGATGTGGCAAATCTTAATCCAGCAGTTTGTGCTATTTGTGGAGCCTTCAAGTTCAGTGCAGCGCCAGTTACTAGACCTGTGAGGGAGGCTAAAACCAGGGAAGAGTGGATGAAGAAGGCGGGAATAAGGCCATCCAGTTCAAGACAGTTCGAGTTTATGTGGGCTCAGTTCACAGACAGATCAAGGTTGAGGTTAAGGAATATGACTGAACATTTGTGTCATGAGAGGTCCTCGTGTAAGCCTCAACCACATCCGTAGAGGGACTGTGGCCATCCCCATTCAGCCAGTGGGGAAATAGTACCAGAAAGGTTGAGCATCTTCTCCAGCCCACACGGCAGACATGAGATTGAAGGGACATTCTCTCGTTCCATCCTCCCCTGCCTTCCTGTGATAACATGCAGACAAGAGTCCAGGATTTGCTGCCCACGGGGCTATCTCAGTCTAAACCAGGTGAGCTGAGGGGATTTGGGAGGAGGGGACCAACTAGAACAGACTTTCCATCCTGGGATAAAGAGGCAGGTACTTCAGTGGACTCTCTAGTGACAAGGTACTCAACCATCCATCCTTCCATCCATCCACTCATCCATCCACTCATTCATACATCACTCAACAAACATTTGCCACGGCCTTCTCTGTGCCTCCAGAGCCCATAGTCTAGCAAACAAGATTCAGCCCAATGTGATGGCAGGCTGTGTTTGCACACGCACACAACACACACAGAGCAGACACCAGGGAATCAGGACAGGCATGCAGGAGGTAGTCAAGGCTGCGCTGAATCAAGGAGTGAGGAGACAGTTATGTGTACAGAGGTGGGGAGGTACCCCACACAGACAGCAAAGATGCAAGGACCCCACCCTTGGCTGGGGAAGACCGCTGCTAGCCACGGAGACTCTATGGGGTGTGAGGCCGAGTTACTGCCACCTCCTCAGTTTGTAGGCAGCTGGATCCCTGGGCTATGGCAGCCCTGTGGGGCAGACTGGGCCCTGCTCCAGAGGGATTTAGAGCAGGGGAGTTCAAACCATAACGGCGCGTGTAATTATGTGCAAAACTGAAGGAGGGCTCCTTAATAATTGATGGTAGGAGAGAGTAAATATCGGCAGAGGCACCCGGCTGCATCGCCCCGTCCCGTCTGGCTGGGGCCCAGGGCAGCCGCCGGGCTGCTAATATGCCTATAAATTATTGAACTTATAAAGAAGAAAGCAGGTGTCATGTCGTACCCATAAACAGCTTGTTAGCTAAGACTAACGAAGGGGCGGCGGGCCCCTTGGCATGGCATCCGCACCCCTATCCGGATTACAGGGGGAACCAGAGGCAGAGAGGAGAGAGTCCAGTCTGTCCCATTTCTGGCCTCCCACCATCTGACCTACTGTGACATCTGGCAGTCCTGGAAGGGGAGAGGAGATCAGAGTCGTGGGTGAGAGCTAGCCAAACTGTGGACAGTGGACAGACATGACCATGCACCTGCCTCGGGGGTTGAGGAGCAGGAGAAATTGGGAGGCCTGTGAGGCACACTTCCTAAGGAAGTCACTAATGACCGTATCACCCTGGCAGACCACCTGTTCTCTCCGAGTGGCTTTCCACTTCAGTTGTCTGGGCTAGTCTATTTCTGTAGACTATGAGAAGGGTCCTAGGAGTGTACATGCATGACATTCCCGGTGCAAAGCAGGCTTTAGGAATGGGTGCTCCTCCCCATCTACCTCCAGCACACAGAGCCTCCTAATTAGATCAGGCCTAATGAGGCTTCTCTCTGCCAGGCTGTTTACGCTCCATTAAGACCCGAGTCCAGGACAGCAGCTTGGGAGACACAGTGAAGTGGGGGAAGGTGCTGGGCTACCACCTAGCCCACCCAGGCTCCTCTGTCTACAGGCATCTCATCCCAAGGAGTAGAGAGGGTAAATGGAGACAGGGCGCCGGAGTTAGCGCTGCCAGAATTGGCTCCCAGGAGTCTCAGAGGTGCTCATGGCGTGCTCAGCTCTTTGTCAGGGGAAGCTTGCAAATTCTCCAGCGAGTAAGGTGCAAGCCTGGCACACCTCTCAGGCTGGCAGCCCTTACTCAGTTCTGATACCCCCAAAAGGCATATTCCTCAAGTGGATGGAAGGAGAAACTCCTAAAGCTCTCACCAGGTGAGCCTCAGCGTGGCTTCTTCTCTCTGGGGAGGGGGCCCTCTCATGTTATTGTCTATAGACTCAGTCTGTCCTCAGTATCTGCTTTATAAACCCAACACAGAGGCCCTGAGGCTGTCCAAAGCCAGGTAGCACTGAAGCATCTGGAGTCTGGGCCTGCTGATTTCCCCTTGACAGTCGGACTTCAAGCTTAGCCTTGACCAGGTATACAGTGTGACAAGCCACGAGCTCCTTCCTACCTGGCTCTCCAGCCCATGCCTAGTGTGGTTGCGCCAGGTAAAGGTGGTAGGAGTCTGTGATATTAGCTAGACTGGCACAGTCAGAGAAGGGGTAGAGGAACCCTCAAGGTGCAGCCCACTCTGGGCTTTAAGGAGAGCTGCCTACCCTAAGAGGGGCATCTTTAGTCTGGGACCACAGACCATTTGTGACAGATAGGACCATCAGTCTAATTTCTAAGCTTATATCAAACTGAGGGGACAGTGCACAGAGATGTAGCAGAGTGGCCAACAGGGGGACAGCAAGGCAGGACAGACCTCTGGGCAGGGAGCAGGTAGACTTAAGTCCTTGGATAGTGGGTACAGGTGTGGCCACAGGTCAGAGGAGACCGGATCTCTGGAGCAGACTGAGCAGAGGCAGCCTGAGGCAGCCTCCAGGCCCTCTTCCTTGTTTGTCCAGGCAAGACACTGATGGCGCTGAAGGGAAAAGCTGGGACATATGTGATGTCAGGCTGCACCCTGGGGCCAGAGGCCACATGAATTCAGTGACGGGAGGGAGGCTAGGAACCTCTGGTCTGCTGTCTCTGTGGGATCTGCTCTGCCGTACAAGTCTGCCGGCCCCCATCTACCAAATCAGACATTCAGTCCCTCCTGTGACAGGCAGTCTGTGAGAACCCCACTGTACCCCCAAGTCAGGTTCCATACTCCAGGAGTCACAGCTATGGTCCCAAAGCAACAAGTCAGAGAGAAACTTCCAGAGACGTGGTGCTGTTTTCTGGTAGGTTGAAGATCTTTCTGCAGCCCTCACCCCCCTCTAGTATGGGATGGGGTCTCTTTGTCCACAAGGCAATGGTACGTGTGATAACTGGGTGAAGCTTCTGGAACATAGTTTTTCCTGGCCAAGCACTTGGGTAGTTCTTTCTGTGCCTGGCTTGTCTGATCTAAGCTCTTGCTCCAGCAGGTCGTGAGACCCCAGTGAGATGGCCCATTCTCATCATCCTGACCGTTGCGGCAGGCCCAGCACACCTCACCCTCAGGAGGAAGACCCATTGTGAGCAGGAGGCCAGTGTGGCTTCTCTGTGCATATCTAGTTTGGGGACATGTTGGGGACATACCTGTGTAGTGTTGTGGGCCTGTGTGCCATGTGTCAGGGTGAAATTTGGTGTCTTTTTCATCAGAATTCGGGAAGTTCAGCAGCAGGCCTTTCTGCATCTCTTTCTGTTCTTCAAGGCCTATCAGCCCTGGGAAAAAGTTCCTAATGTCCCGTGCAGTGTCTGCCCTCTGGGCAGAAGAGAGCAGTGAACACAGACAGCATCCTTTGTCCGTCCTCATTGCCTGCCTGTCTCAAGCCCCACTACATGCATGAGGGCAGGTGAGAGAGGGAGGATGTCCTGATTCCAGGGATCCCAGGGGAAGACCCAAGCATCTTCTTCCCTTTCTGTCCCTACCCCTTCACATGTGGCATTTCTGTCGCTGAAAAATGAGCTTGGCATTTCTGGGCAGAAAAGCACCATCCTGCAGGTCCATTTTTGAGATAATGGAAAATGGGCCCCAGAGCGTGTTGAGTGCAGGGGCAGGCCAGGGCCTAACCAGGCTCTCTCTCTCTCTCTCTCTCTCTCTCTCTCTCTCTCTCTCTCTCTCTTTCTCTCTCTCTTTTAAAAAAAATTGAGACAGGGTTTCTCTATGTAGCGCTGGTTGTCCTGAAAGTCGTTCTGTAGCCCAGGCAAGCCTCGAACTCAGAGATCCTCCTGCTTCTGCTTCTTGAGTTCTGGGATTAAAGGTGTGCACCACCCTGGCAGGCTCCTAGCCAGACTCTTACTGGCCACTTTTAAACTAAGGGAAGATGCAGTCCTACAAAGGAAGGGCAACATCCATTTCACGAAGAAAGATGAAGTGACTTGCTTTCGAGAAACCAGGACCCATAGCTAGCCCTGACCCTGGCGACTGTCATGGAAGTTTGAGCTTAGACAGAGGTTCTCCGGATGGGATCCTCTTCATGAGCACTTGGTACGGATCGGGGGCAACCCGAGATTTTAGACCCCAGCAAGGCTCCCTGTAGTCTCAAATTTAAACTTGGGTGTGCACACTGAGGCAGTGTGTTCACACCACCTGCTAGGGTGTGAAACCAGCCAGAAATACCTGCGCTGTTGTGGTGGCTCAGCAGGCAAGTGGGGGAGACAGGCCTGGTATGCCCTCAGGAAGTCCCAGTGACTCAGACTGCATTCCACCCCACCCCCTGCCCCACACATCCAGACACCCTTCCTCCCATGCACATAGTCTAAGAACAGGCTTGTCTGGGAGCCGCAATCCTTCCTACCCAGAGCAGGGCAGGGAGGCTGCCTCAGACAATTCAGGGGGTCGGGGGGTCTGGCGTAAGGATTCCTGGCTGTGGACCTGCCACCAGGAAGTTGGGGTCAGAAGGACCCTAGCACACGGTGGGATGGGTAGGATGGGCTGCAGACTCACTCACCCTCCCCCAGGAGTCGCTCAAGCAGTAGGCAGACCTCTTGGCTACTCATTCCACCAGTGGCCAACTCTTTGCACTTTTAGCTTGGCTGTGGTATTTTCACATCGATGAGTTGGAGGTGGGGGTGGGGGTGTCTGTGTGTGCCTCATAGTTGGAGATAAATACCAGATCATGTCTGAAGCACAGCAAGCAGACAAACATATCTGGGGTTCCTGTAAGTATCTACCCATCCCACCTTCATGCCCACTGGTCCCAGATAAGTGCACGGTTGCTGCCTCTGAAGGTCCTCCCCTGTGTGCCTACTCCCCCGTCTTAACCAGTCCTGAAGAGCTGGCTCCAGACCTACTTTAGAGAGGTTTGAAGGCTTTCCTCAAGCCAACGACAGTGCTGGGCATGGAAAAGTGAGCAGAAGGCCCTTGCTGCTCAGCTCTTCATGTGATGGGCACTGACCATTCTACTGGGGTGGGGAGTTGAGGAAGCTTGAGGTATATCATACCAAATGCACCTTCAGATACCCCACTAGCTCAGGGTCCAGGAGGCCCCAGCACAGCCCTAGCTTGAATGAGCAAGCACATAGGAAGACCTCAGTTTCCCCATCTACCTGCCCTGCCTATCTTCCATGGCAAGGTGACAGAAGGGACATCTGCAAGAGCTTGCTTAGGTGAGCAAGAGGACAGGCACCCAACTGGAGTCACCTTCTAGATTTCTCAAGAAAGTAGTGACCAAGACTCTGACTATCCCCGCTTGTACTTCAGTTGTGTGTCTATGAAACATGCATGAGCCAGACACGTGACCTGGAAAAGACCTCATAAACCAAACGTACGACCCCCAGCCCATCCCACGGTGGCATGTAAGGGACCCCCACCTGGGCACATATGTGCACCTAGAGACACAATTGGTATCATTTTGTTTCTGTCCCTCCAAGGAGTCCTGCTTCCCAGTATTCTGCTGTCATGGTAACCAAGAGAACTAAATGGGGGGTAGGGGTAGGGAGGGAAAAAAGGGTTGAGGGACCTAACAGTGGCTTGGAATGAAGCTGAAGGCTTAAGTTCCTCTTTCTTTTTTATACCCCAAATATGGGTCATACCTCTGTGGGCAGTGGGGGGTGGACACGACTGGATAGAATAGCTTCTAGGGATAGTCAGCACAGAGGCCACCAGTCCATTGTCCTGGGAGTACATGCTGCACCTAGAAACCCCGGGCATCTTCCTGATGAAGGTCAGCATAGGAACAAACCCCTCCACTGAGCTCCCAGTGACTTCTCTGTCCACAGGGAAAGGCTAGCATTTCATGGTTTGGTAGGGTCAGCAGATGGCCAGGGAAGGGTTGCTCTTCCACATGGGGCCAGAGGGCAGACAGGCTTTGTGACCTTTGGGGCACTGCCAGGCCTTTAGTCTGTGCCCTCAGGTGCCAGGGAAGTAACTCTATCTCATGCTCCCACAGCCCTAGGAAGAAAGTGTGCTGGCATCCCTACCACACAGGAGGCAGAAGCCTGGGGAGGCAGGGAAGTCACTCAAGGTCACAGAGGAGTGACTGATAGCCAGGGTACTTATCTCCTGAGGAAGGCAGGGACCCAGTACCCATATGAGCTAACCACCTGTCTCACTGACATGGTACTGGAGGCCTGTCTCCCCAGTGGCCATGCTAGTGGGGATCCAGAGGTGGGCAGGGTAGGGATGACCAGTTGAGAACACCAACCCCCAAGCTCTTGACCCAGAACTTGTCTATACAAGACCCGGCCAGTTGGTACCAGGATAAGAGCAAAGGGCACCCAGGTTCTTTTATGGAAGTCAGAGCAAAGGAAGCAGAGAGTGGCCGGAGCTACAAGGAGGAGGGAGGCAGCCTTGTAGGGAGGACTCTAAGGGCCTTCCTAGAGGAGCCCGCGTGAGGGACAGGACCCGCTGCAGGACCCAGCCAACAGGCAGGGCCATGGGTACCCAAAGAAGCGATAAGAGCAAGTACTGAGTGGGAAGGCTGGAAGATCCAGGTCTAAACTAGGCCGTGGAGGGGCCATAATGGTCTTGAATGGATCTGGAGGAGGAGTAAGCACGAATACGTGCCCCAGGACCTCCTTCCCCAATACAGGCATCCATGCCGAGATGCCATAGGGACCAAGAAGTCCAAGAGCCTCCTCCCGGTGGGGCAGGATGACTCACAAATGCAATGGCAGGGCTAGTGGTGGGTTATGTCTTTTTCCCTTAGTGCTGCCTTTGAACCCCGGTTCCACAGGACAGGGACACTGGTGGCTGGTGTATCCCAGCAGCTGTGGGGTGAATGACAGCCTTGCTGAATGCTGTTCCAGGTGGCCCAGGAAAGGCCCTGGCAAAACCACGCACTCCATGCTGCCCCTTCCCATGCCCTTCACTTTGGTCTGCCCTCCTCCACCCCACTTTCCTGTCTCTCTATCATTGTTCCTGTGTTTTTAGCCCTCAGCACTTTTTCTGAAAGAGAACAGCTGGGCTGCTGGAGTCACAGAGGAAATATTTTTTTGACTACTTTGCAGATTCCACTCCTCTATGAAAACTGATGCCACCATTGCAGGTGGATTGACAGACAGACAGGAAGGTATCTGTTTCCTTGCCTCCTTCTCCCAGGGTTCTATTTTGGGGGGAGGAATGGTGGTAGAGGGAGACGGGTTTGGTATTGAGTCCTTCCGAGCATCATCAGTCCCATTTTACAGATGAGGATGCTGAGCCCCAAGATCACCTAGAAACATTAGCCATTGAGTTTCCACTCCCACAAAAGCAAGCATTTAAGGAGAGCTTGCTGTGTGCCAAGCGCAGTGGCTGCTGAGAACATGCAGTGGTTCTGAGCCAGACACATTGTGCAGAGAAGAAAACAAGGCTCAAATGTGCACATGGCTACTCTGAAAGATGCCCCTCCCTCCCCAAGTGAGACTTGACCCCATGACCCCACAGCTTCCCACATTATTCCCACACTGATTGCTGTAGTGTGCCTGGCCTGACCCTGATTCCTATGGCCAGAGGGGGAGAGCGTTCAGATGGCCAAATCTGTCTCAGCCTCTGGCCACCCTCTTTAGGTCTCAGTGACCTTACTGTGAAAAGGGGAACCAGGGTACACTGAGGCTCAGGGAACAAGTAAAATGGGGTTGAGCCACAAGTTATCATGTTGGCCTGCCTGTGCCCCTTCCCAAGGGTCACCCTCCTCATCTAATTCTGCAGGATTTGCATGATATTAGAAGGGAGAAGCATTTGCAAACTGTAGAGTGGTGTGCAGATGAAGAGAAGGGGCCATGCCTTCCCTGTAGCTCTGCTGTTAAAGCATCAGGAGGCCAATTTGCTGTTTCCAGTGTGCTGTGTAAACAAGTGCACAGCATGTGCACCTGTATGTGTGTACATGTGTACGTGTGTGTGTGTCTGTGTGTGAGAGAGAGAGAGAGAGAGAGAGAGAGAGAGAGAGAGAGAATCGAAGGCTCTTGGAGGCCATGCCATGGAACCTAAAAGTGAGGGGGGAATTTCAAGATAATCTTAAGAGCCAAAAAAAAAATTAATATGTGTCAAAAGGAATAAGGAGGCTTAAATGGCTCCCAGGTGGGACACAGAATAAAAGAGTCCTTGCTGTTATTTTTTGATTGTCTCCATGCTGGGAAGACAGGCAGAGGGTCACCATGGCAACTCTGGGCATCCAGCAGGGGGCAACCTGGACCCTGCAGGTTTTGTCTGGGTTGAGCCGTGATTCAGCCCAATGGAGTTCAGAGGCCAGATCTGGGACCAATCCAGGCAGGACTCTTGTCCTGAATTCCAGTTTCCTTCTCTTCTGGAAGTCACTGGAAGGGTAAGAAAAGGACAGACGGGAGTTGTATAGTGAGTGGAGAGGCCAGGTTAAGGATGTGGAAGTCTCAGAACGAGGGCACAGTCAAGGCAGTCTGAAAGGTTGTCACAGAGAGGAGAGAGGTCATGTGTGGGCAGCACAGAGCATGTGATGAGGAGGGGGTAGAGGAGGTGGTGAGTAGGCTGGAGTGTACAGGCTTGGTCTGGCAGCTGTCCTCAGCCACTCCCAGCCTCTGCTGAGGTGGTGTTGCCTGGGCTGGATCTAGAGTATGTTTAGCCTCATTGGTGGGCTCCACAGGTCAGGATCGGCCAGAGAGATGCACAGAGAAGGAAAGCCTTCATGGGAAAACCAGCTATGGTAGATCCATCCATGCATGCACACTTCATACACAGAATTACTTTTTCCTGCATGTGTAGCTATATGTATGTATGTGTACAAATGGAGGCCCAAGGCTGATGTCAGGGGTCTCCCTTGACCTCTCCACCTTATTTATTGAGGCAGAGTCCGCTGGTTGAATCCAGAGGTTGCCCGTGTCCAGCTAGCTAGCTTGCTCTGGGGATCCAGGGAATCTGCAGAGATTATGGCCTTCTCATGGGTTCTGAGGATTTGGACTTGTTCTCACACTTGCACAACAAGAACCTCATCTGTAGAGCTATCTCCCTAGCCTCACAGAGGCCATGTTTTGGGAACAAACGGGAAGAGTGAGCTCTCTGTGGAAATGTAACTGCAAGCTCTGCCTCTGGCACCCCTGCGTCCCAGGGCGTGACAGTCAATCAGTATGTTCCGAGAAAGTGAATGAGTGACAGAGACTGAATGAGCAGTGTGCGGAAAGCTGCATGGGAACCTAGGAGGCAGTTAACACCTTCTCTCCGCTAATTTGCAGGCTGGTATTGAAAGAGCTAAACAAGCTAATGAAACCCAGCTGATCTAAAAATGGCAGGTGATAGTGTTGCTGCGAAGCTAAAGGAATCTGAGTGTTGCATGACCTGGGTTGTACCCAGAACTATGGACAAGCAAGATCTAGAGAACATGGCCCTGGATCCTTCTGAAGGTCAAATAGCCAAACCTCAAATGTGTACGAAGCTGTTGTTCGTACTACGACCATAATTGGCACTAACAAGCAAGGGCCAATGCACGCACTATCTCTCGCTCAAGGTTCTTGAAATCACACCATGCAAACAGCTTCAAATAGAGAGCAAGCACACCCAAGCTTCCGTATGCTCGATCAGCAGAATTCCCCCCGAATAAAAGATGGTAGTACCAGTCTGGTCAGTGCCATGCTGGCCTCTTTACCTGAAGAACTAGTTAGCTCTGTCCAGTCTGTGTCCAGGGAAAGGGGCTTGGTGTTTTTAGGTCTTGAGGTCTTTGGATCTCTGGATTGATCCTCAGGGATTCTAGGCTGAGGTTGAGCAAGAGAGGCCTCAGGATGCTTCTTAAATTCTGAAGAAGTCAGGGAAAGCCAGAGTGGAAAATCCAGAATCCATTTCTCCTTCATGCCAGATCCCAGAGGGAGGCTCACGTGACTCCTGAAAGGTAGGCACAAATAGACCAGGGAGTCAGCCAGCATGAGGGGAGGTCGTTACTAAGTGACTTCAGGCAAACCTTGCGCCTTCTCTGAATTAAGAACTCCATGGGACAGAAGCATCCCTCACAGAGCCACTGTGGGGATCAAACAAGAAGGCAAACACAAAGTGCTTCATCAATGAGAAGTGCCAGGAGGCGTTGGCACTACTCCTGCTGCTGCTGGGGATTCTTTAGGTAGAAGGGGGTCTCTGGGCTTCCAGAAGTGCATGGTAAGATGACGGTTGACAGCTATCCTCTCTTCTCAAACAAACCCACCATCTCTTGCCTGTGGCTGCAGCTGGGAAAGACACATGGAGCATGCGCATGTGTGTGTGTCGAACAAGTAAATCATTTCCCCCATATCAATATCTCCTCTGGGTGACATCTGCCCCTCATCTGCCACAGATGCTCAGTCTTCTGTCCTTCCATGACCGAGTTCCTGTGGGGCCCAGCGGGGTCTAGCACACAGGGCCTGACCAATGGGGAAAGGTCAAAGGCAGGGAAAATGGGTAAGGCCCTCCATCCTGCTGTGGTTCCCTCAGTTTGAGGAGATGTGCCTCAGAAGTCTAAGGTCAGAGGCGGGGATGGGGACTGAGCACATTATTGACAGAAGACTTAAACCCAAAGAGAAGTTACCCAAGGCCACAACTTTGTGGCCATGGACGCAGGTCTAGAGGTCAAGGTGGCTCTGAAATCCAGGTGTCTTGAAACCCAGTTTTCTGTTCTGGTCCACTTGGTCTTCAGTGGTTCAAAGTCCTAAGTCATTGTCCCTTCCCATTGTTCCCTACACGCCAGGCCTCCCTTAATCACTGATCTTAAACTCTAGGGCAGACCTATGCCAGGGAGGTTGGGATCTTCCTGTGAATGAGAGACAGGTCCCCAGCCAAGTGGGCTACCCAGACCCCCTAGGCCCTCATGGAGTCGAAGGGAACATTTGTTGAATGGAATCGAATTTACCGTTCGATTGCAGGAGATGTAATTTGATCTGGGTCTTATGAAGTCCTTAATAGAGTTAAGGTATTACTAGGATCTGCTGCTTTTTCATTTGTTAAAGGAGGTGCTGGGCTGGAAAAGGGACTCGGCAGAGTGAGGCACCTGGCTGTTCTTCCTGCCCCAGCTGCCTTCATGCCGTACCCTGGGGAAGTCGCCATCTGTCTTCATCCGAAAGCTAAGGTCTTCATCTCTGAAGCAGGGATTTTGGATGCTGATGACTTAGCTGAGGGACATGGCCAGGGAAGGGAAGGGAGTGAGGTGGGTCTCCTTGGAGCTGGGGCCCGGGGAAAAGGAGCTCACAGTCATTAGGTACAGTCTGTGTGTTTCCCTCAGTGCACTCAATGCTCACAGCATCCATGTGTGGCGGGTGCCTGGGGCCGTTGTGAAGTGATGTTTACCGATTCCCTCGGAGATTCTCTTTCTCTAAGCATGGGGTTAAAAATTGCACTCCCTTGTTCCCTTCAGAGTTACATGTGGCTCATGCTTTGACCAATGAAACTTTTGTGAAAGCTATATGAGTCACAAGAGAAAGTGGCCATGCTTCTTGCTCTCATGGCAACTGTGGATATACATGTTAAAATGGTGGGTAGCCATCAGCCTGGGGTCTTGAGTGACAGTCAGAACCAGCTAGTCCCTGTAACAGCCTGGGAACGGAGCTTGTGTTGTTTGAAGTCCCAGGAGTTTAGTCATCTAGTTTGACTGGTCCAGTGCCGCTGTGGTCCCCCAACAATGTGCTGTGGGAGCCAGCATGGGTAAGCAGTAAAGACAGGGCTCAGTCCCAATCCTTATGATGTCAGGACCACATTCTTTCCAAGCCGGACTCTAGTGGCTACAGTAGGCTGGCCAGATGTGGTCATGCAGTGTCCCTAGGCAGTGGGGACAGGGTCTGAACGCACTAACCATATCTCATCTTCTACTCTTTGCTGAGCACTGTGCCCCGCAGCCTTCACAGTGGTCTGGGGATGCATCATGGGGACATCTGAGAATCGGAGGTCAGAGGCTGGGCACCTTCGCAGTGGCGGGCCCTGAGAGGGTTGACACTGATGAACTGCAGGCCTTTTCTGAGCCTCAGTCCTTTGAGGTGTCACACACTGCCACTTCCTCTGGCTATTTCAGAAACTGAGATTCGGGCACACAGTAGGACTCCACTCCCAGGCTCTGTTGTTATTGGGGGCCCAATGCCCCCCCCTCTACCCCACAGCTTCCTGGGAAGAAAGCCAGATGTCCCTCCTTTGGAATTCTGGGCATACTTTCATCTCTTGGGTTCCTCCCTGACCCTTAGAGAAGGGAGGCCTTACACCTGGAGAAGTGGGCTCCCTGCCCCAAATCTCCTACCTGTTAACCACCTTCCTGCCAGGGCAGTTTCTTCCCCGGTCTTGATCACACCAAATCCCATACCACACCCTGCTCAGGTGGACACTCCCTCCAGGACTGGGGCCCTATCTTTAATTTACCTGTTGCAGGAGTCATGTCCTGAACTGTTATACCAAAGCACTGCCCACAGAGTGAGCTCTATCTGGGCCTCTCGCAGGTACACGGGAAGCCCCTGGGTTGGTGCCATTAGCCCACTGCGAGGACCAAGGCTTTAACAGTGCGGCCTGCATATGCTACCTTTAACTGTTCTCTATGTCACTGTCAACAGCGCTGAGCAACCAGGGACATGAGAGAGCACAGCCCTCAGAAAGGGTCCAGGAAATGGACAGAGACATCAGGCAGGAGGCAAGGTCATGTGATCTAGGGGGAAATTTACTAAGGCCAGAAGTAGTGATCAGAGGGACCTGAGATCCTGGTTTGGCCTGGGTTGAGCCCCAGGAAGAGTGGCCCCTGATCCATCTCCTGCAGCCCCAGACAGCCGGCTTCTCTCTCAGAGCAGTCAGTCTGACTCTGCCACCCTCCCTCCTCGCCTTCTTCCACCCCCTTCCCCTGCCCTTTTTCCCTTCCTAAAAGCACAGAGAAATGGGATTCAGAAGCCTACACTGCCTGCAGAACATGGTTCAGCCTCCCAAAAGAGGAAATGCCAATGTGCGGGTTCTCATGGCAACTCCAGCTCCACCCCCTGCAGCCACCCAGCGCCCATATGGTGAGATTCGAGCAGGGCGCATTGACTCAGCCGGCCCTGGGCCTGACTGGGGCTGCCATGGGTGGCATGTTGGGTTCCTCGGCTGCCCTTTGGCAGCCCAAGTAGGGTGCCAGGATGTAGACTTGTTCTCAGGAGCCGCCTCACCACCAAGTAGGACTCTCTGTGGCCAGCAATGAACTGGTGCTTTCCAAGGTGGGCCTCGCCTGCCTCTTGCCCCTCTACCTTAGCTCTGATGTAAACCCTAGGTATGGGAGTTTCTAGTAAGGTTTGGAAGAGCATGGGGAGTAGAAGTGGAGTCAGGGGGCTGTTTTTCTTGTCCCTGGCACTGGTACCATAATCACCTGCTCCATCTCAAAAAATGGTGACGGTGCCCACAGCCCTGACCTCTAAGTCATGGAAAGAAGAAGCAGCCCAAGCCTTAGCTGAGATGCCCTAGGGCACCGTCGCTCCCTAGCCCCAAACCCCTCCTGTGCCCACCGGGGCAATGCCTGCCAGCCTGCCTTGTAGACAACCCTGTTTTTCCAGGCCAGCTGGCATTTCCATGACTAATGTAGTGGAAACTAGTGCCAGGGTTGGGGACTGCAGGGATGGTGCTAAGGAGAAGTCACCTACCCTGCATCCTTTGCTGGGGTCCTGTGGTACCAAGAAGCAGAAGAGAGGCAACTCCCTGGCATTTCCCATCTTCTCCTCACCTGACCCTAAAGTGCTTTCCTCAGACTTCATCTAGCCCTGCGCCATCTTTCTTAGGTGGGTATAGCAGGTTGAGGAGGAAGAGTGAAGAGTTAACCTGTCTGCTGCCCTTGCACCCATTCTCTCTGAAGGCTGTGAACCCCAAGCTTTCCGTGTGAGTCCGACTTACATCTTTCTTGCTTCTAAGGCTTCGAGCAGACATTTCTATGCATGTCAGAGCCAGAGAACCCCAAAGACAGTGGACCAGACCCAACAGGAACACATGAATGGGTCACAGGGTGTAGAAACTACACGAGGTCAAATAGCAAGTCTGGGTCCAACAGGGCTGAGAAGCAAAAGCCCTTGTCTCCCTGCCTACGCCATCCTCAGAGTCCCAAACTGCTGCCTCAAATTATGTCTCCCCTCCACTGAAAGAGGGATGGATGGGTAGATGGGGGCAGGGAGCAGGGACTGTGGAACAGATGGGCTTGGAGGCTCCACAGCGGGGGCTTTGGAGGGAGGGGGAGGAGCCCCGGAGAACCTGGAACTCTTACAAAGTTGCGAGTTAAAACATTCTTCACACTCCCGCCTCCTTTACTGTTCTGATGAACCAAGACGTGACAAAAATGTGTCAGATTTTTAAAAAACCACACACATACACAAATGCCAGGCCTGTATCTGCCGCCCGCCCAAGCTTGGCCCATCTGCTTCCTGGGGGTGGAAGGGAAGGGGCCTTAGCAGTGGCACCTCATTCTGGACGGCGTAGTCCTGGCTCACAATGGCCTAGGCCATGGTGGGAGGTCTCAGCTGGGTTCGCCATGGAGTTCACTACATGCTCTACCCCTCACTCTGAGCTGGGAGTAGCCTCCCTCTCACCTGCTTCAGCTGTGGGACCAGGGCTTGGAGAGCTCTCCCTTGATGTACAGACGGGAAGCTGAGGCCCAAGAGTCACTCAACAAACACCAGCTGAGCACAGATTTGCTCTTTACCTCAGGCCCGTCAAGCAAAGGGGATCAGTGTCGGCAAGAAACACAAGCAAGCTCCCTGGCAGAGCCAGGCCAGAGAGGCACAACTGAGCAGTCAGCGAAAGCATGTGATAGACTGGGGTCTTCAAGGGAGACCTGGGCTGGCAACGGGGTCTAGGGAGACACTCAGCTGGGCCTCACTCCGCTGTGATGGGCAGTCGACTTCAGCACCCCAGAGTTGTGGCAAACAGGGACAAAGGTCACTTAGGCAGCTACTCTAAGTTGGGTTGAAGAAGGTCGTCAGGAATCATGGGACCAAATGTGACTATGAGCACAAGAGGTAGCGTAGAGAATAGTCAGTGCAGAGAACCTAAAGAAACTCCTCCAGGCTGGAGGCTTGAGCATGGGGTAGGGCAGGGACTAGACCCTGCCAGGCCTGGTAGGTTCTTGGGGGGACTGTTGAGTATGCCAAGCACTGCTAGAGGAATGATATGGGCTTGTTCTGGGCAGATATGCAGAGGGCATCACGTCTCAGAGCCGGTCCTGTTTCTCTGAAGTACCCCGTTCTTCACCGCATTCATGAGTCCAGCCTGGCCCAGGACCCATGTCAAAGAGGCTTTTGTCTCTTTGTTTGTTTTTTTGAGACAGGGTTTCACTTCATAGCTTTGGAACTCACTTTGTAGACCAGGTTGGCCTCAAGATCATGGAGATTCGCCTGCCTCTGCCTCCCGAGTACTGCGATTAAAGGCATGCACCACTACCACCTGGCTAAGGAGGCTCCTTCTCAAGAAGAGAAGAATTCAAATGCATTAATGCCACATCTTCTAAGAAATGTCCTTGAACTTTCTGAGACAAGCAGGTGCAGTAGGCACAACATGGAACCTTCCCACCTTGAGGACTCAGGGACCCTCATCAGAGCGGTCACCCTGTCAAGTCCCCTTGTTCCTCTCATCTCAAAGCTATTTGGGCAGACACTATCCTAGGCATAGACACAGGGCTTCGGAGAGGGCAAGGAGTTTATCTCACAGCAAACAGCAATTGGTAGTTAGGGTCCATTCAAAATGGCATCACCCCATCTGAGTTGTGAGGCTCTAGGGTCCTCTTGCAGAATAGTGGGGAAGCTGGGCAGGGTAGGCTGTGGCTTGCAGTGCTGGGCAAATGGGAAAAGCTGTCATGGCTGGGAGATTTCTAATGGGAGTCTCTTGGATCGGTTACTGTATATCCAGATAGCCTGACCTTGAAAGCTGGAAGCTGGGAGAGGCTGTGCACAGCCTAGCTGCAGAGGCCCAGCCTCCTCCAGGGAAGCGCTGGGAGATGGAGATGACTTAGTGGAGGGCAAAGAGGGCCTGGCAACCCAGTCAAGGGTGGGGAAGTCCTGTAGCATCAACAACCCCTCTCCACCCCTACTGGGACTATTGAGGAGCAAGCGCCTTTCTGGGGAGTCAGAATGGGCTTGGTTGCATCTTCTGGAGCGTCAGTCTCCCCATTGCAACATGGGATTCCTGTGTCAGTGCCACAGGAATCATTTAAGGCTTAGAGACAAGCCCTGGAGGATGTTTGGGGAGCAGAGTCCCACGGCCCTAGGGCCCAGAGACTGGGGGATGTGCCTCCGAGTCCTCAGAGGGCCTGTGTGATGACCTGAACATCCAGAATTCTCCAAGGCACACCTTGAGGCCCTGGGATGAAGCTCCACCTGAACCCCACCCTCCCATGGAGGACTTTGAGCCCACGTAGCAGCATCTCCCTTGTCCCCGAGGGACCAGACACAAACACCTGTTGTGGCTGTCAGTGCTCAGGAAGTGTGGCTGGAGGGGGCTTTCTCCTCAGTGTCAAGTGGGAATAGGAGGAGGGAGAGCCTTGCCTCCTTCTTTCCTCTCCCATCCCTCAACATTATCCCTTCCTACTCATTAGAAATCCATCTGAGTTAATGGATTAATTAAACGATTTAATATATGCACACTGTTAGAACAGTGCTCGACACAGTAAAAACAGCATTAGCAGTCAATGATTCTACTGCGGTGACACTCCCCCCCCCATATACCAGTGTCACAGGCTGGAAAAAGTGCTAGCAGTGAGATACTACTTAGTATGAATTAGTTTTTTGTTTGTTTGTTTTTTTTTTGTTTTTAAACCACATTGTTTTTTAGCTCACCTTAATTTAAGGCCAGTCAGTTTTGGGCCAAGAGTCATTTTGGAGCTTGTTGTATGGGAGGCAAAATAAGCAAGGCATGGGCCTCTGTGTGTACCCAGTCTCAGGGTGACATCTCCAGTCTAGGTGGAGGAGGGGGCGTGAGTGGCCTTCAGGACTAGGGTGTGACCCCAATTCTCCAGGGGCAGGGTTTGGGAGCTGGCATGCACAAAAGTAGGGAAGACATCCCCTATACACAAGGAGTGGAAAGGGGCTCTGGGGGCAGCTGGGAAACAAGCGCCCCGCCTGCTCCCCGAGGTGCTAGGCATTGCAGATAGGGTAGGCAAGGGTGATTATGCACAGAGAGGAAGCAGCCCTCAGCTGGAATACAGGAAGTGAGACGGGCAGGGGTGTGGCGAGGAGATGGGCAGGGGTGTGGCGAGAATGGAGATGCAGGGTGGGAGAGAACTGAGTGGGTTTTCAAACAGTTCTGGATGGAAGGATGGACAGGGTCAGCTCTTCTTCACCCTGCAGTATTCAGGGGTACACCAGGCATGGGGGTTGGTCTAACCTCTGTGATGACACTGAGAACACAGAGCCACGCAGGAGAATTCAGTGAGCCTCTGGTTGACAAGGTTTCATGAAAGTGGGGGATGAAATTAAAGCGCGAGGCTCTGTGGTCAGACTTACAGAAGTTCTTGGACAGCTTGGAAAATAACAGGAATGTGGGAAGCCTGGGAAACAGTGGCTTCTCCTAGCCCAAAGCAGCAAGTAGGGAGTACAACTATAGATGTTTCCCCTTCCCCCACCAATGAAGATCCGCACCCACTCCAGGGCAAGCCACCCTTGGGGGGGTCTCAGATTTTGTCCATAAAATTGGGGTAATAGCGCCTTCCATGTTATCCAAGGCTCCAAATATGACCCAGTATGGTCACTACCTAGTTCCATGGCCGTTCTATCATCCAGGACAGCAATGTTCTCAGCACAACATTTAAAGCACAGGCCTTCTGCCTTCACAGGCCCTAGATTCCTTGTTTGGCCTGTGGCTGCATAATGGGAGGGTCATGAGGTCCTTTTACATGGCGGACTTGCCTATTCTGCCTCCATCTTCCTGAGCACTTCCTGCTTTTGACACTGGCACAGCCCCATGCCCACTGCCAAAATCCTGCAGGGCCTGCAATGGGCAAAATGGGACTAGATGACAGACACATTCACACCTTTCAAGATCCTCGCCACAGTAGTCAGGGTGTCCATACGCCCCTAGCCTGAAGGTTCCCGAGGCTCACAGTGCTTATGATGAATAAGGTCACATTTGTAGGGGACAGCATGACGCTGCAACTCCTATTCCTCTCCTTAGATTCCCATGCCATTTCCAGTCCAGCTCCTGTCATGGAGGCCTCTGAGCACAAGGTACAATTTGACTGGTTGGTCTTCAAGGAGTGAGAGAAGGGATTTCCTATGTGGGTCATCAGACAAGAAGGATGGAGCTGTCTGGGGGCCTTAGGGACAAGAGGGTAGGAAATTGAGCCTTCACTTAAAGTGAGGGACCAGCTGCCTGGCCCCTGGGCTCTCAGCACCCCAGCCCCCAGTGTCTACTCCTAAGAGTTAGTGAATGGCCTCTCCGTGGTCTATAATGAACGCCTCCAGCAAAGCTTGAATTCTCTGGCTCCAGATTGTAAGACAGTTTTGAAGCCAACAAACCCACTCCTGGGCACATACATGTGTTTTCATGATTGCACAAGTGCACACACATGTCAGACATACATCTTATGCTAGGGGAAGGCAGGTACCACACAGGTCTCTGGGTATAGACAAATCAAGGCCCTTTAGGCAGGCAGCCATGATACCACCACACTCAGAAGGCAATAGCTAGCTTCTAAGAATGCTGACAGAGTTTCTGGTCACCTCAAAACCCAAAAGACATTTTGAGGATCTGTCTCATCTCCATAAACATCAAATCTTCCCCTTTTGGCATTTAAACCAAATGTGCCATTCTTTCAACAGACACAGGCGGCACCCATGACCATGCCCTGGCAGAATGAACAAGAGATTGGCTGGGTCCCCTGAGGACTGTGCCAGGGCGAGTAAGACCGAACTTTGGTGCTGTAGGGATGGAGGTGGGGAGGCTTCCAGTCGAGAACTCCTCTGGATGCCATCTCCCAGCTAAACAGGCTGGGCTAGCCAAAAAGCCCATCACCGTCTCCTAGCACACTGAGTCTTCTAGCTGAGCCAAATCCTCGCTCCAAGATCCCTTCCTAAACAGCAGTGGTTTCTTCAGTCTCCCCTCCAATTCTTCTTAAGGCAGGCCCTTCTCCGTGGCATCGTAGGCAGACTCCACTTTACCACCGACACAGGGTTGTCCTCACTACACGGTCCTGGGTCCAGAGACCTAGGCTCACCTGAGACAGGTCACAAACCCTAGTCCCTCAGACCCCAGAGGCTGAAAGAGAAGGCTCATTGAGGATACAAGAGTATCTGTCACCCTCTGTGCCGTATGCAGAGTGTCAAAAGTGACCCACTAGTGCAGGGCCTAATTAGAGAAGATTCTCAGGCCCCTAAGGTAAGGTTATTGGGCAGGGAGGCCCAGGGAAGAGCTGGGCAGGGGCGCCACCATAGGGCCAACAGGTCTAGGATCAAGCTCTGCCTCAGACGCCGCACTGAGCATCTGGTGGGAGGATGGGGGAGGCTGAGGAGCCCTTTCTGGAAGAATGAACCAGATCTATCCCCACCTACTCCCCAACCCGATGTGTAGTGTGTGTGTGTGTGTGTGTGTGTGTGTGTGTGTGTGTGTGTGTGTGACCAGCAGTTGGAGCAGGGAGGGAGGACGCTTGCTGAAAGCCCTGAGAAATGAAAGAGAAATCCTCCCAAATCCCCAGCTGCCATCACTAATAGCTGAAATATGCTCTTGACAATAAGGTGAAAGGCTTTGACTCCCCAGCTAGCCCTACCACCAGGAGCTGGGACTCCTGGCCCGGCTGAGAGAAGAGCTTGAGACCTTAGATGATCAAGGCTTTGCGGCCCAGACATGAGGCCCTCTGTCATTCCTGATGTCTCCTTCTAGGAAGTATCTCACAGGTTCCTGTACCGCTACTCTGAGAGGCATCAAGAGGCATGCAAGGGTGGTATATTCACCAGCAGGTTCTCAGAGATGGATGGGGAAGGCCTTGCCAGCCTAAGTTGTCCCCTCAAGGTCCATGCCTTTCCACAGTACCAGCTATCAAGGTCCGTGTCCCACTGTGACCCCCATATCAACACTTCCCCCCCCCCCAAGGCCTGGCCACCACCAGTCCCTGCATAGCACAGAGTCCAGTTATGCTGAACCCTAAGAGCTGGAGCCCTGCCCCCAGCCAAGGACTTCAACATGCCACAGAAGGGTTGAGGTACCCGCTACCGACTGCGTAGGTGGGACTCCAGCCTACCTGGGCTTTGTCTTCATTCTGCCTATCACAGAAAATGCTGTGAACTGAAGGGCTTTCACAGCTGTGGAGGTAGCCATGACCCCAACAGTCTCCCCAGGCCAGCTCTAGCTCGCAGTGTCTGGCTCCTAAGCCCAAAGCAGTCCCAGCTTGTCCACACTCATCCCCTCAATGGCTGGCTCAGTTCTGAGGCTGGGGAGCTGCCTACCCGTGAATGCTGACCTGCCCATGCAGAGAAAGGGAAAAGCAAAACTGGGCCATCCCCGGGCTTGGCAACAGTGTGTTCCAGACACACTCTCCCTGGCTCAAGAGTCCTTGCATAGACTGGTCCCCCTTCCTTGGGTGTTTGTCCCCTCACCAATGGACTGAACACACCTGCTTTTTCTTAAGTGATTCCATTGCTGGGCAGCCTTCTTCCTCCAATCCACCCATCCCCACTCAGCTAACATAGCCTAGGCCAGTTCTCCTACCCTGGTCAGGCCTGCCCAAGCTTCTGTCCCAGTAGGCTTTGAACACCCTGACAGCACAACCACAGACCTTAGTACCCAGTACCCGGGGAGTGTTGGTTAAATGAATGGAAGATGTGGGCAATAGGGCATCCTGGCCAAGTCCCAGCTCTACATTGAGACCTCAGCTGCCAGTGTCCTCCACTGTCACACGGTCACACACCAGCCTTGGGGCATCGGAGCTATAATCAAGGCCTTTCTCTCAGAGTGTATATAGTACCCTGGGGTGTGGACACGCCAGAGTACACGGAGTGTTGTTGGTACCACCCTGACGGCTAAGGACAGAGAGAATACCTGATTCAGGACTGTCTCCAGGGTGGGGGCTGGGGTGCAGCTGCCCACCCTAGAGCTCCTTATTTACAAAGAGATGTTCTTAGATGAAGTGATTTGGGGCAGAGGCAGGCAGAGGCTCATGGAAGATCTTGGGACCCACACAGGCTGCTTTCCGTGGCCACAGCTTAGCTCTGCAGTCGCCAGCAGCTAGTATGATTTCGTTGCACCTCAGTTTCCCCTGTCTGTAAAACAGAAATGGTGAATGGCGGATCAAATGCTTGTAAAGGCTTCTTATGTGACGGGGCACATAATGAGCCCTCAAAAAGCAGATGGGCTGGAGGTGACTCAGGCAGTGACATGCTTCCCTTGTAAACACAAAGTCGGGTCAACAGGATATGTTAAAACAAACCTGGGCAAGGCATCTCACACTTGGAATCCCATGTGCTAAGAGGCAGAGACAGGCAGATCTTTGTGGCTCAATGGCTGGCCATACTAGTCTACTTGAGAGCTTCAGGCTAGTGAAAGACTGCCCCCCAATATATATATTTATATAGACAGTGCCTGAAACAATACCCAGTGCTACCCTCTGGATTCTACATGCATGTAGACACGTGTGTCTCTACATACATGCTGCAATTCCAATCCCCCCCCCCCCCCCCCCCCCCCATGGTGGCTCACAGCCATCCCTGACTTCAGTTCCAGGGAATCTGACACCCCCCCCCCCCCCCCACATACACAAACAAACCTGCACCGCTGGTTTGTTTTAACGCTGGTCCAGGTGTCAAGCCCTGGCTAGGCCACAGTCAGTGATAAGGAGGAGGCAAAGGTGGACTGCCGGGCGAGTCACTCAGCCTGTTTGTAGTGGCTGGCTTTCTCTCTCTGCTCATGAAACTGAAGGATCTAGTCGTCTGGACAGCAGTGTATGGAAGCAAATAGTACCACAGGAGGTTGCTGACCCAAGCACTCTCTGGGTTGGAAGAAGAGCAGAAACCTGAAGTGACGCATCAGGAGGCCGCGGGTCTGGGAGCATTCCTGCCACACAGGGGAGCCATGCCTGCTCCAGGGCAGGGAGCCCATCTTTCCTACACTAAGGATAGTCTAAGTTGAAGCTCTGTCACCTCCAGCAACCCAAGAGGCCCTTTGATGGAGTCTTCTAGGGCCATAGGGGCCTTAGGCTGAGCAGCCAGGACTTGCCCAGAACTTTGGAAGCTGCTCTATAGGCCAAGCAGTCCTGGAAGAATGGGGGCAGGTGGGATAAAGTTCTGGGAATAATGGGCAGGATGGTGGATGCTCTGGGTGAGCTGTGTTAAGGGGCCGCAAGTGTCTATTGGAAGAGATAGTGGCAGAGCAAAGTGGAAATGAGAGGTTGGCTTTCTTTAGCTCAGAGCCCTCACTTCTCCCTCCTTAAGGCCCCTCCGCCCCCATCAGTGTGCCAGTGTGACATTAACAGCTGACATTCATAAGCCACAGCTCCTCTTTTTGTCTGCTGGACCAGGCTCAGCCAGCAAGAATTGCTAATTGCAGTCATGATGGAAAAACTATAAATGAGAGTGGCCATCCTGGAACTGCCTGTTTGAGGTGAAGAGATAGCTGGGGCTATCTCTCCAGGACACTGTGGGGGCGGGGGCAGAGGGAGGAAAGCTGGCTGTGGAGAAGGGAGTATCTGTTGGCTCCAGTCATTCATTTCCTAGGCAAGGTCTTCTCTACCAAGGACCCAGAGCTGGGTCTGCACCAAGAAGAGGATCTGCTCCAGTCATATATTATGACTTCAGACCTGGCTCTGCCTCTCTAGCCCTCAGTGTCACCTTCTGCCATATGGGTATGATAATTCTAATTCCTGTCTGCAATACTGTGTAAAGGAGGGAGCAAATGAGAGGCAAGAGCCAGGCCTCAGGAGGGTGCTCCATAGGCAAATGAAGGAGGTTTATGGACTAGGGCAGACAGGGGTTGAAGCAAAGGTGCCAGGGACAGGCATGTTCCAATTTAATGAACTCTCAGAAGCAAATACCATTAACACCCCCCACCAAGTACTAAACTGTGATCCCGATTAAACAGATTGACAGGCCCACACCAGCAGGAGTCTGTTGCCCCTGAGCCTGGGAGTGGCGAGGGCTTTCGAGACTTCCAGGCCATACACAAACCCTGACCAAACTCAAGCAAAGGGCAGTACTTTGCTTGAGAGAGCCTAAGAATGCCATAGGTGGGTGGAATCAGAAAAATGGGCTCACTGAGAGGCTTCCAAGATAGCTGGACAGCAAGCATGAGAAACACAGATGCTGCATGGTCACATATGAACTGGCATGATCAGGGTTACTTACATACATGTTAGGTTATACAAACATATACATACAAGAAAGAGGCAAATGCCAGATACGCACACTCAAAAACAAACCCCAAACACACAGACACAAGGAGACACATATATGATCTGGTGTCCAACACACACACACACACACACACACACACACACACACCCCATCTGAGGCCTCAAACTGGGCTCTAACTGGCCCTTGAGGTCCTCTCTGCTGAGAAGAAAATAAAAAATCCCATGCTGCCTGTAGGCGCACATGGTCTCTCTAGCTCTGGCAAACCAAGCAGCAGAGATTAGGCTGACTGGGAGGCAAAGCCCAGCGTGGCCTGAATATTTCACGGGAGATTTTGCTTCACAGAAAATCCCTTCCTCGCCCCTGTGCATGTCAGAGTATAATTACCTATTAAATGGCAGAGCAGAAACATGGGTGTAGGCACTGCCTCTGGCTCTGCAGAGCCCTGGGAGTTCCTGGCCAGGCCTGGCCCAGCTCTCACTTGCCTGAACAGAGAGGGGGAAGCTGGACATCAATCCAGAACATGGAGTACCCTAGCTTAGGGTCATCTGAGTCCCGGGTGAGAAAGGGATGGCGATAACCACCAGTCTTCCCTGTCTCTCCGGGCACTATTTTCTGGAAACATGACAGGGCATGTAGAGTGAGACAGCAAGCAGGCGCTGGAAGGAGAGAGACACTGAGGCTAGGCCTGGTGACCTTGATTCTGTCCTCAGAAACCCACTTCCTCCCTTTCCAGCTTGTAGACTATGTTTCCAAGGATGAGGCTGAGCTCAGGTGGTCCCCTCCAGAATGCCCTCCAGGACCTGCCCAGGTCAGCAGCCCTCCCCATCTCAGGCATCCAGAATTTACTCGCCATCACCGACTAGTCATCGAGGGCTGACACAGCAAGGGGTGAGAGCACCCGAGGGCCGATGTCCAGTGCATCCAAACCAAACAGGGTCCAGACCCGGCAAGCGCACACTTCAGAACAGACCCAGGAGACTGAAAGCAAGGCTTCAGATCGAGACCTGTGCGCACTTTCACAACAGCACTGCTCACAACAGCGCTAAAGCAAAAGCCACTCAAATGAGCAATTAAACAAACTTGGCTGGCCTGTGTAGCGAATACTATGTAGCCATAAACAAACGTGGCTGGCCTGTGTAGCGAATACCATGTAGCCATAAACAAATGTGGCTCATGTGTAGCGAATACTATGTAGCTGTAAACAACCGTGGCTGTTGTGTGTAGCGATTACTATGTAGCCATAAACAAACGTGACTGGCCTGTGTAGCAAATACTATGTAGCCATCAAAATGATCAGAGCACTGACGCACACCACAGCTTAGAGGAACATGAAACCATGATGCCAAGTGCCCAGAGTTCCTGTGATTCCTATGGAAAACAGTGTCAGCAAAGCCAGGGAACACAGAGGACAATGGGGAGAACTGCTCACAGGTACCATGCCCTAAAGTCAAGTGACAGGCTGGAGTCTCTTTGGGGATAATGAAAACTCCCTGGAGCACATCAACACACTCCCCAGGACACACTCATGTCCTGTGAGGGCTGGCATCAGTCCAGGGACATGGCCCATGATGCTCATGGGCATCAGTCCATGCCCTAAAGTCAAGTGACAGGCTGGAGTCTCTTTGGGGATAATGAAAACTCCCTGGAATTAGATAGTGACTATGGACCCATAATCTCATGGGTATCCTAAAAACCACTGAACCATCATTTCAAAATGGTGGCTTTGACAGTATATGAATTGAATCTTAGGTATTTTTTAAAAGTTGCCTGAATGGAACAAAACATACACACATGGGGTCCTTAATATTTTGTCTCTTACTTACACATTTGCCTCCCTCCCAGGCATGGAAGCCCCCAAAGGGTGGAGCCCAAGGCCCAGCCATGGCAGGGGCAAGCACTGGGCCAGAACAGTGAGCACATCAACACACTCCCCAGGACACACTCATGTCCTGTGAGGGCTGGCATCAGTCCAGGGACATGGCCCATGATGCTCATGGGCATCAGTCCATGCCCTAAAGTCAAGTGACAGGCTGGAGGCAACACCCAGCGGTGACACGGAGGTCCTATCGCCCTTCAGATTCCCAGGGCCTCAGAAGGAATCTGCTCACTAGCCTTTTCCTTTTTATAGGTGAGTGTCCCCCAGTCCCTTCCGCCCTTCTGCTCACATAAATACCCTTTGAATGCTTGCTTATCCCTGTTCTCAGGTATCAGGCATTTCCTCCCTCCCTGGAAGTCTCACTCTCTCACTTCCTGCCCCCATCCCTCCTCCCTCAGCTTCCTCCCTGAGCACACGGGAACCTGAGTGCACCAGACTGCAGGCTGACCCAGGACCTGGCAGGCCTCCAGCTAGAAGCAAGGTGGCTGGTGGCCCATCAAGGAACACCAAGCCAGGGGAGGAGAGGAGACAGGGAGGGGCAGGTGGTAAGCAATGGGGTAGTGGAGAGAGAGATCGCTTTAGTCTCAGGGTCCCAGCAAGACTAAGCCAGAGTCTAACTCAATAGGAAGAGAGTTGGACATGGGTTACTTTTATACATATGATGGCTCATACCTACAGACACAGGTCAGTCAGGAACAGAGAGAGGTAAGGGGAAGAGAGAAGCCCTACTTAGGCAAATAGCCCCTCCTTCTGTCCCCAGAGCACAGTGTCAATAGTAACAGGGCGAGACCAAGGGCTGTCTTAGTTAACTGCCTTTTCAGTAAGCCCTGATCCTGTGTCTAACTTGAACCTTGAGCCTGACTCTGGTGGCAGACTAAGCCCTAACTCCCCAGGCAGGGCAGGTGGACTGGCCCTCAGAGAACCAGAGGAAATTCCAGATGGCTGCCTGTCTCTCCTCCTCCTCCTCGGGGCTGGATGACAGATCTGAATTGTGGGTGTTGGAGATGGGCCTCCGCTGAGTGACTGCTGACAGCTGGGCCCAGGGTGGATCATGGGTGGCTGATTTTCTGACCTTCCGGAGACCAGACACAAAACAGGCCTCCTGGTACTGCATGTAGCAGGGACCTAATGGATGCTGACTGGCTCTGGCTCCCTCTCTGAGCCCCACCCTGGGCCTCTCAGAGGAGTTGTTGCTCCCCTCCCCCACCCCCTTTCCAGGCAGAGCCCTGGAGGCTGTGAACTGCCCCATGCACTCCCCAGCCTTCCTTAACCCAGATACACCTCGGCAGGCGCCATTCAGTACCCTCAGCGGGCTGCCAGCTAACCCCTCAGAGGTGTTAGCTGATAATGAAGACGTTAGCTGTAAGCTGAAGTGTGGTTCCCTGCCAGGAGTATTTTGGTCTTTCCGGATTGGTTCTAGAAATGGGAAAACCTTCCAGACCTAGCCAAATGGCAGACAGGGATGCAAAGAGAGTGTAGGGGACAGTCCCGTGTTGGAGCCTTCCACCGGCCTGAGAGGAACAGGATATAGGCTTTCTAGTTTTAGAAGCACCCCAAGAAAGAGACCCCACTAGCTGAGGTCTTAAGCACCTTTGAACCTCAGTTTCCTTGTGTGCAGATGCACAGAATAGCAACCTCACAAAACCATGTTGTCACATGACCTCAGTGAGCTAGGTAAGCTGTGGGGAGCACAAAAGAGTTCCTCACTCCCTGATTCCTTCTCCCCTTTTCTATCCAGTCAGCCACCCCATCCCCTTGCTCCTCACACTGCCCCATCAACCACTGAATCTACTGTCCCAATTCCCGAAGTCTCTTCCCAGACAAAGGTCAAGGAGATGGTAGAATGCTGGCTATGAGGCCTGAACACATTGGCAGAGGCGGGAGGAGAGGACCTTTCCCACTGACCACCTCTGTTGTGGCCTGAAGAGTCCCCAGGTGTTAAGCACTTTGTTCCCAGGAAGCGGAGTAGGTTGGGGGAATCCTTAATAAGTGCAGCCTTATTGGAGGAATTACCCCACTGGGTGTGGGCTTTCAGGGGTCATAGCCTCAACCCACAGCTTTTCTCTTTGTTTCCTGGTAGTGATTGACATCTCAACTCTCACTTCCTGTTCCCGCTGAAATATTGTGCCTGTTTGTTGTCATGAAGCCTCAGTTTTTAGGACCCTCTCTCTGGAACCATAAGCCAAAATACACTCGTCCTTCCATGCGTTGCTTGTGGTCATGGTGTTTTGTGATAGCAACAGAGAAGGGACCAGTACAGATCCTATCTCAAATCACACACTGCACATACACCAGCTGTTTAAACATAGTTCAACCCTACAAACAACTAGAAAACATATAGGGCAGGGTTTTTTGTTTGTTTGTTTATTTGTTTTGTTTTGTTTTTGTTTTTAAGCAGAAACTTTAGGGGAAAAGAGTGACATGTTAGACTATAGGAAAATGTTGAACTTTTGAGGGATTAAAATAAACCATAAATTTAAATGAAGCAAAAAGTATACAGGAAACAATCTGTGAAAAACTATTTGAAATACAAATCAAAGAGTTAAGTTTCTTAGCCTCTCACGGATCAGTAAGACTTATTTCACTGCCTCTGCCTGTTTCCCAACCACTGATGGGGTCTCACTGAACCCCACTCCATCCCCCAGCCCACCTGACAGGTCCTGAGAACACATCTTGCCTTTGACCTCTGTTTCTTTCTCTCCACCCCTGGGCTCCCGCTCAGCCACCTCCCCCCCATCCCCACTCCCCACCCCCCACACCCTGTCCCTCTCTTCTCCCAGCCTCCAGCCAGCAGAGGTCCTGTCTGTCCTCTTCTCTGTCTCTGCTTTCAGTTAATCTCAAGGCATTGAACACGATCTTTAAGCTGATGACCACAAACCTGTGTCTCCAGCTCAAAAGTGTCCCCAGAGCTACAGCCTTGTGCCTCTGCCAACCCCACAGTTCCTCATGGAGGTGTCACACCTTTTACCTGTCCGTATTCAGGACTGGATCATAGGAACACCACCTGGACCCATCACTCAGAAGGGCCCTAGGCTTGGCCCTTCTGTCCTGCATCACTTGGAAATTTAAAGGACAATCAAATGAGGGGCCATCTATTTTCATACATAGTCATCCATTCTCTCCACAGCTGTTCCCTTCCCTGCAGCTTCATCTCCTTCCCTTCCGGCTACAGACTGAGCATCCCTGAGCATCCCTGAGCTGCTAACACAATGCCACAGGCAGGAAGGCCATCCTGTGGGACTGGGGATGCAGAATGCTTTCCCGGCACACACAATCCTAGAGTTCAATCCCCAGCACTACCTGAATCAGACATAGTGGCTCATGCCTGTAATCCTAGCATCTGGGAGGTGGAGGCAGGAGAATCACATCCTGATATTATCCAGGCCACCTATGCCCCTCTCCTGCTGTGTGTGTTTTGCGTTGTTAATTATTTTACGTGTAGGTGTTTTACCTTTATGTATTTCTGGGTACCATGTGCATGTAGTACCCTGGATTCCAGAAGAGGGCATCAGATCCCCTGGAACTAAAGTTACAGATGGCTGTGAGCCATCATGTGGGTGCTGGGAATCAAACCTAGGTCCTCTGGAAGAGCAGCCAGTGCGCCTAACGACTGAGCAATCTCTCTCCAGCTCCTCCTGGTGTCCTTTTTTTTTGCTTCCTAGTGCACATGCACATACATTATCTTTCATGCCCCTGCTTGCCCATTAAAGCATACATTCCATGGAGAAGGCATTTGGGGTCAGTTCGGTTCTTAACCAAACCGGTGCTCAACACAAAGACGGTGCCTGGCAAATATCTTCTGAATAAATGGACGTGGGTAGAGAGAAATGGGCAGAGGGCCTGACTGGCGGCAGCTCCCCAGCCGAGACTCAAAAGTGGTCAACGGATACATATATCATTAGCGATTGAAAATGTAAAGTAAGATCATTTTCTCCTATTAGACTGACAGGAATGTAAGTGGCTGCTAATGACGGTAGCTGGGAAAGAGCCTTCTGCAAGGTCTGAGGGAATGTGAGGCAGCCCAGCCTTCCAATAGTGTATCTGGCTATCTGGAATAGAGCAGATGTGGAACTACACAGAGTCTCTGACTTGGGTAGACCACTTCCAGAAACATCGTGAAGGTCTCACCGTGCAAGCGTACATAGATGTCCAAACCCAGAGCTTCCTTGAGTGAGGGTTATAAATAGCCAGATGCGGGAAACCACCTAAATGGCCCCGGCAGGATTAATAATTGATGGCGAATTTACAGACCATCCGCACAATGGATGGGAAAGGGAAGATTTCTGTGGATAAAATCTGGGTGGTCCACAATTCTGGCAAAAACTATGGTGATGTGGACATGCACCTGGTATGACCGTGCATTCTTGCTTTTAAAGTATGCTTGTACGCACATGGAAGAAAGTTCAGAAGGATAAGCATCAAATGCCTTAGCAGTAGTTAGTGAGTCCCTGGGAGGAAGGGCTCCAACTGCATGCTTTTAATTACCCAGGCAGGCAGCTGGGTAGGAGATGTACTATTTTAATACTGGGAAGATGCCTCCACCTAGGACAAAAACATCCCGTGCCTCCCCTGGGTAGAAAGGATACAGAAGGAAGCCATTCCAAGGCCCCCATTCCCCTTCCCTGTCTTATCCCTGTGGCCTCTCTCTTCCACCTCACACCTCAGGCAGTCTGGGTTCTTTCTATTCCTGATGCCCTTCACACCCATCTCACAGCCCTGTTCACAGGCCCACAGGCCCAGCTAGCCCTGCCCCACCAATTCCTCAGCCCAGCGCTGCTGTTATGAGCTGGAAAGGGAAAGCCAAGAATCCTGCTGCATTCTTCAGGACGAGCCAAAATTGTGATCTCAGTCTCAGCTCTGCCCCCAGGGGCAGTTTTTGGGGACAGTGACTGTGGCTTAAGCAGGTCAATTGCTTCTGGCTGCAGAATGGCGGGAGCAGGGGGAGGATGAGCCATTACTGCGACTGAGGGAAGCTCTCCCACCCCACCCATACCCCCAGGAAGAAAGGAGCCCTACAGAGAGCTGGGAATTTCCAGGTAAGAGCTGTCCGGTGGCTGTGATACCAAGCATTCAAAAGCCAGAGCTATAGCAGAGAAGCTGTTGGGAGCCAAGTCCCTGGGGTGGGAGTACTTGGCAGGTGTTCACAGCATCCAGATCCTGAGAGCCAAGCTGGGCCTCCCTGAGCAAGCACCTGCTGCAGGGGCCGGAAGCCCTAGGTCGGCAGGTGCTCACTCACTGAGGGCTGTCTTGTTCAGGACCCTGGGCCTCACACTGAGCCGTCATACGTCATACCCCAGAACAACACAGGCACAGTGAGTTGCCTTGCTCTCTTCCTACCTGGGTCAGAGGCACAGGGGAGTCAAACAGAGGGACTGCCGGAAGCCTGAGGAGCAGCAGTCTGTGGGTCTAGGCGTGCACTGTAGGGGAAGAATGGGAAGGTTAGTGTGGCAGAGATGGCTTCCAGCTACCCTGGACAGATCCCCACTGCCTAGCCCACAGGGCTCCATATCACAGTACAGGCCTCAGACATCAGGCTCCATCCCATCCCCTAGCCCACTCGTGTGTAAGTTACCACCCTGAAGCTCAGACTCCCTGTCCAGCCCTTTCTTCCCCACAGTCTCCCTTGGCATTCCAAGGCTTGGTCCACCTTGGCTTGATTGACACTCGCAGCACACAGAACAGGCCCTGCTCCCCAGTCCTCCTCACCATTCCCATCCTGTCCATCACACTTGTCCCTTGCCTGCTGGAAGCTTCACTAGTGTGTCTCAGTCCTTAGCACCCAGGATACCTAGTTTCTACTCCACCATCCCACAACACTATAGTGAGGTCCCCACCGCTGACCACCAGTTTCCCGGCCTTGCTCTGTGGGCCTGCGGCTAGCCGACATCCTCCCTTGGGAGTCTTCTTCCCATGCTGTGGGGCACCCCACCCTCCTCTTAATCAGTTCCCCTTCCTCTCCTCTCCCAGGTCATCACACCCATGCCTCAGCCATTCCACCTATTCTGCAGTGGTACTCAGAACATGGCCCTCCCTCCAGATTGTCTCAAAGCCTTTACCTAACTCCTTGTCACCTGGGCCTCAGTCCAAAGCACCACCTCAAAGAGCCACTAACCACAGAGTGAGGGGAGTGTGTGCGGGCCTCTGCGACATATTTGCTCTTCTACATACCTGTCACCTGTCCCTGTTCCGGCCATTTTATAGAACAGTCTCACAGGGACAGTAATTGTGGTCTAATTCATGTGCAGTCTGGCTTACCCTTTCTAATGCACGGTTCTGTGAGTCTTGACAACTGTGTGCAGGCATGTAGCTACCACCACAATCAAGGGACAGAACAGTTCAATCCCAAGTGGCTGTGGGCTGTCCCTTTGTAACCAGTGGCTTCCTAACCTCTGGCAACTATTGACCTGTTTCTGTCCCTGAGGTTTTGATCTCTCCAATGTCTATAAATAGACCCCCCCCCCCCGTGTGGAGCCTCATGTCAGGTTCTATTCACTTAGCACGGTGCCTTTGAGATTTGTCTGTGCTGTCTTATGTCGAAATCTTATTCTTTTTTATTGCTGAGTAGTATTCCACTATTTATTCACTCCCCAGCTAAAGAGCACTTGTGTTGTTAACCAGTTTTTGTAGACTACAAATAATGCCACTATAAATATATAGATGGGTTTTTACATGAGAGAAGCTGTCCCTCTTGGTAAGTACCTACCTTACCAAGCCTTGTGAGGCTATGTGGTAAATGTTCTTTGTAAGAAACCATAAACTCCCTTTTTTTTTTCAAAGTGGCCGTACTATCTTGCATTCTCGTGAGCAACCTTCAAGTCTCCCAGTTGCTCTGGGTCCTCTCTGACATTTCATAGTGTCAACATGTTAAGGCATGCAGTGGCACCTCAGGAGGGTTATGGTGTGTGCCCTCCCCTTTCTTCCCCCACCTGCTCCACCTCTTCTACCTCCCCCTGTACTGACAGCCACGAGCATCTTCTCTTGTGCCTCGTTTATTTCCTAGCACCAACTTCATAGGAAACTTTCGTCTTAGTTTAATTATTTTATTTGGGAGTGTTTTTGCCTTCATGTATGCCTGCACATCACGTGTGTACCTGGTATCCTTAGAGATCAGAAGAGGGAGCCAGATTCCCTGGATCTGAAGTTACAGATGGTTTTGAGCCTCCCTCTGGATGGTGGGACTCAACCCCAGATCCTCTGGTAAGTAGCCAGTGCTCTTAACCTCTGAGCCATCTCTCCAGCCTCTAGTTCAATTCTGTGCCCATTTGGTTCCCATCTACCCCACCAGTATCTCTCCAGCCTCTAGTTTAATTCTTTGCCCATTTGGTTCCCTTTTACCCCATCAGTATCTGGTGCTGGATGATGGTGGCGGTGGTAGCTGGCATCCATAGTGCCCTGTGCACTGTTCAAGCTCTTTACAAATGCAGCTCATTTAAGCCTCGTAACCATCTTAAGAGATATGGATGCTGTCGATAGCCCCACTTTATTTGTTTCTTTTGTGGTTCTAGGGATGTAGCCTGAGTCCCCAAACATGCTAGGCAAACCCTTTACACCAAACTGTACCCCAAACCCTCCAGGATTCTCATTCTGCATAAGAGAAAAAAGAGACACAAAGGAAGAACCGGCCCACGGTCACACAGGTAACAAGAGGCAAAGCCAGGCTTTCATCCTGGTGTTCAGTACTCAGAATCAATTATCCTAACCAGGACATGACATGGACCACAACAGCCATGTAATAAGCCATGGGCTGGATAAATGAACAGGAAGCCACAGCCTTGGCCTTTGTTGTTCTGACAGTGACTCTGTAATGGCCTTGGGAGCAAAGAGTGTCCCCACTGAGAGCACATGCCGTCTGCTCTCTGCAGTTGTCTGGGCCACAAGAGATGCTTAGGTTGGTAGGCTGTGAGCTGAAGCAATGACACTATTGAAACACAAAGCATCTCAGAGCTTTGTATGACTCCTACCATCGCCCCCCTCAACTCCCCACACAGGGACTGGAGGCCACAGGCTCCTTGTGGTGCCGAGAGGATTCAAGGTAGGAGAGCTTCAGGTGGTCAGTCCCCAAGGGGCTAGATACGCCCAAGCTCCCCTAGCTCCCCACCCTAGAGTGTGTGCTCCACAGTAGCAGAGGAGAGAGAGAGCATCAAGAGCCTGAGCTGCCAAGTGTCCAAGGCCCATACTGTGTAGCGCAGGCCCTGGAGCCACATGGTGACAGCTTGGTCTCCCAGGATAGCTTTCTGGGCGGCAGAACTAGGCCCCCTCTGGGGCCTCTAAATAACTGAGGTTTGGGGGAGAACACCACAGTTGTCAGCTATGGGGTTTCTTCTCCACAAGAAAGGAGCTCCAAGGCCCCATAGTGGGGCTCCCAGTGCGGGTATCCCCATATGTAGGAGCTGAGGTAAGGGCAAGGCAATGCCATGACCATTGGGACCATGGGACCCTATAAAGGTCTGAACTTGACTTTAGAAAGGTCAGGGTACCCTAAGAGTGGCCACCTAGCCTTGGAGCTGGGACCAGCTCCCAGAAAGACACCAGGACCTCCACTCAGCTTCCTAGAGTGGATCGTGGGGGAAAAGAGAAAGCCATAAGGCTTTGGAACTGCTAACTTAATTGTAGGCTTATATTTCAAACTCATTGGCACTTTACTTGGCAATTATCACTTTAGACACGGTGTGCTCCTGTGGGAGCACAGAACAGGGGAAAGAGGCAGTCTCCCTACCCCAGGATAACATGCACACTGGTGGCACTCAAGGGAACGGCCTTAAAGTTCGTATACACCCTGCCCCTTCTCACTTTTTCTAGAAGCAAGACAAGAGTGCAATGGAATACTCCTCCTCAAACTAGAAGGCGTCATTTGGCTCCTCAGAGGCTATTAAAAAGACTCTTCTGGCCAGGTGATGGTGGTGCATGCCTTTAATCCCAGTACCTGGGTGGCAGAGTCAGGCAGATCTTTGTGAGTTCGAGGCCGGCCTGCTCTGCAGAGTGAGTTCCAGGATAGCTAGGGCTGTTACACAGAGAAACCTTGTCTTGAAAAACAGAAGAAGGAGAAGGAGAAGGAGNTGCTGGGGTTTCAGGTGGGTTCTGAACCTGCACAAGGAGCCATCTCCCTAGCTCACTGTGAGGTTTTCATTGTCAGGGTTACTACCTCAGAATGACCAGGCAAAGAATGTGTGCATGATACTACCTTTTTCATGAGAAAAGTATGAACAAACACATTTGTTTTTATGCTGGAAGGAGGAGAAGGAAGGGAAGGGAAGGGAAGGGAAGGGAAGGGAAGGGAAGGGAAGGGAAGGGAAGGGAAGGGAAGGGAAGGAAGAAGGAAAGGAGGGAGGGAGGGAGGGGGAGAGAGAGAGGGGGAGAGAGAAACAAAGAAACTGGGCACTGACTCCCATGCCCACATCACAGGCCTATCTGGTTTCGAAGTCTACCAGGGGTGCTGTAACTGTGGTGTCATTTGTAAAGCATCCTGCAGGGATGGGATGTGCTGGGGACTGGGTGGGCTTGGAGGTTGTTTACAGTGAAGATGCCCCTGGAGCAAGGGACCTCGGGGACCTGGAGACAGGGCTTCAGGAAGACAACTGTGAACTGACAACTTTTGTGGGATGCAGCCATCCAGTCCGGCAGGACCAAATGGTATCCCAACACCTTTTAAATCTTAGTTTATGTGTGTGGTGTTTGCGTGTGTGTCTATAACCACATGCCTGCCGTACCCTTCGAGGTCAGAGAAGGGTGCTGGATTTCCTGGAGCTAAAGTTATAGAAGTTGTGAGCTGTCATGTGGGTGCTGGTTGGAATCGAACCTGGGTCCTCTGAAAAAGTGACCACTGAGCCATTTCTCTACTAGCATCCCACCCTGTTTTTGGTAAAGGACAGACTACCCTGAACAACAGAGACACTAACAACAGCAATGACAACTCTTTTCTTCCCTGGACTTTCCCTAGTTGGGTAGAAAATCCAAAAATTGAAGATTAGTGACTTTTGTGAGCATAGGCATTTTCACCGCTGCAGACCTGAGAACTCTTAGATTCAAGGACCTCACAGTGACACTTGAACTAACAGGAGGTACCCAGATGGGCACGGGTTGGGAGCTGTACCCTGAATTCACTGTGTATTCTGCTTTCTAATTCCTGGCTAGGGGTGTTGAGAGGAGATTTTCCCCGGGTCAGGTTTCAGGACTGGCTTGGGGTTAGAGCAGCCGGGCTGGGTCAGCTCATACTACGGGCAGCTGGGCATTCTTGCTCAGGGTCTTCATCTTGGACTTCATGGTCTGGTTGATTCTCAGAGACTGGGCCATGATGGGCGAATGGGTAGGCTTGCAGGAAGCGCCTGATCAGAGTGGCCTCAGGAGAAGCCCCGGAGAACACCCTATCTGCTCTTCTTTGATTTTTTTTTTCTTTCTGGCAGAATGGCTTTAATTCAGTCTGCAAAGGTTTGAGACCAAAAGCAGAGGACAAAGGTTCAAGGCAAACGGTGACAAGATTCCTGGGGGACTGAGGACATACAGATGGGGTTGACGGTGGAGAGACAGGAAGAGGCAAAGGCGACGCCGACAAAAGGCATGGGGGAAGCCATTGCCAGCACCGTCATCGCCGCCAGATGTACCAATGAGCCCCCGTGTTAGGCGTACTGACTCACGCTGCCCACAGACACCCGAGGAGGTGGGCACTGTGATCATACCACTCTCAGGATGGAGGACAGAAGGACAAAAAGATGAACCGTCTCAGAAGAACAGAGCCGCACATCAAACACAGGCTCCATCATTGTCCTTAAGAGTCCCTGATGATTCCGGTTGGTCACATTAGAAAGGAGAGAAGGTCACAGCGGGAATTCTGTGTGGAGGAGGCTGGGTCAGAGTTACCTAAAGAGCAACCTCTTTGCACTTTAGTAACTCTGTGACCTTCCATGAGTAAAATAATGTCTTATGTTCCTTATGGGAGAACCAAGTTTCCTATGGTAATAGGGGAGAGAGAAGAGTGGGGGTGGGGGGAGGTAAAACATATACTCTAAAAAAGTAGAGACCCTCCCCAACCAGGCCATAGTACAGATGTGACACCATCCAGAACCTCTAAGCATGTGCATGAAGCATGCACATGTGTACAAGTATGTGCTCACATGCCTGTGCCCTGCAGAGTGAGCACACGTATCCACTGCACACTTTCCTCTGTCGTCTTGTCCCTGCAGGTGTGGTGGCACCAGTCACGCGGTCTCCAAGCCGGTCACCATGCTAGACCTCTTTCCCAACCACCATCACATCCTGTCACCATGGCCACTCAGCTCTAGAACAACCTCTTCAAGCTCAGCCTCTCCCTCATTCCCCCATCTTGTCTGGCACAAGGGTCTCAGTTCCAGCCAGAAGGACCATCCCAGTCACACCTGACCTTGTCCCTGCTCCCCTGAAAAAGCCTTACTGGAAATCTCTCCAAGCCAGACGTGTGCCTCAGAGGCCCCAAGAAGCCTGACAGACTTGACTAAATAAAGATGTAAGGCCTCTACATGGCCAGAGATGCCAGAAACGGAGCTAAAAAGACAAACGGCTGGCTAGGGAGAATATTTCCAACACAAGCAACAGACGAAAGTCTGACCGTTTCTAATGTGCTAAAAGCTCCTTTATATCAATAAGAAAAAGGCAAAAGGAGAAGAAAAAAATGGGCAAAAGATCTAAACAGTCAACTCACAGAGGAAGACGTGCTTGTGGCCAATCACCACATGAAAAGATGGCCTCATTGGGAAGGCGCAAAGTGAGTGCCGGAACCACAGCGAGGCGTTTTTTCTAGATTGGCAAAAATTAACAAGACCGACTGTGTTGGGTGTGGAAGGTGGAGGGCGGCGGCTCCCCTCGCTGAGGATGGGCAGAAGCAGTCCTTATCTTTCAGAAGAGCAATGGAGCTGTCAAACTTAATGTCTGCACCCCCCTCCCTGCAACTCCACCCTAGAAATCCATCCTAAGGAACTGCCTCTGTGTGTCAGTGAGATACATACACCAGGCTAGTCACGGAGGCATTGTTTGCAAGAGTGAAGGATTGGAGACAACCTAAGTATCCATCAAACAGGGACTGGTTACATAAATTATACCGTGTCCAAACAATGGAATATTAGGCGACGATTAAAAAGAACCCATAGACTGGCGCTGTGATCTTGACAGATGCTCCCACACACTGGTAACGACAAATGGGGCTTGCAGAATGATGTACAGATATGATCCCATTCCCATTCTAAAATAATACACAATAAATGCGTTTGTAAAGCCAGAGGTAAAGTTCTAGAAGGAGGCACACCTGACCAATGGCAGGGAGGTACTAGCAGAAAAGGCTTGGGGAGATGGAGGCTTTCTCGTGTGAGGACACTCCTTCATGGCTGCAGCTCTTTCCTGTCAACCATCTTTGGTTTCTCCCCGGCAGGTTCTCTCCTGTCTGTGTGCCTCACCTAGTCCCCTTTCACGCTGCGGCTCCTATGTCCCCATCTTCTGAAATCCCTCCTAAATGCCACCCCCAAACACCTTCATCAGGCCATGCAACGGTAGCAGTGTTCGGAGGGCATGCACACTGTGTCCTGAGTGCACGGTGGGCCTGACGCCGTACACTCACTCCTCCGCGTTGCCACCATCTGCAGCAGGTCTGCCATTGCCCCTTTAAGAGAAGAGGAAACCTAAACACAAAGATGTTGTAGGATCTGCTCATGGCCGCACAGCCAGGATTAGAAAAACAGGGAATGGAGTCCAGACACTGCCCTGGGTAGCTTTCCACCTGTCTCAGCAGCCCAAGCAGGGACCCCTTGGCTCTGGGCCTGTTGTGCCTTAAGGCTTGCCCCAGAGCCCCTGATGCCATTTGTCTTGATCCTTCTCCCCACAACTGGGCATGGTAGGAGGGTGTGCAGGGAAGTCACCGAAGCAGGGAGCCTGAAAGCTGTAGGGGAGGGGTTGAACCCTGTTACAGACCCACTATGAGGGACCCACTGAGCCAGGACAGAAGAGAAGTCACAGCACAAGAAGAGGGGATCATGGGTGTGACGGAACCTCAGCTACCTCTTGTGTACCTACTGTGTGGCAGGCTCAGGGGACTACTTGGCTAGGACACCAGGGACAAATGACACCCTCCACTCCTCAAGTGGCTGATAGATCAGAAGAGAGTCCCCAAGAGCCCAAGAGGTAGGCAGGCAATAGCTGTGAGATGGTGCCCACGGGAGGTGCCTGGTGCTGTGTCTGCAGTTAGGGGCCATGAAGGAAGAAGGCTTCCCAGACAGCAGAAGGTTAGAAGAGACAATTGAGGGCAGGTGGACCATCTGGATACTCTTGTTCCCTGGGGTACCTGCTGTGAGGAGCCAGCTTGGGAGAGTACCTGCCCTTCAAGGCCCCCATCCAGGGAAAGAGTGAACTATCTCTTTAGGGAGAGAACTCAAGATAATGTGATCTCAGACTCTGTCCCTTAGTGTGATATTGGAGGCAGGTCACTGTACCCCTCTCTTGGCTTCCCTTTTCTCAGACGGGTGGCTTCTATACTCCTAAATGTTCAGGGATGGGCATGGATGAGGGAAACAGAGACGAGGGGATGCAGAGGTGTGGGATCTGGGAGGCAGAGGGGGACACAAGGCCCTTCAGCTCTGGCTAGTGCCATGCTCTGAGCTGTGGTCAGATAGCTCCATGCCCCATGCCTGCCCAACTGAGGCTTCCCTCACTTCCCCAGGCCAAAGACCCAACTCTGGGTGTCAGCCTGATCGCCCAGGCTCTCTGACTGACTCCCTCAGGCCTGCTAGTGCCCAGCTGTGTCCTCCATGTGGTAACAAGAAGGTACTTGACCCCCTGCTCTCAGAGTGAGTGTATTCCAGTGGGCAAGCCTGGAGGCCACAGGCCTAGCACACGCCAGCCCGACCTGGCAGTATCCAGATGAACATCACCACACAGTACCCTGCCTGTCCCCAAGTCGTCTAGGAAAGGAACACACATGGCTTCTTAGTAAAGGTGTCACTACCAGCCCAATGTCAGACACGCCGCCAACCCTCCCACACATGAGTACCTTGGCTCTCTGGGAGCTGAGGGTCACAGCTGGTCCTGAGGAAGAGTCATTTTCCTGGGGCCCCAGCCTCTCACAGGTGCCTTCCTCCTCATCTTCCTTTCCTTGTTACCCCCACCTCCAGCTCTCCTACTCGTTCCAAGCCAATGCTTTAAACACAGATCCATGAACCACCCCAGCCCCAAGGCCGCCCCCACCCCGGCTCTGATCGCTTAGTCCTGTTGTTCCTGTTTATATTTCACCTCCCCCACTAGCCCTGTGGGCAAGGACCACGTCTGATTCATCTAGGCCATTCTGAGCAGGGTCTGGCACGGGAGTCCTGCCCACAGGCGGCAGAGCTGGCAGTGGGGACAGACAAACAGGGCCACTCAGTCCTCCCACCCCCAGAACCCGTTCCTCTTCTGGGAGAATGCAGCACAGTGGTTGGCTCACATGGGGCTGCAGCCAAACCACTTGCCCACTGCTTAGAGGCAACATATCCTGCCTCTGGCCTAACCAGTCTTTTCTGAGTTTTTCTACTCTGGGGAGACCTATCCAATATCCGCTCCACACAACTAAGGTGTCATTTCCAGACTGCTGTACCCAACCCCCATGGGCAGAACCCAGCGAAAGTGGCTTCAGGGCGAAACATGTCCCTGACAACATAACAAAGAGGACCAGCCTTCTGGAACAGATGCCCAGGCACAGGGCTCTACAGGTCACCGGCGCCACCCTGAGCCCCAATCCACTTAGCCTTATCCACTCTCCTTCCATATTAATCCACTTCCTGTCAGCACAACTGGTTCAGCGCTAACCTGGGTCTGGCTGGACATACAGAAGGTACCACCCTCAACGCTTCTGCTGTCTAGGTCCTGGAAACCCTCCTGCTTTTTGTCAACCTGCTCTGCTAACTCTCTTCTCTGATCCTCACATGGCTCCCTGTGGGCTCTTTGAAGGTGGTACCCCCAGTTCCTTGGGCCTGAGGCTCAGACCTGGCCCACCCCCAGCTCAGAAACAAGCACTGATTGGGTGAGTGGCCTGAGCAGGCATCGCTTTTGAGGGCAGCTGTGCCGGGGCTGGGGATGCCACCACCTTGAGCCCCTTCTTACTTAGTCAAGTCCCCCACTGTCTGCCGGTTGCTCTCAAGCACGGGGTCAAGTTGGCTTGCTGGCAAGACACACAGCTCTCATTTTAATTAATTAAAGAAAAATCTAATCACTGCATTAAACTTCTCATTACTCCACTTGAATACCCGTTAAGTAAATTTAATTACCAGAGGATTGGGTTTCCAGCCTCTTTCATTAGCTTCTGATAAGTCAGGGAGGGAGGAGATGGCTGGGAGCAGAACAATGCTTTTCTTAAGCCACAGAGGGCAGGGTGGGCACTGGCCATGGCCCCCATGGTCAGGCTCTGGTGTCTGTCTCCTGGACATGAGCCTGGACCTGGGTCGGGGACACCCTCTTCCAGGCTCCTCTGGGAAGGTCAAGGCTGACCTTTGTCTGCAGTCAGCAGTGGGGTTCACTTCCAGCCCCTCCTGGCTATCTGAGCCCCACCTCTTTCTGAAAGAGTTCAAGGGACGTCAGCAGCACAGCTTAAAAAGAAGAAACCAGGACAGCGGATAAAAGGCGTGAAGGCAAAGCCAGGAGCAGGTTTATTGAATGTTTGTTTCCTGATGGCTTAGCAGAAAAAGCTACACCTTGTCTATGAGCTCCCTGGCAGTCAAAGCAAACAGAGCACTAGACTTTGGCACTGATATGGTAAGCAATGAAGTGTTTGTGAGGAAATGCTGCCTGCATCTCTGTCCTCCTACAAAGAACATGGACCCTTGGAGATAGCTGCTGGCTGGAACAGCAAGCAAAGACTCCCTGGAAAAGAAGGCCTGAAGTGGGCCTTAAACAGTGGGCAGGGGTGGAGAATAAGGAAAGACATAAGAAGGGCAGGAAAGAGAAGAGCTGCTGGGGACCAGGCAGAGGGGACAGCACCCCATCTTCCAGGGTCGGAGAGCCCTGTAGCAGCCTACTGCTCCCCCTCTCCAGAGAAATACTCTTCAAACAGGCACCCCTTGCTTGAGCAATGCTGGGCCCTGTGGATGGCTAATGCCTGACTGATGCAGAGTGGGGAGCCTGGCTCCTTATGCAGGCGTGGTTCTGAACTGTGTTGCAGGACCAGTCGGACTTTACCCAAGAACATCCCCCAACAGACTCCCATTTCACTTCAACCTCAGCAGATCTACAATCTACTCTCTACAGATCTCATGCATACAAAACCTTGGCTGAAGCCCTGCTTGTGGGGATTCTGACCAACACGCTTCCCCAGTGGATCCCAAGTATGAAGAAAACATGGATGTCTCAAACATCCCCAGAACAGGAAGGGGAAGAGAATAGAACAGGAAGAGGAAGAGAAAGAGAGTGTCCTGAGCTCTTGCCAGATGCCAGATGTCAGGTGGCTCTTTTGGTGGCCCTGCCAGATGAGGAAGCTAAACTCAGAGAAGAGGGCTAGGGATTCATCTGAGGCCCCACGGCATGTTCATGTCCATTTGGTCTGGCTTCAGGCTGTCCAGTTGGGGTGAAAAATCTGTCTGCAATAACCTTTTGTCTTTGTCTCTTTCAGTTGTAGAGTCTCGCATCACCTGCAGCAAGGTTGAGATTTCTCTGAGGAACAACCTTCTCTCTGCCCTGGTTCCCTGACTGGGAAAGGTTGGGTCCTAATCCCCTAGACCATCAGTGTCTTCAAGACCCACAGTCCCAGTTAAAGGCTCAGAATGGTCCAAATCCTACCAATGAGGACCAAGCGGTCAATGCTAGAGCTTTAATTGTTTCATCATGAAAGCAGATTTCCATCTTCAACCCCAGACTTAAATCTAGAAATACACTGGCCCAGATTGTGTCAAATGCCACGAAGAGTGCAGCCACCACCCAGAAAGAGGCATAAGGGACACAGTCAGAAGTCAGAGTCTTCTCACAGTGTCTGAACGGCTGAACCAAGCTTTGCCTGAAGCCCGTCCTATCACTAGACACTGGCTATATGAAACAGGGTTTTCCCAACCCCTACTTATAATTCTGATAAGGATCATTCAAAAAGGGCCCTTTCTCCTCCAGGACCAAGAACACTCAGGTATCCCAAGAGCTAGGGAGCAGGGGTGATTGGGGTGCACCTACCGTAACTGTTGCAGTGTTTGACTGAGTCCTGAAGCACGAGGGGCTCCCCAGACCAGGTAGGGCCAGCAATCAGCTTGAGGCTGGTCAGGGCTGGACAGGGTCAGAGCCTCAAGAGTTGGGCAGGAGGCCATGCAGCCCACAGACTCAAGACAGCCAGAACATTGCCTTAGGATCCCTAGAAAAGAGGAGAACGAGAGTGAGTTGTAGGGGCCTTATGAGGGACAGAGGGGTGGAAGATGGGGAGTGGGGCGGCAATGTTGGACTAACAGCTAATCTGAGGTGAGATCAGCCAGCCTTCGCTTCCTTAGCCTGGCATCTTACCCCTACTCCTAGGTTCCCAGGTGGTAGTCAAGGCCTGAGAGAAGGAAGAGATGAGCCAGGGCTCCTCACACCCTCCTGTGTGAGCAATCAGAAGGCTACGGGCTGTACCTTCACTCTACGCTAGTGATCCATTCCTGCTGGGGGCCACCTGAGGGCCCCCCACCCTCTGTCTCACCTTCTCCAAAAAGAGACTGGCTGAGAGACGGGATGTGGTGACCACACACAGAGACCCCTCCAAATCACCCCTTCTTCAGGATGCTGGCTTTAAGGTCAGAGATGTTCCGTTTTGTCCTGGCCCTTTAAGAAGATCTAAAGACAGAGGCCCAGACTCATAGGGTCACAGCCCACTAGGGCTCACTAGGGCTCACTAGGCCCCTGGAAGGACTGCCAAACCTGTATGCCCAATAGAGTTTTCTGCACTGAGTAAGGTTCTGAATGTGTGCCGTCATACCCAATGTGGTAGCCACCAGCCACCCATGCATATAGATATGTAGATAGTGAAGCTGATGTGGGGGGGGGGGGGGGGAGAGAGGGAGAGGGAAAGAGAGAGAGAGAGAAATAGAGAGAGAGAGAGAGTTGATTCTCTGCTTCTGCTATAGGATCTGAGGACAAAATTCTGATATTCATTTTTCACAACAAGCCCTTTTAGCTACAGAGACATATCCCTGGCCCACTTGGTTTTACTATAATTTACATTTTAATTTAAAGGTGGCTAGTGGCTATCATACTGGACAACACAAGCTGAATCAACCCTTGTCTATCTGAGCCATAGTCAATGGAAAATCTGAGGTCCAGAGAAGGGAAATAATTTGCCCGAAGTCATACAGTTAGGCAGTAGCAAAGGCAAAACCAGAATCCAGCTCCCTCAAATCTACTCTCACCTTTCCGGAGCCCACCATCCTTCTTGTGAGTGGTGTTGGGCTTGCCCACCACAGCACTGTAAGTGTCCCATAGCCCTAAACCCCATGCTGCTGCCCCAGGACAGTGTGCCAGGCTACCTTTGAAAGGCTCCATCTTTACCCCTCGCCTTTTGTCAGATCCCTGACACAGCAGCCTTGAGAGAAGCCCTTGAGATTGTCCGAGAGAAAGTGTTCCTAGAGGGAAAAATCCTTTGGGAACAAAACTGACCTCTACCTAAGCATTACAACCAAGACAGCAAGGGATCTCCCAGTTCCTCTCCTAATAGAATGGTACACAATAGAACACAATACAGCAAGGATCCTGCGGTAATAATAGTGGGTAGGAAAAAGAGGAAGCCAGGAGGGTGGGGTCAAGGCACACAGGGCTCTGCGTAGCCGACTCACACCTGGGGCTCCACTTGTGCTTACAGATCGCAGACTCATGTTATAGGTGACACCTAAGGTCTGAAGCAGTCATGCGTGGCTCTGACTGCACCCCAGTAGATGCAGGACTGAGGACTGAAACCTGAGTTCCCACCTTCAAGGAGAGACCTCTCCATCTGGTTCCCCTGCCCTGAAGGCAGCATTAAAAAGGAAGGAGTGACTCCTTTATCAGATCAGAGGAGGAAGCCAGCCACCAAAGGTCAGGAGCCACGTGTGCCACAATCTAGCCCTGTCTTCACAGGAAAAGCTCAGCAACTGCCATGACTTTGGCATGGTGGAACTGAGGTGCAGTGGGGTTTTTTGTCTTCTTATTTTATTTCATGGAAAAATACATAGTAATTGAAAGCTAGAAATCCAAGAAGTCAATGTATCAAAAAAAAAAAAAGTTCTTGAAAACACAAGGACACACAGAGAAAGATGACAACTTATCCAGCTGATGCTAACACTGCATCTAGGGACCTTGGCTGTGAATGCAGTCTGTCTCCCAGTAGCAAGATGCAGGCAGCTCTCCCAGCAACCTCCTGGCCTGTACCTACTCTCCCATGGCAGAATGCCCAGGTGAACTGCCATCCCCACCTGACTTCCTCCCTCCCTCCAGTGCATCAGGTAGTAGCTGGCATAGTGACCTCAAAGGCCAGGGCCTCCAGCCAGCCAGTGTCAGTCTGTAGGTGGAGTACAATGGAGGCCAGAGAGGGGAAAGATGTCATATGGCCGGACAGCAAATGTATCCCCACACCCGTGAACTTCCTATACATGCAGAGCTTTATGTCAGGGTCCCCCAAGCCTGCTGTTAAAAGGGCAGATGATTCTCATCACACACAGAGAGAGAGAGAAAGAGAGAGAGAGAGAGAGAGAGAGAGAGAGAGAGAGAGAGAGAGAATTATCGACTGTCAATGTGGTTAGCTTCATCATCTGCTTGTGCCTTTATCTGTTTCTGCATTACTTGTTCATTCACAAAATGCTTTTGAGGAAGGCCTAAGTGCCAGGTGCTCTGTAGGTACCAGCAATGCAGGAGGGCCTGAGGGCCTGAGATAGATGGATAGATGGTCTGGTACTGTCATGAAGCCCGATGATGAGCAGAGAAACAACACGACACTTCCTGAGAGAGCCGAACGCAGTGGAAACCCTAACATCCGGCAAGAGGAGCACAGCGGGAGCAGGACCGGGGTTGCTCTAGCCAGAGGGTCCAGGGAGGTCTTCCTGAAGGGGGTCACAGTTGAACTTATACTTCAGGAAATGAGGCTGCGAGGAGGCTGAGGCCCTGACAGCCAAAGTGAGGGGTTTGGCTAGCATCCCAAGTGCTAGGGAAAAAAATCGCTGGATGGCTTTAACCAAATAAACGCAATGATGTTTTCTTCATTGTTAAAAGTCCTTTCGCACTGCCAACTGGAGCCTGGGCGGCTGGGGGGGGGGCAGTGGGTTGGCTGTCACAGTCACCCGAGGAGGAGGAGACAAGGCTGGAGGGTGCGAGGGGGAGGCTGCCCGCCTCAGCAGCACCAACAGCAGTTGTCTGATGCTTGGGATGAGGAGGCGGGGTAAGGAGACAAGAGGAAGACGGTGAGTCCAGAGCCACATCCAGAGACATGCTGCTCTTACAACCAGACCACCAACTTAAAAATAACTCTGAAAAATAACAAGCAGATGCGACACCCATGGAGCCGCCTACCCCTCCTGAGTCTCAGTTCCCTGGGGGTGCATCTTCCTTCCCAGGCCCCCTTTCTCTTCCCTCATCCTGTGCAGGGAACACAGGAAAAGGCGCAGTGATCCTCACCCTCCGACTGACAGCAGATAAGGCAGTCCTCAGACAGTACCAGATGGGTTTGCTTAGAAGAGCCCCAGCAGGGGCCTGCTCAAGACTCTGGTAGCCGAGCCTGGGAGAAGGGACAGGCAGGAGTGATGGGGAAGAGTGTGGAGGCTAAGGGCAAGGGGCAGTATGGAACATCTTAGATTAGAGTTCCTGCCCCGCTCTGCCCTTGCTAGTAGGGTCTGGGTTGGCCATCTCTTTCTGAAGACTCTGTTCCCTGATCTACACACACACACACACACACACACACACACACACCACCACCACCACCACCACCACCACCACCACCACCACCACCCTATTAAAAGCTGGATGGAGAAGCTAGACATCAAGAATTGGCATCTCTATCAGCACCCAACCCCGTTGGTTCCCTATAGAGGGCTAAAAGTCCAACTGGGCTTGGGTGAGTTAGTTTCCAAGCTACTCTAAAAGGAAGTTCTAGAAATGCTAGGCAGAACACGGAAAAGACAGAGGCAGCTGGAGCCTGAGCTCTAGTCTCACAGGGATAGATGTATATCAAATCATGACAGAGACTCCAGCAGGCACAAGCAGGGCCTTTGTGACTTCCTTATAAACAAAACAGAAACATAGGGACTGGGAAGCTCAGTGGTTGGATAGTCAGTTCCAAGCCTGAGTGAGCATTTCACACAGAGTTCTGATGGGAGGCTCTTGTGGAAGTGGAGGGGGATGGTCAGATTGGCTTCTTAGAGGCTCTCATGGGCACTATGAGGGCCTGAAACAAGATTCATAGACTCAGATGGAGCCTTGATGGTAGAACCAGCCCAGGCAGGTCCAAAAGGAAGGTAACAATCCTTTGTTCAAATCCCTCCAGTTGCCCTATTAACAGGCAAAGCAGGCAGGAGAGTTTCTGGAGTCTGAGTGGGTCCTATGAGTAGCTCCAAGAACCAGATGCGGAGTGGAACCTGGTTGCTTAGAGCCCTTGGGGCCTCAGTGACTAGTCACTCCAGCTCTTTTATTAAACTTGTTTTAAAATTAATTTATTTATTTTATATGTATTTTTATGTTGTTTATATTATGTGTTTTCCAAGCTTGTATACCACGCGTATACTTGGTGCCTGCAGAGGCCAGAAGGGGGCATCAGATCCTCTGGCACTGGAGTTACAGATGGTTGTGAGCCACCATCTAGGTGCCAGAAATGGAACTAGAGCCTTCAGAAAAATCAGCCAGTGCTTAACCATTGAGCTATCTCTCCACCCCCTAAAACAACTCTTGAAATGGTCCAGCCACCTCCAAAGAGCCAGGTGCCAACACCGTATCAAAAGGTCTGTTCAGAGAGACATCATCACTGAGATTCCTGGCAGAAGCCTCCCTGGCCTGCACAGGACTTCAGGTTTCTGACAAGGCAATGTAGTATTCATGGCAGAGAAAGTAGAGCAGGACCCAGTGAGAAAGGACTGTGGGCCCCTGTCCTGTGTGAGGAGGAGCGAACTCTGTCCCCGAAGGCTACAAGGGAGTCTGGGATGCCCATGTGTTGGGTGGGGAGTTGCACTAAACAGGAAAGTTGCTTCCAGTCGTGTGTTTCTTAAATTCCATCTGCGTACAATCACAGCTGGATTGTATGGACCACAGTAGCTGTGACAGAGACTGAAAGCGAAACAGTGCCTGGACAGCGGTCAGTCCATCACTCCGCTCTACAGCACCTGGTCTCCAATTGGGTCCTCACCCACATCAGGAGCAAATAGGTTAAAATGCATCATCCCATTTAGCAGATGGGAAATTGAGGCCCAAGAAAGAAATGGGATCATCCCAGGGTCTTAGAGTAGGCAGGTCAACTCCAGGATCTCTCAAAAGCATCTCACCTAGAGAACTTCCCTACTCCCATCCCCAAAACCATCCCACCATGCTTGCCTGGAAGAATCAGGAAGCTCCCTAAACCGAAAGGCTTCCCAAATGCCAAGTTCCTCATTCAGCAGGTCCCAGGCTGCTGGGGGCCCCAACTCAGAAAGACTCCTTCTTCGGTATCCATGGACCCTGGGTTCCATCCTTCCCCTGGGAGTACCCACTCTCTGCACTCAGAGAAGAGAACAAGCCAGGTCTCTGCAGGCCTGGAGCTGGGCAGAGAGGGTAGAGGCTGTCAACCTCCATGTGTTTGTGTCCTACTAGAGGGTCCAGCCCCCCAGTGTCCTTCAGCACCACATGGTTTAGCCAGTGCTCTGGCCCAGCCAGGCCCCACGATGGACGGCAGCTGAACACAATGAGCCTGTCCCCAGAGCATGCGCGATTTAAGCAATGGCCTTTCAGTTGAATATTTAAGAAGAAAATCCTGGTTTTTTTTTTTTTCAGAGAGAGACAGAGAGAGGGGGAGGGGGGGAGAAAACCAGCAAAACAAGAGGAGGGAGACAGAGACGGAGGAACCTACCCCATCACTGCAGTCAAGGTCATAGGCACCAGTGCGGGGCGGGCACGGACAAGGAGTCTTTAATCTGGGAGTTCAGGCTGAGGAAACTAACCGCTTGAAGCTGGAGTACATTACTGCCCTGAATGATCTGTCGGCTTCTATTAGGCTAAATATCTCTGTATAATGGGGAATTATCCTCCAAATAGGCAAAGTGCCTGCCTCTTGGGGGAGGGGCCGTGGAGCCTCCCATGTGAGGGCTCTCCCACAGTAGGTGGTGCAGGAGACAGGACCAACCTGAAGCCTCCCCCGGTTTCTCCTGGGAAGTCACCCTCTGCAGCTGCTGTGCCTGTCTAGTACCCTATGGCAGGCACCCATCTCCTTTTCCAGACTCTCCTTTAGCTTCCTCCCTTGGCAGCGGAAAAGGACAACAGACAAGTGTCCAGTGCCTCTGGTGACCTGGGGGCTCTTTAAGCCTCTGTTTCTCCATCTGTTGATGGACATAATTACACCCACTGACCATGCTGGTGGCAGGTGTGAGCCTGGTGCAGAACACAGCCCAGAGGGACAGCTGTGCCCACCAGTGAGGACCTTATTGTACTCTTCCTTCTTATTGGCCCGTCTAGATGACACAGCTTCCTCCAGCAAGCCTCCTGATCCCCTCCCCCACCCTACCTCCTCCAGGCCTGCAGTGAGGTCCTGTCTGAGCCCACCCAAGGGGATAGTTCAGGGCCCTTCACTGAAGATGTGTGTCCTGCAATAGTACCAGAAGAGCCATTCTGAAGATGCCAAAGGGTTAGAGGACCCAGAAGCAGGTTCCTTCCTTCTTACACTGACCCCCACAGCGAGGCCTGGCACACAGCACAGATTTACAATTATAAGGCCCGAGATGGAAGGATCTGGGAACAGATATGGTGGCTTGTCAGGCAAAGCTTGGCCCCAGAGGATGGTGGCACCCATAGAAGAGGAATCAGTACCTGAACACTGGCCAGGAAGCCAGAAATGCCAGGGCACGGATCTGCAAGAATAGGGAGTAGGGAGGTGGCCAAACCAGGACAAAAGGTAGGCCTGGCACGAGAGAGAGAGAGAGAGAGAGAGAGAGAGAGAGAGAGAGAGAGAGAGAGAGAGAGAGAGAGCTGTATAGTGAAAGGTCCCAGGGAAAGGAGAACCTGTGTATGTGGTGGTGAGCATCATCAAGGCCTCCATGCCTCCCCCAGCAAGACATCCCATGCCTCCCAGGGGAACAGTTCCCGGGCCCCTCTTAGAAGATACGGCCTCTGCTATTGCTGGGCACATTCTGCACCAGGAGGGGCATTCTGGAGGCACATCTAGGCGAGATGCCAATGAGACATACACAAAAGAGGCCACTCTCAGAGCACACAAAGGCACGTGTGTTGTCCCCATGCCTCCACCCCACCCAGGGCAAGTCTTAAGTTCCAGCCCAGAATCCCTGCATTTGGGGAGAACTGCTTGTTCCTTCATCCATCCACCTATCCACCCGTCTGTCCATCCGTCCATCCACCCATCCATCCAATTCCACCAATGCTTTGTGAGAACTAGGAATACAAACCACCTAAGACCCTGGCTTAGGGCACTCATGACCTCATGGAGCCACCGTTGAGGGTAGAGACAGTTCTGGAGTGGTGTGAATGGATTCCCAAGGGGTTTGGCAAGGTGGCAATGGATGTCCACTTCACAGATAGTCTTGAAGGGGTTTGGAGGAGGAAACAATAGGGAAGGAGTTGCAGGCGGAGGCAGGCTAGAGCAATGGATTGGAGAGGAAAACCATCCCCCTCCCTCAGAGTGTAAGGGGTTTAGCTCTTATCCTCAGAGCCATCAGGAGCCTGAAGGGTTTTAAGTGAGGAATGACAGGAACCAATTTGTGCTTCAGAAAGATCTTGCTGGATGCCACCAGGTGGAGGATGGATTACAAGGGAGAAGGTGGCAGTGAGCCAAGCTGAGAAGGGAGCAGAGGGCAAGCAAGGGTAGGGCCTGTGTGTGCTGGTAGGCGAAGGGATGGAGCGGGTCAGTCTGCAGCGATTTCAGCACTGGGTGCAGCAGTTCAGCACTTGTGCACACCCTGGATGCCTGCTGTCCAAACAGCACAGTCAAGCCTTGCCAAGCCCGTGTAAGACATCAGCTACTTTGATCTCCACAATGCTCAGGTGGTAAACACAAGCCAAAACTTGTCCCTTGATTCCACGATTCAACAAGCATTTATTAGGAGCCTCTTATGTTTCAGGCATCATTCTAACCTGCTCTGCAGCCAGGAAAACTGAGACCCTAAAGCACTGCCCAGGATTCTAGGAGGCCAACAAAAAGTCTGCCTTAGAGAAGCTGGCCAGAGGTAGAGGTGGATGCAAGGCAGAAGCTGTGGGATGAGGTGCCTGGGGAGAAGGGGCCCATATACAAGCCCAGGCTGAGCCCCAGGATGGAGGGAGAATGGGAAGGAGACAGCACTGGAGAGAGACATGGGCGGTGGACGGCACTGGCCTTTATGAGCCAGAGTTGAAAGGATGCGGGAGCACAGAGCAGGATAGTCAAGATCATTAGGTCTGCAGGAGAGGGCATGCAGGAACGGTCTAAGGAACACAGAACTGGGCTGAGCCCCATAAGGGGGCCATAGGGAGACAAAAAGTGGAGACACAGGAAACTCTGTAGACCAGCACACAGCCCAAGGACCATGCATACCCAATGTTTTGACCTTAGGCTTCTTGCTCTACACTCAAGCCAGCAAGGAGCACTGGCATGGTAGGAATCACCAGGATGAGAGCCTCCATGGTCAGCTCCACTTCCTGCAAGCCCAGGCCTGTCTTCTTGGACATTCGCATTTGCTGAAGACATGAAAGTCGTCTTCATCCCTGGGCCCTCCTCTTAACATTGGCAAACAGGGAAACCCCTAACTCACAACAACTAGTCTAGTGCCTGGCTGGTGTGTAAGTGTGCACTAAAGATGGCCTCCTAGCTCATCCTGGTAACTGGGCCTTTTAGAGTCTGCTCCTCGCATCCCCACTATCATGGACACACTGATTAATTAAACGCCACTGGCCTAAGTTTAACACCACCAGTTGGTGGTCATGTGATCAGGCTAGCCCTCTGGAAAGGAAGTGGGGCAAGGATGAGACCAAAGCCAACGCCACAGTGTTGGAGGTCCTTTTCTTACAACACATGCCAGCACTCTTGGAGACGTAGCAGGCCCCCATGAGAGTCTGGGAGGATGGCTGGGAACAAGATACACTCAGGAGGACCCCACTGCCTGCAAACCCGCCACAGGGCAGCAGCCCTGTGAGTTACTTCCTCCAGAATACCCACCTAACATCTTGGACCCCAACTCACTGTGTGCCAGGCCTGTCCCAAGCCAGAACATTAGAGAAAAATGAAAATAAGTCAAAAGAAGACACCAGCTCTGGGAGAAGAATGAGAGCCTGGAAACCTTCTTGGTGTGGTGGCTCTCAACCGGGGCTCTCCTAGTGGGCTGTCCTACCACTATGGCCATGGCTCGCTACTTACACTTCTAAAAATAGCAAATGAAACATTTGGGGCCTGTCTTAGGTTTCTGTTGCTATGACAAACAGCATGACCAAAACCAACTTAGGGAAGAGAGGGTGTATTTCCTCTTACAGCTTGTACCCCATCATCCAGAGAAGTCAGGATGGGAACTCAAGGCAGAAGCCTGGAGGTTGGAGCTGATTCAGAGGCTGTGGAGAAACACTGTTTATTGGATTACTCCTTAGAATTTACTCAGCCCACTTTCTTATACCATCCAGGACCATCCACCCAGGGGTGGCACCGTCACCACGGGCTAGGACCTCCCATATCAGTCACTAATTAAGAAAATGAACTACCGGTTGCCTACAGGCCAGTCTGGTGGTGGCACTTTCTCAGTTGAGGTCACCTCTTCCCAGATGACTATGACTTATGCCAATTTGACAAAATCAGCCAGTATGGGTCACTTTCTCTGTGACAAGCTCAGTGTGAGTGGTTTGTGTCCAGCGATATCAAGGTGGATCTGAGGCAAGGTTGTCCTCTTCCAAAGCTACCAGTGTGGCTAGGAGGTGGGTGGAGCTGCTGGCTGGAATCTGGGTCTTGGGGGTAGGTAGGCTGAGTGGATACCACAATGGATCCAGAGTTCCAAGTTGAATTATTTCAAGTATTTTTCAGCATCACTCCAAGTGACTGCTATTGCTGAATCTGGGTAAGTGGAGGACAGTGGGGAAAGGAACCTTCCAGAAGCTGTCCAGAGGTCGCAAAGTTAGAAGTTACATAAAGCTGCAGGAGCAAGCCAGGGACTAGGCTGTAGGGAGACTTGAGAAGATGCCATAAAAGTCAGGGGAAAGTGAGAGAGGGCTCTCTTTGGTTCCCAATGGCTCTCTCCCCTCCCCACCCCTGTCTCAAAGCATTGCATCTCCATGGTGGGGTGAAGACCCAGTGGTGGAGAGTCTGATGTGTCCAATTGCGTCCAAACAGACAAGGACAGGGACAGACTGTTGTAGGAAAAGCAAAGAGATGAAGCTCAACATAGATCTAGGACAGCAGCCAATACATGGTGTAGAGGAAAACCAAGAGGACAGGTGTCACAGGGTCATACCAGACCATCATGCCTCTCAGTCCCCCAGGAGGTCAGCATCTAGAACTATTGGCAGCTGCTACATCCCCTTATGCTCTATGGAAGAGCAAACTTCAGACGCTGGGTCCTGTAGGGTCTGCAGACAGGGTTTGCCCAACCCCAACTATGGAAGCACAGATCTGACCAACACCTCAGACCATAGAGGAGGGGCCCTGGCCTGCCCACAGTCCAGTCATCATCCGGGGGAAGGCCGGACTTAGAACCTGAGTCCAGGTGCAAGTGGAGGAGGAGTCAACAGGAGGTCTTGCTGGGCAGATGAGAGCTTGCAAAGTCCCTCTCAGCTCCCACGATGGTAGAGAGAATGGGACAAGGAGCTGGCCTCTAAGCTAAGCCACTGATCTTGCTAGACAACCTTAGACAGTCTTTTACCTTTTTGATTCCAGTTTCCTAATCTGTAAACTGTGACAATAGAAGCCCTCACTCTGTCCACGCAGCATCCACTGAGGGAGAAACCGTGGGATGACTGTCAGTGTCATCATCAGGCGTCTGCCCAGGGATTTGAGATTTGCTAGTCAAGGCTCAGAGCATGTGACATCAGCCTTGGACATCTAATAAGCCCCATGGGAAGACAGGCAGAATGCGCACAGGGAGCGTAGATGAAAGAGAATATCAACGCTGGCTACACGCTAAGCTCTGATTTTGGTCACACACTGAGCCCTGATCCAGGCCACACACTGAGCCCTAAGCCTGGTCACACATTGGACCTTGGCCTAATCACACTCTGAGCCCTGATCCCATTCATACATGTACCCTGATTCTGGCCACAGACTAAGCCTGTCCCTGCCTAGGTGTCCCCCACATTGTGAGTTCTATCTAGCCATGTTTGCAGTGCAGTCACCAGTTACTGTGACCAGTTTGCACCAGCAGCCAATGTCAATCTAGGAGTCTATAAGACTTTTCATATTATATAAAAAGTTTCTGCATTTACCCTGCTGACCAAGAGCAATCTTATGTAGGACAGTAGCCTCTGAGCTCAGGGTGGCCCTGGGTGAAGCCTGTTGTACCGATAGGACATGGAATGGCCAACAACACTTATAATGCCACCTCTTCTGGCTTCCATAGGCACTGCACCCAAATATACAAGCCCACATACACACACACACACAATTAAAATTAAAAATAAAATATTAGTCGGCCTCATCCCAGACATGCTGAGATGGTTCAACATATGAAAATATGTCAATGTAATCCACCATATAAACAAACTGAAAAAAATCCACATGATCATCTCATTAGATGCTGAAAAGCCTTCCACAAAATACACCATCCCTTCATGATAAAGGTCTTGGAGAGAGTGGGGATAGGAGGAGCATACCTAAACATGATAAAGGCAATACACAGCAAGCCAACAGCAAACTAAATGGAGAGGAACTTGAAACAATTCCACTGAAATCAGGAACAAGACAAAGTTGTCCACTCTCTCCATATCTATTCAATACAGCACTTGAAGTTCCAGCTAGAGCAATAAGACAACAAAAGGAGATCAAGGGGATACAAATCAGAAAAGAAGAAGTCAAACTCTACTTGCTGATGATATGATAGTTTACATAAGTGACCCCAAAAGTTCTACCAAGGAACATCTACAACTCATAAACACCTTCAGTAATGTAGCAGGATACAAGATTAACTCAAAAAATCAGTAGCCCTCCTGTACACAGATGATAAAAGGGCTGAGAAAGTAATCAGAGAAACATCACCCTTCACAATAGCCACAAATAACATAAAATACCTTGGAGTAACTAACCAAACAAGTGGAAGACAAGAACTTTAAATCTTTGAAGAAAGAAATTGAAGAAGACACCAGAAAATGGAAAGATCTCCCATGCTCTTGAGTAGGTAGAATTAACATAGTAAAAATGGCAATCTTATCAAAAGCAATCTACAGATTCAATGCAATGCCCATTAAAATCCTAGCAAAATTCTTCACAGAACTCTAAAGAAAAGTATTCAACTTCATAGGGAAAAACAAAAAACCCAGGATAGCCAAAACAATCCTGTACAATAAAAGAACTTCTGGGGCTGGAGAGATGGCTCAGTGGTTAAGAGCATTGCCTGCTCTTCCAAAGGTCCTGAGTTCAATTCCCGGCAACCACATGGTGGCTCACAACCATCTGTAATGAGTTCTGGTGCCCTCTTCTGGCCTGCAGACATACACACAGACAGAATATTGTATACATAATAAATAAATAAATATTAAAAAAAATTAATAAAAAAAAATTTAAAAAAAAAAGAACTTCTGAAGGCATCACAATCCCTGACTTCAAACTCTACTACAGAGCTACAGTGCTGAAAACAGCCTGGTATTGGCATAAAAACAGAAAGGAGGACCAATGGAACCAAATAGAAGACCCAGATATCAATCCACACACCTACAAATACCTGATTTTTGACAAAGAAGCAAAAAATATAAAATGTAAAAAAGAAAGCATATTCAACAAATGGTGCTGGCATAACTGGATATCAACATGTAGAAGAATGAAAGTAGACCCATATCTATCGTCATGCACAAAACTCAAGTCCAAATGGATCAAAGACCTCAACATAAAACCTCAACATAAAACACTGAGCCTCACAGAAAAGAAAGTGGGAAGTACACTTGAATGCATTGGCACAGGAGACCACTTCCTACATATAACCCCAGTAGCACAGACACTGAGAGAAACAATTAATAAATGACACCTTCTGAAATAGAGACTCTTCCGTAAAATAAAGGACACGGTCAACATGACAAAATGACAGTCTACAGAATGGGAAAAGATCTTCACCAACTTCACATTGGACAAATGGCAGATTTCCAAAATATACAAAGAACTCAAGAAATTGATCATCAAAAGAACAAATAATCCAATAAAACAATGGGGCATAGACCTAAACAGGGAACTCTCAAAAGATGAATCTAAAAGGGCTGAAAGACACCTAAGGAAATGTTAACATCCTTAATCATCAGAGGAATGCAAATCAAAACAACTCTGAGATTCCATTGTCAGAATGGCCAAGATCAAAAACAACTTATGCTGTAGAGGATGTAGGGTAAAGAGAACACCCCTGCATTGCTGGTGGGAGTGCAAACTGGTACAGCTGCTTTGGCTATCAGTATGGCAATTTCTCAGAAAATTAGGAAACAATCTTCCTCAAGACCCAGCAATACCACTTTTGGGTATATATCCAAAGGATGTTCAATCATACCTCATGGACATGCGCTCAACTATATTCATAGCAGCATTATTTGTCACAGCCAGAATCTGGAAACAACCTAAATGCCCCTTGACCAAAGAATGGATAAGAAAAATGTGGTACATTTACACAATGGAGTACTACACAGCAGAAAAAAATAACGACAGCTTGAAATTTGCGGGCAAATGGATGGGGCTAGAAAACATCATATTGAGTGAGGTAACCCAGACCCAGAAAGACAAATATCATATGTACTTTAGATATAAAGCAAAGAAAACCAGCCCACGAATCACAATCCCAGAGAACCTAGACAACAACAAGACCCTAAGAGAGACATACATGGATCTAATCTACATGGGAAGTAGAAAAAGACAAGATCTCCTGGGTAAGTTGTGAGCATGGGAGAGGGTTGAAGGGGACGGGAGTGGAAGTGAGGGGAGTGGAGAAAAATATATAGCTTAATAAAAACAATTTTCAGAAAATAAAATATTAAAAAGTTAACTCCAATAACTTTCCCTATGCTCCTTGCCATGGCCCAGCTTCCTGCGTATGCCCACATCCTCCTGCTCTCCCCGACACCAGGGCTCTGTTGTGTGGCACACTTGGTGTGCACTGCTCCCTCCACCACAGCTCTCTGCCGAAGCAGTAAGACACCGCCTCAGACAAGCCCTCCACGACTGTCCTGTCTGGCTCTCCATTCTCTAGCATTCCCTTGTCACCATCTGCCGTTCCATCCTGAGCAAAGGCCCCTGGGAGACGGAGGGTTCCAGTCTGACCTGTGCTCAGCTAACCACTAGTTCATGTGGCCACAGCCATCACTCCCTGTGATCCTGAAGTAGAAAGAGCTCAGGAGAGTCATGTGACTGCCCATGACTGCCCCATCGAGAAGAGATGGCGTGTGGGGCCATGTCAGTACTGAAACAGCAGAGGTTTTGTCCTGACAACAGGGAAGCCTCCATACAATTGGGGACAGGACGGGATCCTATTTTAGAAGGTCCTGAGCAAAGACTAAACACATGGCTGAAGGCAAGAACTAGTTTACTGACCTTCAGAGTCCAAACCTACAGTGATGCTCTGAGCCAGAGGAAAAGCTCTTCCTGCCTCCAGACAGACCCAGGACGAGGCAGGGTTGTCCAAGGGCCTAGAGGACACTGGCCTTCAGACACTAGGGAAGGGTGTGGTCTTCTCACACTGTGTATGAGAGAGAGACTGACCTTTTAGGGCCACCAACAGTAATGAGGGTGTCCAGGTCCTAGCACACCAGGACCCGGGAAGGAGGCCATGATGGAGGGAAGCGGCCTCTCCCAGTGGCCGAGCTAGAGCACGGTGAGCCCAGTCCTGCCAATTTGATAGCGGCGGCACCAACTTGTTCGGAATCCGTCTTGCGTGAGGTAATTACAGTTCTTCCTGTGTAATGAGATGGTTTTTAAAGGCCATTCAAGAGAAATTTCCTATAATGAGGTGAAGGGGTTTACAGTGTTCGACATCAAGGCAACTGGTAATTGGAAGAACCCAGGCTGAGCCCTGGAGTGAAGTGTTGGGAGTGTGCACACCTAAAAGGCGTGAGCAAGTGGGAGGACCCCGGGGGCTGGACAAGGAGTCCTGGGAGAGAAGTTCTGGCCCTAGCAGTAGCCTGGTGTGTGTGGTGGAGCAGGTTTGGCCTGAAGAGGCTCAAATCCGGATGAGCAGATGAGAATGATGAGCTGGGATGGAGGATGGAAGGGGCTTGTGGGGTGGAAGTTCAGAGGGGAAATGAGGGCAATGGGCTTCAGTATCCCACAGATCTCTACAAACAAACAAGCCTAGGTTGAAGGCAATCATACTAAAATAGGGTGAGTTCACACACACACACACACACACACACACACACAGCCACAGGAAGACAGAAGCAGAGGCCAAGTGATACAGTCACACATCAAAGCACCCAAACAGTGGCAGCAGCCACCCAAAGCTTGATAAGGTGAGACAAAACCTCCGCTGGAGCTTTCAGGGACCAGCCAGTCTATCACCTTGAGTTCAGGCAGATGGCCTACAAGAAACGGCACAGAGGAAATTCTATGGCTTGAAACTACCCTGTCGATGGTAACTTATAGCAACCCAGGAAACTCATGCAATGGCCATTTTAGTGGTTGCCACTATCACTGGATGGGAATAGTGACCATGAGAGTGAATGAGTGTCCCATTTCCAGAGGTATGCAAGCAACACCAGGCTGAGCATCTCATTTAGTCTCTCATTTGAACTCACTGTGCGCAGCTTAAGGAACAGAACATGACAGGGTTATTGTCTCTATCCCACAAATTTAGAAACTGAAACAGATAATCTACGCAAGAACAGAGATAAATGGCTGGAGCCAGCAGCAGGCCTGGCCTCCAGGAGTCCAGACAGCTAGCCTATGGCTCCCTACTGCAGGCCCAGTATTCCAGTCTTCCTTTTGAATCTTCCCTGCCCCTAATTCAGTGGTGACTCAGCAACCTAAAAGGCAGAAACATCCAATTCCCAGAACCCAGTGGTTCCCAGGTAAGTGACTATTGACAGAAACACCATTCCCAAGCCACCCTGTGGTGGTTTGAATGAAAATGCGCCCCATAGGGTCATATGTTTGCATACTTGGACCCTAGTGGAACTGCTTGAGAAGGATTAGGGGGTGTGACCTTGTTTGAGGAGGTGTGTCATAGAGGTGGGCTTTGAGGTTTGAAAAGACTCTTGCATTGGCCAGGCAGAGGTGGTGCATGCCTTTAATCCTTGGCACTTAAGAGGCAGAGGCAGGGGAATCTCTGAGTTCAAGACCAACCTGGTCTACAGAATGAGTTCCAGGACAACCAGGGTTACACAGAGAAGCCCTGTCGAATGGAATGGAATGGAATAGGTGACCCTTGCAATTCCCAGCACTCTCTGCTTTGTGGTTGTGGATCAGGATGTGAACTCTCGGCTCTTCCTGCCCTCTGCCATCATGCACACTGACCCTCTGGAACTGTAAGTCAAATTAAACACTTCCTTCTATAAGTCACCCTCATCATGGTACTTTATCACAGCAATAAAAAAAGTAACTAAGACACACCCCAGCCCTGCAAGTGGCACCATTGTCGGCCTCTAGCCTCTGTGTGTGTTATGATAGAATCCTCAACTTCTCAGAGGGCACTATACTAAGGGACAGGCTGTACCAGTCAACAAGTTTTTACTAAGCAACCACTGTGTGCATAATAGAGGTGCTGCTTAGGAGAAGACAGGATCCTGCCTTTCCTTGGGGACAGAGACCCACAGAATTGTCCTAGCAAATCTGACCCCTGTCTGGGCATCTAGAACTCATAGAGGGGACAGAGTTGATGTCTTTGGACACCTTAGACTGGGGTAGTAAGGAGGGCAGAGCTCCAAGACAAAGGAATGAGGAAAGTATGTCCTGAGAGAGGTTCCTTGTTCCTGTAGAGATGACAGGAGCTTACTGAGGCCTTGCAGTCCACTCCCACAGGGCAAGAGTTCTGCTGGTATCTGGAGAGCTTCACAGAACCAAACAGTAGGACTGAGGCAGCCTTGCTACCTAAAGAGCCTCACCAACCCAGGCAGCCTGGCCCTAAATGGTGACTAATTGGCATTGAGTGGCCCAGGGACCCGAGGAACAGACTTTGAAATCACCTGGTGTGACGTGTCCAGCAGGAACAATGGGCCACCCAGCCAGCATAGAGTTACAGCTCCTTCTAATTAGGCATCGCTTTGAACTCGGAGGCATCAGATTAATGAGGTTCACAGCACTCTCTCTTGCCGCCATGGCGGGCTGCCTCTGTTCTCTGATCACAGTGTGATGCCAAAACCTTGTTCTCTAAATCAAAGGTTCTCCCCAAACTCCACTTTCTGCCATGCCTTGGCTTTGCGCTGGCATCTCTGCCAGGGAGTTAAGCCTTCACCTCTTTTTCTGCCATGCCTTCCCTCCGAGGACCAGCTTGCATGTCACCAGGAGAGATTCTGCAAGGCCAGCAGGGATCCCCTCCTGCAGCCCACATGGGGCACCAGACCTTGCTGGGGTGGCCCCATCCTCCTGCATACAGTTCAAGGACACACAGCAGGCTAGCCCCCCGCACCCCCAACTGAAAGCCCCTCCAACTTTTGGCAGCTTGGGGCATGTGTGGCCTTGGGGGATCCACTGGATAGTTGCCCGCTGTTGGCATCTGTTCACCAGCCTTCAGAGGGGTGGAAACATCTGCAAGAGCCAGCATGCTTGGCCCCTCACTCTGGCAGCTTGCCCTCTTCCCTGCCCCCTCCGGGCCTTCCCTACCCAGCTCCCTTCTTCCCCCAGGATGCTCCCCTCTCTCCTCCATGCCACTAACAACTCCAGCCCTTCCAAAACCCAGCCCCACCTGGCTCTTCACTTGTCAGCCAAGATGCTGCCTCTTTATTTACTTCTGTAGGAACATTGAGTCCCTAATCTGTTCCCTTGACCGACCACCTTTTGCCCCGCATCCCACCGGTTAATGATACTCTCTTCGCTCATTATTTCTCCCCGCCCTGAGACTGTGGCCTGAGGCCAGGAGCAGCATTGGTGTCACCTCCTTGTCCCCAGCAGTAAAGACTACCTGCCACAGAAGATTCCATTCTCCTTTGACACAGCGGGACACGAGGGAGAGAGACACCACCTTGTCCTTAGCTTCCGTCTGCCATAGAGGAATGACTCCCTCAACCTGCTTTCTTGGGGAGCTGCTGGACCATCCAGAGGGATACCAGGAGAAGGATGCATGGTGGGGGAGGTGAGGCACTTTAGGGGGAGGAGTATCCCTATGGAGAATATAAGAGATGAAAAGAGCCTTGGGCCAGTGGCAAGTCAATGTCAATTACTCTCTCTAAGCCCAAACTTCCCTGCATATAAACAGGGCTGGCCCAGGGCTCGCAGGATGCATGCCTTGGATTGCACCCCGCCACTCAGGAGGAGTAGGGAGAGTTTTAGGCCAGCCTAGGTTACATAGTAAGACCCGGCTTCAAATGGGAAAGTCTTCACCTCTGGAGCACACACCATTAACTGGCTCTATTTTAGGGATAAAGAAAAGCCAGGCCTATAGTGGAGGGGGGCACTGTTCAAGCCCCGGCAACCCACTGGCGCCAGAATCTGGCCTCTGCTGCCTGACCCACGGGCCAACCAGCCCTTCTAAGCTGTGGCAGGGTCTGCTGTTTCTGACCCTTGCTTACCGCTGAGCCTCTGTTTTCCCGTCTGAGAGGCAGGCACACAGCCATGTTTTGTGGATGCCTTTTGCTGGGCCTGGGATGTTCAGACACCCCCTGCCCCCCCCCCCCCGCCTAGAACCCAGGTAGAAATTCTTCCTATCCAGACACTCCCGACCCTTGATGTCCCCTCATCTGCTGGGCTGACAAGCTCCCCCACCTCTGGAAGGCTCTGGTTTACTGCAGCACATCCACCCCTGCCGTCCTCTTGGTGATTTAACCATGCTTGGTGGCCAGTGCCAAGCCCTCTGCTCTCTGTCTGGTCACCCCTGTGACCTTGGCTCCATTCCTTCCTGCTTGTCCCCCAAGCCACAGCCTGGCCCAGTTACCCCTGGCCTTTGGTCAAGCTTCCAGCTCCTTTTATCAAAGTTCCTCCTCTCCATCACGTCTTGCCCAAGGTGGGAGCTCACGGCCGACAGTGTATTTAACACTCAAATGCTCCTTAGCACTTTCTCCCTAATCCTCTCTCCTCAGAGACGAATGAACCAATCCCCCTTAGGTCCCAGGGTTTGGTCCACACATGTTTGGAGAAAATGGTCCTTAAGAAAGACTCTAGGACTCTGGCGGCAAGTGGCCGCAGCACCGCCCAGCTCCAGCCATGCAGCTTACTATCCCCTCTCTCCATGGCACTGTGTCCCTTCCCCCATACTTCTCTACATGTTATTTATGTAGAGCTGAGACTTCATATCATTTTCACAGAGTAAGCAGAAGCCAGCAAAGGTGCCTGGTACCTGCCCACACGGTTCGGCAGCCCTGACCCAGGGACAGCTGTACTGCCTGCCCAAAGCTCATTCCTGTCACCAGCCAGCAAACCCTCAGTCCCGTCATGACATCATCTTTTGATGTCACCCATCTCGATGTCTTTACTGAACCCTTTGTCCTTTCCATCACTGGTCGCATGGTGGGGCCCCCCATGATTTAGAGAGGCCATCGCTTGCGGGGACAGATGGCACAGTCCTGTAATCCTGGCTACCTGGGAAACTGACATAGGAGGACCACAAGCAGTTCAAGGCCTGCCTGGCTATGGAGTAAGTTCCAGGCCAACCTGGAAACTTAGCAAGGCTATCTCAGAGCAACAAGTACAAAGAAGGCTGCAGAAGTAGCTTAGTGTACATGCCCAGAATGTGCAAGACTCTTGGTTTAATCCCCAGCCGTTCAAAGGAGAAAGAAGTTCACTCCCCTAATTTTGCTGAGTTGATTTTGGTTTTTTGGTTTTGTTTTTGTTTTTGTTTGTTTGGTTTTTTTTGTTTTTCGAGACAGGGTTTCTCTGGATCTTTGGAGATCTATCCTGGAACTAGCTCTTATAGACCAGGTTGGCCTCAAACCCACAGAGATCCGCCTGCCTCTGCTTTCCAAGTGCTGGAATTCAAGGCGTGCACCACCACTGCCCGTCAATTTTCTGAGTTGAAAATAAACCAATCTCCGGCCAAATAGGGCAATGCACACTTACCAGCTACCAGCACTCAAAAGGTAGAGGCAAGAGGGTTGTGAGTTCCAGACCAGCCTAAGCCACACAGTGAGATCTTGTCTCTAAAACAACAGCAACAATTTTGACCCCAGGTTATAGTCAATTTGATTATAATTAACACTTATAAAACAACAACATTAAGCAGATGGAGGATGAATCCATGGGGAAATGGGAGGTATAGTGGCCTTCACAACCTTGCCATGTGCTTCAGCTTCATTCTGATGAGGTGGTGGAGAGAGGTCACAAAAGTCTCTAGAAAATACGCACAGCCAAGAGTGCCGTCTAGCCGGTGAGATCAGAACAAGGTTTGACTACGGACTGCACAGGGTGCTGCCGGCCCCACCCTGTGTTAGAGGTATACGAGAGGTGGCCCAAAGAGGGGACAAGTCACTGCAGACATCTCTGCCTTTTAGATGGCCCCTCTCCGGGTTTCTGGGATACGGTACCCCCCCCCCGCGGCTGTCTGTGTTGGTCCTTGATGTGTTTCCTTCACCCCGCCTGTGGCTTCTCCTCCCTCAGCTCAGTGCAGTCCTGCCACTGTCCAGTCCTCGGTCCATGTTCCATTTCCGGTGACCTTAGCTCAGGCCCTTACACCATGCGCAGTGGCATGTTCCCATGCTCCAGCCTTCCCCAATCCCCCAATTCAGCAGGTCATGGGCCCATTCTGGGTGAAGACATCATTAAAAACAGACTAGACAGGACTGGACAGATGGCTCAGTGGTTAAGATCACTAGTTGCTCACACAGAGGCTCTGGGTTCAAATCCCGGTACTATGTGGTGGTTCACAATCATTCATAATTCCAGTTCCAGGGAATCTAACACCCATTTCTAGAATCTCCATGGCCACCAGACATGTATGAGGTGCACATACATACACACAGGCAAACATTCATACATGAAATAAATAGAAACAATAAATCTTAAAAACAAAGAACCTGTTCCTCCAGAGTTCTGACCTTTCAATTCTCATCCCATGAGAAGACCAGAAAACATCAAGCAGGAAGTGAGGGTCCTCCTTTTCCTCCTTCTCTGCCCTAATTTGCCTCCAAGGTGGCTCTAAAATCATCTACCTGTCTCCATCCCATGATACCCTCATGATTCCCATGGCAGAATCCCCCATCTCTTTCTATATACCCTCCCCCACCCTCCCCTACAGCAACATCCTTCCTAAACATGAATCAGGAGCCTCCCCTGTTGACAAACCATGAGCTTGTCACTGTCCCACAGAGAACATGGCCTGGTCCCCTGAGAGCCTTACGTGCCCACGTGTGACCCTCTCCCCCATCTCATTGGTTCCTTCTTCCTGCCCAGGCTCTCTCACAGGTGTGCACCATCAAGGAATCCTCTGTACCCATCACTACCCACCACACAACACTAGAGCACAGGAAGTACCTGGTCAGACCAGATGAGCATCTCCCAGCATCCTCTCCTTCCCCAAGTGAGGCTGGGATAAGATACTTGTATGTATCTCCACATACCCACAGACTTCACTCTCCTCCAAACAACAACTGATACCCAAATGATGTGATGGAATGAAAATGTCCACCCCTTGGCTGAGAGCTGCCTCCTGCCTGTTTATAGCCCCAGGAGGACCACAGCTGGAACATGCTACAGTGGTCACTGGGTGGAGTCCTCTGTTTAGATACCCAGGAGCTGGATACTAGGGGCAGCTTCCCTAGATGGAATGCAGAGAGGAGCCTGGGATAATAATGAGACTGGCCTGTCCACTGAAAGGGGACTGTAGACCCAGGCAGGGTCCCAGGCTTTGTACCTGACAACTTGGCACACGGCAGGTGCACGGGATGGAGCCCTGCCGTCCCTTCTGCACAGAGCAGGAACTGGGAACGAACACTTAGCTTGGCTTAGCGTCTGACATGTCCGGGACCTGCTGAGGGGTGGGTGTGGCTGTGAGCATTTGGCTAAGCCTGTCGTCACACTGATGGAGTGAGTGGGGTCCCATGAAACATCGCAAGCAGTCCTGGGATGTGGTGAACGTCCTGTTCACAGAGGTGCGTAGGCAGGGCAGCACACAGTGGGCAGATGCTTTGCGTGGCAAGCCATCTACAGTCCCCCAGTACTGGGATCGAGCCCTGTGTGGAGTAGAACTCCCGGGTTAGATCCATTCCATCTCCAACCCCGTCTCTGTCCCAGCAGTCTGGATGGGCTGGCATGTCCCTGGCTATGGTCAGCAGCAGACTCACCTTTCCAGGAAGAAGGATACAGGTAAGATGACCGTCATTAGCAGGTACCTAGTGGACACTTAGTCCATCCTCTCCTGTTCTGGGGCCAGTGGTGGGTGCTGGCCTCTTCCTTGCCAGCAGGCAGCCTACTCTTCAGGAATCTGAGGCTGGTGTGCCTAGCATAATTTTGGTGTCTCATAGTCACTTGCTTTAAGGAAGGGAGCATGCCACAGGTGTGTCCAACAATAATGGCCCCGTGCAGCGTCATTTACTAGCAACTATGTCACTTAACCTCCGCAGTGAAGTCCTGAAGGAAGCACTAGTTCCTTTCTTTCCTGTTTTTTGCTTGTTTGGTTGGTTTGTTTCATTTTGGTCTGTGTTTGTGTTGGTGAGGGCATATGGGCTATGTCCCCCAGCCCTCCTCTCTTTTACTATTTATTTTGGAGACAGGGTCTTATGATGTAGCCCGTGCTGGCTTGAACCTTGTCTCCTCCTCCTCAGCCTCCTAGACTTTGAGGCCTACAACACCAGGAGCAGCCAGGAGGAGACTGTTCTTCCCTTCATGTTACAGATGGGAACTGAAGAAACAGAGGGCGAGTCTTTTGTCTCAAGACATGAAGGAGTGAGCTCAGGGTCGCATGGGAGGCTGGGGGTTATGCTGGGGGATGACGATGGAACTCCACGATCGGAGAGACCCACACACAGAAACACATGCTTATAAACGCACACACAGCCGCTCAACGCTTGTGAACACACCCAGACTTGGTGACACACAAGTGAAGGGCCACTTTCACAGATGTCAGCCTCTCTGTTTGCCTTCTCCCAAGGCACTGCAGGCAGAATGAAGAGGGGAGACTCAGGTTGTCCACATCTGATATTGAAGCTATCCTCGATGTTGGATTTCAGTCCTGATCCACCCCTGTGGCAGATCCTTTACCTAGATGGTGACTTTGATTCTTGGAGGGGATTGAACATCCCTGCCAGGTCACACATGGCAGGATATCTAAGAAGCTGCTGACAAATGCTTTCTCACACTACCCTGGGGGCCTCCCGAGTCCGCAGTTCCAGGCTTCTCCCCTATTCCTATTTGCTCTGAGAAGGACGGAAATAAGATAATGATTAAGGGGAATTAAGGAGAAGTGACCAAAGAAAAGGGTGGGGGAGACACCAGAAAAGAGGAGGAAAGGGGAGGACAGAGGGCCGGAGCAACAAGCTGAGATGCGGCATGCCAGCAGCCTGCACAGCCCTCAGCTGCCCCCGCAGCTGCCAGTGAGAGGAGCGCAGCAAGGCAGGAGTTAACTCTCTGCCGTGGAGCAGAAAATGAGGTTCCAGTTATTAGTTGATTTATTGCTCTGTCCTCAATCTGCGCTCGGGTCCTGGAAGGAAATGTTCCACTCGAAAGCATTAAGCGTCTTCAAAGAGCAGAGGCATTAAAAATTGAAATCATAAAATAGACACGTAAATACAGTGGAGGTGAGAGGGGGCAGCCCCAAGCAGACTGGGGGGGGGCAGGCCCAGATACTACCGGACCAGGCTGCCACATGCATGGGAAGAGTCACCAGTGTCTAGAAATAAGAGCTATTCTTTACTAGCATCTGCTTCTGAAGACTCGGGGCTGCTCTACCCAAAACCAGGACTCTCTGGGGGTCAAGGGTCATTTACCTAGCAGGAGCCTGATACAATATCAATATCGAATATCAGGGAGAGGAATGAGCATGAGCTAGGAAACCCCAGCACAGAGAAGGGAGTTCAGGGTGTCACAAAAGGCTAGGGCTTGTGCTGGGGGACGGTGACGGAACTTCATGGCCATGGAAAGCAGCACACACAGAAACACATGTGTATGAATACACACAGCCACGCAACAATTGCCCTCGAACCTTGCCCCATAGCTTCAATCCTTCCTTTCACCCACCTGTTCAACTTCTCCAGGAAACCACCCTGGCTGATTTCATGGGCACTGGCCTTTTCTTGCCAGAAGAACGGAGTTTGAAGCTGGTGTGCTTAGGAAAATTCTGGTGTCTTACTAGGTCCTCAGATGAGGTGACCCCAAGGGCTCCTGCTCTGTGATTGACATGAGTGTTGGGGGAGTTGCCGGAAGTCCTCCAGTGATAGATCTACCCACAGATCAAGTTAGAGCCAATGATGAAGACTGCCCCCAGACATGCATGTTAAAAAGCCACACATGTGTCTGTACAGAGGCAGGCCCACAGACCATGCACATGTGTACAGTTTTCCAAACACACACTTGTGTGTACACATGTGTGTGCCAACAGTAGTGCATGTGGACAGGTAATATGCCTCCATACACATGTCCCTGTGTACACATGTACACTCATGTGGATACCCAATTCTATATATACACACGGAAACCTCTAGGCCTGGTATCAGACCTCAGAGACACTGGCTGGGAGCCAGCCTGTCGCATCCTCATTGACGGTAAGTGGCTAGGGACCTACCAGCATAACCTTCTTTGGCAATGGGGACCCCTTGACCTTAGACACTCTTAGAACTCCCTGGGATCCGGAGGCCTGGCTCAGAGTCTTCTTCAGACCCTGATTCTGGACTATGGGAACTCGATGAGAACCTGGTTGTGTGTTCAGTTGTGTGGAAGACCAAAGGCGTGCTCTCCCACAGCCTGTAGCAGAGCAGAGGCATCTACCAACCTTGTTTCCTCAGTTCCAACAGCAGGGAGGCTGGGGAGGATTATTGCTAAGGGGAACCAGGGAATTGACAAGACTCCAAACTGTGTCTGGAATATAGGGTATGGGCTGCCAAAGCCTTGGGAATCAGGAGAGTGGCCAGAAAGAGGCAGCAAGAATGATCCAAGGAGGGACTTGCTGCACAAGCATGCAGATCTAAGCTCACATCCCAAGAAGCCACATAAAAGCCAGTCCCAGCACTAACATCTTTAACTCCTGCGCTTCTGTGGTGAGATGGAAGTAGAGAGACAGAATTCCCAGAAGTTCATGGGCGAACCAGCCTAATACACAGTGGGGAAACCAGAGACCTTGGCTCAAGACAGAAGACGACGAGCAACATCAAGAGTGCCCTCTAAACTACACATGTGTTCCATAGCATCCATGAACCACGTACCCTACACTCACCCACACACACACACTGAGAGAGAGAGAGAGAGAGAGAGAGAGAGAGAGAGAGAGAGAGAGAGAAAGAGAGAGAGAGAGAGAGGGATCCGAGGAGAGAGGCAGAGCACCAGAGGTTTGCTTTCTCAAAAGTCATGTTCAGTAGTGTCCTAGGCCCTAGCAGGATGAGTATGTCCCAGAACCGGGATGGTTAGATGTGGATATTGCACAGAACCCACAAAATCCCTTCTCAGCACTGCAGATCTCTCCACTGAGAACTCAGCTCCGTGTCGTCGTTTATGAAGGCACAGTGGACAGCTGAAGTTCCTCTCGCTTTGAGGCCCGAACTTCTTGTCCTCTTAGGTCTGTCCTCGGTGTAGCTCTCACAGGTCAAAAGCCCTAGTCCTGGGATCAAGGTTGGAACCACAGTACTGGCGAAGGAGGATCGGGGAGGGAAAGGGAGAGACCCCACTCTGCCTGCTGCAAACAGGCTTGCTGGCTACCCCAGAGCTCTAGCAGCCCGAAGTTGTTGGGGAACCTCCCATCTTCCCACAGACTGTGGGCTGAGATTGCTGTCATAGCTGCTTACTGCTTCAGTGTGTGCGCACGCGCACATGCACACACTCACAATATGTACTTTCCAACACATATTCACACATGTCACATAAATCAACATATATTCTAACACACTCATAACCTGCTCTCCTACATACATGATGTGCACAAACACATCCTTTTACACATCTCCGCATGCACACACTCACACACATACACACATGCACTCACCTTTGCACAGTCACACCCATTATGGGAAGATCTCATCTCTGAGCCGCTGTGTGATCCTGCACCCAGACCAGCTGAAGTCAGAGCCATGAGCTGGGCTTGGACTCAGTGAGCTGGGCCCACAGCTCACTGCCACAGCTTGTCTCCCTTACTCCCTCTCTTCTGGAACACAACAGCCACTTCCTCTAGGTTATGTGGGACCGTAGCTTCTATCCCCAGCCCTAACATCTGCATCCCCATTACCCCGTCGCTTTCCGGTTACAGGGCTGCACACATCCCCAGCTCCGTCCATCCCTCCACTGCAGACACACTCTTGTCTAGGCACCTTGCTCCCCCACATGGAAGTTTTCCTAACCGGGAGCCTGTTAATTGTCTTTATTTCTCTGTGGGAAATAACTAGCACTTAGAGACATCAGGGCCACTGTCGTTCTCAGCAGACTCAGCGACAGTGGCCTGGCTCACCCGATGCTGCCCGTGGCTGGGCCAGCTGCCTATCTGGTCCCTCTCCCGTCCCCCTCTGCCTGTATACATCCTCACCCGTGTGGAGCCCAGCGCCCACCACCAGGCCACCCTGGCAGCAGGTCGTCTCTTGGAATCAGTGTGAAGAACCGTAACTTGCTGAGAAAGGGCCTCCTTCCCCGTGTGACAGAAGGTTAGAGGGTTTAAAGAGAGCAGTGGAACTGTTTTTATTAATCAGAACTGCTATAAAGAAAGCATTTTAATTAACATAATTATCCCGATTGAGAAAAGCAGTCCTTATCCCATAGATACTTTTCAGACTCAAGACGCAAGCTGTCACAGTCAGTCATAATTAGGAAAAGCCTGCTATTTTCCTCCTCCTTCCCACTTCCCCTCTGGGCACTGCTCCTCCCTGGGTTAGACCTCACAGGAGACACACACGGGGTGACACCCTCCACCTCACACTCTTGTCCCCAGCTGCATCTCCAGCTGCCTCCAAGAAAGATCTCCTCACTACGATCCTTGTGCTGGCCTTGACTGGCCTCTCTCAGCCTCGTGGAAAAGGGAGAACAGGCCCCTGGGGAAGGCAGATGCTTCCATGGCAGGGGAGAGAATGCTCAGAACAGAAAAACCCCTAATCCTGCCTGATGCTCACACTCACTCCCAGTTACCTACCTCCCAGGGTCAATCTTGACTATACTCCATCTGCCCACGTAACAAGCAGAAACCATCCATGTGTATAGCAGCCCCCCCCCTTCATGCACGTCCTGGAGGTCCCGCCCAAGCGCCCTTCAGGTGTGTCTTCTCCCACCTCACCTCCCCACAGTGCTATGCCCCAGCCATGCTGGCCTCACACGATCCCACAGCAGTTTCTACCACAGGGCCTTTGCACTTGCGAGTTCCTCTGTTTGTGACATTCATTTTTCCAGCCCCCACCTCCTACCCTCAGCACACACTCACCCTAAAGGCACAGTCTTTGCTACCAGCTTAAGTAGCCTCCCATCCTCTGGGCCTGATTGGTTGCCCCTCAGACCCCCTCAGATCTGTACCTGGGTGGTAGATGCATCCTTGTAACTCCGCCCACACTATTTACCCTGAGTCCGTGAGGCTGTGGCTCCACACGGAGCCGGAGATGGTGCCGGTTTGTTGTGGATGCTATTTGTGTGTAATGATTTTTTTTTCTTCTTTGACGGTTTGATTGTATTTCTGCTTGTTCTCTGCTGTTTACTCAGTGTTTGGCTTGGGCTAACCTCAGGCCTATCCTGGTCCCAGGAATGTCTGAACTGGAACAAAGAGCAGGAGGAAGGCACGGGAGTTGCTCCATGCCCCCTTGGACTCAGGCTAGGCTTGGTGCTGCTTTTTAGGACCATATGAAGTTTGCATTCTCACTCTCAAGGCCTCAGCGTCTCCATCTGGGAAATGAACAGCCTGCAGCCTGTTAATCTTCTCTGCCTCCCACAGCCATAAAATCCCCCTAAAGCTGCAGACCGCCCTCCACTTCCCCGGACAGAGCCGATGCTTCCACCGGCTCACCAAGCACCTGGCACCTTCCAGGGCCACCCAGGAAGGGGGAAGCCGACTGCTGTCTGATCCCACTGCCACTACCCCAGGCCTCAGGGTAACACGCTCGCTCGCAGATGACACCATGTCCGTATTTCACCCACCGCGCTGCAGCTTCCTCCCTGGAAAGGTGCTTATATTTTAGTACGTCTTAAACGGGAGGCTGCAAAGTTGTGTTGTCAGCGCTTTTTAAATGGCTTGTTAATGCCTCCGCAGCGCTCGGCACTGGCCTGAGAAGACAACTCACTCTGCGCGGCACAGCCACCTCAAGTGTAGCCATAATGCCACACAGCCATGCTGAGCCTCTGCTGTAGCCCGTTGTCAGTGGGCACAGGAACAAACACATGCCCTCAGCCCACCCAGGGCACCTCTTTGGGAGTGCAGGAGGCAGACCCTGTATGGTGGAGAAAAGATAACGGATCATCGGTGGCCTATGAGCAAATCTTTAGCTGGCCACTTAGCAGCTGTGTGACCAAGGGCCAGTCACCAAACCTCTCTGGGCCTCTAGTTTCCTCATCTATAGAATGGAAATGCTGGCTCCTACTTCAAGGCTGTTTGAAGAGGAAATCAAGTAACACATACTGGGCAACATTTTGTTTTTAAAATGTAAAATTGTTTCGTTGTTTCTTTTTGATATTTTTTCTTTTGACAGAATCTCAGTATGCAGCCATGGTTGGCCTGGAATTCACAATGTAGAATATGCTGGCCTCGAACTCACAGAGATCTGCCTGTCTCTGCCTCCTAAGAGCTGGGATTAAAGGCGTGTGCCACCATTTTTTTCCATTCAAAAATTTAGCAATGTACACTGATTTATTTGTGTGCAGAAATGTAGTCTGGTGGCAGAGGCTGTTGAGCAAGCACGGTAGAAGCCCCCTGGTCCTGAGCGGATGCTCACCGCTGGAGCGTGGCTTCGTACCCTGGCTTGCCCGTGAGCTGCAGGCAGACATTTTCACCCCAATCATTTCATGGACACCCAGTGGTACTCAATAAGGCAGGGTGCATCCCGTGGGCTCAGTCTAGCCTCCCAGGGCAAGAGCAGAGAGCAGAAACAGCCACGTTGGTGGTGTCAGGAAGGGTGGTCTGCGGGGGAGCTTTCCCAGACTCTACAGAGGTTCCCACATCCACAGAAGACGAAACCGCAGGTGAGGTGTCTACACCTGCCTACTTGGGAGCGCAGGGTGTGTATATGTAGTGGGGGGGGGGGCAGGCTCTTTTCTCAACCGTCTACTTCAGCTGTGTGATCCAGGAACCATCGCTTCCATTTCGGAGGAGGTTGTGGGTGACACACAGCCACACAGCAGGGCACAGCCTGAGGCAGCTCCAGATAACCTCACGCCCCTGCCTTCCGGGGCAACTCTGATCCCCAACAACTGTTGTTGTCCGCTGAACGCCAAGGTGGTCACTGCTCTCCTGGGCGCTAGGGAACAGACCCGGGCTGTGGGGAATACCTGGGTAGTCATGGTGCCTGGGGCTGGGTCCGGCATGCTTTGTTACTCTCTCCTCACTTTTCTGCTACAGAAAGGCTCCTCTTCTTCGTTAAGGGGAAACCGAGGCTTAGAGCAGAGCCCTGACGCCAGTCCTCTGAGGCCACAGCCAGCAGACTGTCCCTAGGGTATCATCATAAGGGGCTAGAAAAGATAACGCTAAGAACCTGAGGCCCACTACTGGAGCCGTCCCTCTCTAGGCCTACGTTTTCCAGCTCCACCCCCACCCACTGGGCACCAGGAAGCTGCGCAGGGGTGAGGAGGAGCCACAGCCTGATGGCGCCCTCAAGGCAGCAGTGAGGTAAGAAGGGGCGCGGGGGCGGAGGCGAGAGAAGGAGACAGATCTCGGGTGCGGCTCAGCGCTGTGATATTTTTCCCGGTTATATTTTTAGATGGACTACTTTCTCTCCCCTCCCCCTGCCTCAGTAGGAGGAGGAACACAGAAATAGCCGCTGTGCGTGTCTGAGCCTGGCTATATATAGTGGGCACAAAACCCAGCTGCCCAGGGCTTCTCCCACTCGCAGCCCCGAGCAGGAGCAGAGGGGAAGGGGAGGCCCGGTTCTCTCGTCCAGTCAGTCACCATGTGCTTGCTTAGAGTTGCCCGCTTCCGCAGACACTCAACTCTGACAGCACCCTCGGGCGCACTCGAGGCTGCTGTCGCCCTGCTGAGCCCTCTTTGCGAGGCCTGGAGTGTCCAAGAGGCTTGATCCAGGGAGGACAGGCAAATGGCTGAAATGGACAAGAAACCTTAGCCGGCTGGAATAAACCTGGCCTCCTTAGCAGATGGCACCATTTATATCCCGAACATATCAGATGTGTCTGTCTGGTCCACGTCATTTTCATGGAAAAGCCAGAAGCTGGGACGGCCTAAGGGTGCCTTCCTGTGTCGTTTATAAAATGGAGATGAAGTTAGCACAGGCCACTGTAGAGCCAGGGAGGCAAGCTCAGAATGTCCCTGAAGGTGGGCATCCCTAACTATGAAGTGGTCCCCGAGTTTCCTAGTCAGTGAGTACTTACTTCCCCCCCTTGACCAGAGCCCCACTCAAACAGGCAACCGTCTGTGGTCAAGCTTCTGTCTCCGACCACAGTCTACCTAGCAGGTCTCCAGGATGCTCACGGCCTCCCAAATGGCAAATATTAGGTTGGCGATGGGTAGGCCCTTGTGGCCCATTGCTGCAGAGTTGAGCTGGAGGCCAGGTCTCCTGGGCGGGGGGCCTCCCTATAGACCACCCTGACTATGTGGAGTATCGTGGCAGAGAGATCTACCCCACAACCACATCCTCATACATCCTCATGACTCCGGGTAGCTCCAGGATGTCCAGAGCCAGCTTGAGTGTGGATCAGTGAGCTACACCAGCTTCCTGTCCCAGGGCCCAAGCAGACTAGAGACTTGTGCACTTGGGAATGTTGGTTTCCCTATCTGCTCTTGCCACTAGCACAGATTTAAGTACAACATCTTCTTTAACCCTCACACCTAAGGGAACAATGCCCATTTTACAGGTGGAGAAACCGAAGACCTTGGCAAGGACGGTCCTGTCCAAGTCACACAGAAAGTGACAGGCAGAGCCTGTGAACTGTGTTTCTCAAGTGCCCCATTAGAGACAGAGGCTGTGCCTGTCAAAGCTGGGAAATCCAGAATTCTAGTGCCATGTGGACTCCTGTGTTGAACAGCTGGCTTGAAAATTCCTGGTCATGGCCAATGGCCTGAGAATACCAAACCTGGCGGTTCGGGTCAGCACATCTAGGGAATGCCAGTGGCCATCCGCCTGCCCAGCTCCCATCCCCACCCCAAGACTTTGAGCCCAAGTACAGACCATTCTTCTGACTACAAAGTTCCCCTTGGTTTGTGAGACTTGGCTGAGTACCAAGATGAAAGCCAGCCACCTCTCAATAGTATGTGTGGGACTCTGCACTGTCGTGTGACTTCAACTAGAGCCCAAGAATGCTCACTAAAGCACTATTCCAAGTGTCCAGTTGATTCTGGGCTGCTGGTCCTGCATAAAAGCTCTCAAGGCCTCTACCCTGTCACAGAGTTCCTGTCCATACCCATGGCAGTGAACATTTGGGGCTAGGAGAAGCCTGCATCCTCGCAGAACTCACACCATCCTGGTGGGCGGTGAGCCATGACTGACCTGGGAAGGAGGAACTCAGGGCCAGAATAACTGCCATCATCTAGGAGGAAATGGCATGGCCTTGCCCTCAGGGAGGGACTGAGATGCGCAGACACTTTATGGAAAAGAATGAGCAAGCACTGATCGCCACTGAAAACGGAGGAAAGACCTAAATATATGACCAGCAGCCACAGAACTTCCACGAGACAGCAGATCGAGGTCTACGAGCTGGATTTGGTGATAACTTGGATATGATACTAAAAGCTGCTACTCAGAAAAGGAAGAAAAAAGAGCCAGATATAGTGGGTGTTGTGGTTGTGGAGGGCATGGCAGCCTGAAGCTATAACCCAGCAGTGTGAGGTAGAAGTAGGAGGATCCAGAGTTCAATACATCTTCTGAAACATAGCAAGTTCAAGGCCAGCGACGTGAGAACTTCTGAAATCAAACAAACAAACCTAAAGAAACAAAAGTAGTGATGGCCAGCCAAATGACTCAGAGGGTAAAAGTTCTTGCTTTGCTTGCCTGGCAAGCTTTCAGCCCTGGGAATCGGCATAAAAGTGGAAGGAGAGCTCTGACTCCACAAAACTGTCCTCTGACCTCAGCACGACTACCATGGCAAGTGTGCCGTGACCACATGCACACACACACACAAGCATGCACACACACACACACATACACAATATCAAATAACATTTTTTAAATGCCAGCACTCAGGAGGCAGAGGCTGGCGGATCTCTGAATTCAAGGCCAACCTGCTTTACAGAGCAAGTTCCAAGGCAGCCAGTGCTATGCAGAGAAACCCTGTCTCAAAAACACAAAACAGGGGTGACAGAAGAGAAGGGTGCTAGCCAAGAGCTGACGAGGATGTGGTGAAATTCAAGCTTTGCACACTGTTGGTGGGAATACGAATTAGGAGCGGGCAGTTGGGAAGTAGCAGAGGGGTTATGCCTTCAAAAATTCAAATAGAATTATCGAAAGAACCAGCAATCTCACCTCTGGTTAGATATCCGAAAGAATTAAGAGAAGATGTTAAAGAGACATTTGCCAACTCGTGTTTACTTGATTCTCACAACCCACGTAAAAGCTGGATGTGTGGCACGTGACTAACTCCAGCAGTGGGGGGGGGAGGGGCAGGAAGCTGGAGCAGTTCTATCAGCCGGTGAGCAGATGAGCCGTGGATGGGCCCACAGGACGGAATAGTATGTTTCTTTTAAAAAGAAGAAAATCGTGTCATGTGCCACAACATGGAGGGACTGTGAAGGCATTATGCTTCTCCTGAACTAAAGGAGTCAGTTACCAAAAGGACCAGGACATCCTAAGAAGTGGGCCCCTTCCTTTTCCCTTTCCACTGAGTCCAGGCCACTTGATTCCAAGCCCCTATTCTGTCCCTTACGGATGATTTACCTTCGGGTAAGTTCCTTAACCTCTCTGTGCGCCGGTAATAACAGCTCACGGGGTGTGGTGAGGATTAAGCCAATAAATATCTGTGAAATGCTCAGAACAGCACCTGGCACCCAGCAGGAGCCTGGAAGCCTCTGCTGTCACCGTTGCTGTGCCATTGCTGTCCTACTTTCTAGGGCTGCCTCGAGGTCTGGTGTTGGCCATGTATATGGAAGACCTTCTGGACACTCGGAAGCCCACCCGCTATAATGTTGATGCTCTATTCTCTTTGCCCCTCTCTCCTTGAAAGGCTTTAACACACACACACACACACACACACACACACACACACACACACACACACACCAGATAGCACTGGACAGAAGGTGGGGGGTGTCCACCAACCTTTGAGGAACTCAGCACCAGTGGGGAAGTAAAGCTGCCTCACCCAGGCCCTGAACACCTATGGAAGGGACTTGGAGAGGGCCAAGCCAGTTCCGGGATGAGCCTGGAGCCCAGACCCAGGCTATGAGGAGTGCATAGGTTCTTGATAAAGGCAGGAGAGAAGCTGAGCTGGCTTGAGTCCAAGCTACAGATGGCCAAGTCCAGCTAGGTAAGCAAGACAGAGCCAGGGGCCAGGGAATTGGGAACTTAAGGCCTATGCGCACCTCTGGCCAGATGGGCTCTGCCTGGGGCAGCAGGGTACCCTGTGGAGAAAGGGCTTCCTTCTTGGAGCAAGCCAGAACTCAGAGGGTGGCTGCTGGGACAGTGCTCACCACACCCTGCCTCCCCAGGCCCAGATGCCAAGATCCCAAAACACCAATTAGGTCTCTGCCCAGCTCCATCCAAGGGCTCCAGTGCCTGTCCCAACCTCAAGCTGCAACATAAACCTCCCTCTCCACAGCTCAGGCTATCAGGGTGGTCAGTAGGGTGGGGCTGGCAGTTTCCTGCCATGTCCTTGTTCCCAGCAGCCCTTCTTCCTAGAAAACCCCATCCTTCTCGGGGTCTCTATGCCATTCTTCTCTTGTGGGCAACACAAGCACAGAACCCCTATTTCCCTTTTCACCTTGGCCCCCCAAGAATGACAGCCAGTGCTCTACTCCATAGGTCCATGTTCTGATGTCTCAATTTTCTCTGTTACGGCCCTCTTCCCTACAGCAGACTGCGTCTATCTTTGCATCGTCACACATGTGCTTGGAAACCTTCACAAATACACAATGGCATAAAGTGGCTATAAATAAATACGTGGGAACCGTGGGTAGAGTGCTTACTGCATAATCATGAGAACCTGAGTTTGGGTCCCCAGCACCCACATAAAAGCTGGATATGGTGGTACATGCCTATAACTCCAACACTAGCAGTGCTCACAAAGACAGGTGGATCCTAGGGGACCCCTGGCCTGCCAGTTTGACCAAAATGGTGAGCTCCAAGTTCTCAATGAGAGACGCCGTCTAAAACAGTATGGCAGAGAGCACCAGAGGAAGACACCCAGGGTAGACCCCGGCCCTTACAGGCTCATGCACGGGCAAGTACTTCCTCACACATGTACATATATCCCCCAAACACACAGTAAACACATGAAATGTCCGCCCTCCACCCTTACCCCAGACTCATGGACAGCTGTTGGGTCAGGTGATAAAAAATCTAGGGCTGATATATTGGGCAAGAGTCGGGGGTGGATGAAAGGAGGTTAGAGCGGGTTCCATGTCTAGTTACACAAATGAGCCAGGAGGACCCCTGTGCTCACCGTATGATAGTCTATAGCCCTGGGAGCACCTCTGACAGCTCCAGGATCACCAGTACATATGACATGTGCAGCGTCATGTGTACACTCGCCTGTGCATGACAGGTGAGGCTGCAAGGAGCCCTTCCTCAGGCGCAGCCCCTCCAACCTCAGGCTTCTAAACTCTAGAAATGTAAGAAAGAAACATCTTTTTTTTTCTGAATTACTCTGGAACCATGTTACTAAATGGACTAAGACAGACAGTGCCAGCAAGGTGGGGCATTGCCCTGTCAGAACTGAGATGCGGCAGCGACTTTGGACTGGAGGCAAAGGATGGCACAAGGGTTTAGAGAAAGAGACCAGGAAAGGCCTTCATCACCATGAAGAGTGAACAGAAGGCGGGGGAGGAATGGAGATGCATGCTACAGAATGTGGCTGAGAAGGGCACAGGGAAGGAGGTCCTGGAACAAGGGGAAATGTACCCTGGTTACAGTAAGGACTTGCATTACGTCTGTGTCCTAGGACTTTGTGGGAGGTGCACCTAAGGACAACGGACTAGGACATTCAGCAGAAGAAGTAAGAACACGAAAGTGCTCAGGGCTCCGCTTGGTGTCTGATGGATCATGCTGCAGACACGGGGAGGAAGAGGCAGTGGGAAGAGGCAACTGAGCACCCAGGGGGAGGCCGGAGTAAACCTGAGACCCTTCAGCCTGGCAGCTGGAGCCTGGAAAGCACGTTTGGGAAAGAGCGCTGAGCGGATGGCTAAGTGACCGTGTGAGCTGTTAGGGGTAGTGGTGATCTGTCCCTACAGACAAGAAGGACCAGAAAGGTGCTTCAGCCATCACAGCCTTTCACCACCTCAGGACTCCTCTACCCAGATATCAGCACAAACCTGATGACTGTCCCAGTCCTGTCTCCAATGGACCCAGGTATGGCTCAACCTGCCATTTCAGAAGTTACAAGTCATAAGCTTTTACAAAAGCCCTGGGCACCCAGCAGAGATCTGTCACAAAGGTAAAGCCCCCAGAGAGCTCCAATTCAGGTAATGCCTACAAAAGAAGAGGCACTGAGGCAGCTTCCAACCAGCTAGGATCAGAGGACCACTAGAGCGCAGCCAGCCCAGCCTGGAGAAGCCACAGACACGAGACACCAATCCGTGAGGCTGGTTGGAGCAAAACTATCCAGACCATGCTGCCTGAAGCTCTGGAGGCCCAAGCCCTGCCCTGGTGTGGCCAGGACACGGCAAATGACATCAAAGGAGATTACCATCCACCTTGAAAATGGAAGGATGACTTCCTGGTGGATTTTGGACTTGCTTGGGACCAGTGGCTTCTTTATGCTCATTTCTCCTTCTGGTGATGTAGTGTCCACTCGAGGCCTGACTGTCAGGGCAAGTGGGCCACTTGCTTGGTCTTCCCAGGGCTGGAAGATGCCGGTTGTCCCGTGCCTTGTCTGACTCAAGGGAAACAAGTTGGGGTCTTGGGATGGAGAAAATGTACTGTTCCTATAAGAAAAGCGTGGATTTGGGAAGCCAGAAGGGAATGTTGTGGCTTGGATGAGTCCCTAAAGTTCCCAGGTTGGCAATGATCCCCAAAGCAACAGTGTGGAATCGGAGCCTTTGGGAGTTGTCACAGTCGTGAGCACGTGCCTTTCTGGATGGCTCTGCCGGATGACACAGCAGAAGAGCCCATGTCGGGTGTGTATGTTGTTTTAATTCTAGAAATTCAAATCCAGATGCTAGGCAAGTCATCTACCCCTGAACGCAATCTCCAGTCTCCAAGCCCCCTCAGTTTTGGCATCTTAGCCTCTAGAACTATAGAAAATAGACTTTTCCCCACTTTTTTGGTGCTGGGAATTAACTGAGGTCTCTCATACATGATAAATAAGCACTCATCTACTGATCTATATCCACGGCCCTTTTAATGTTATTTTATTTCGAGACAGTAAATTGCCTGGACTGACCTGTCCTCACTCAGGCTTTCAACTCGTCATCCTCCTGCCTCAGCCTCTAAACTATGATTATAGTCCCCGGCTTGGGAGGTGGCTCAATGGGTAGAGTGCTTGCTGTGCGGGCATCAGGACCCGAGTTTGGGTCCAGGGTACCCACGTAAAGCCCGACATGGTGTTTTGTAAACTCTGAGAGGAGATAGATAGGCAGATCCCAGGAACCTGGTAACTAGTTAGTTCAGCCAAAATAGCTCCAGGTTCAGTGAGAAACCTGTCTCAGCAAACAAACAAAACAAAATCATAGAGAAAAAAAATCAAGGAATACACCTGACATGACCTCTGGACTCCAGATGTATAGAGTGCTTATACCTGCACAGACACCACAGAGACAGACAGACACAGAGGCATTCTAGTCTAGTCTCTGGCATTCTGCTATCACTTCCCTAAGTTGACTAACAACCTTCTAACAGGCCCGCAAAGTAGAACTGCTATCATTCTCCCTTTTAGATAGAGGAACCGAGGCAGAGACTTCAAATCATACACCTGAGGGCACACAACTGCCTGCACAGGCCAGGTTCTTAGCCGCTACCTATGTCACCTTGGTGATTCTGACAGCAGAAAGACAGGTCAATGCCCCTGCATCTCTCCCCTGAGTGTAGAGACTGACCCTGCCTCTGCCTCCTCTCCAGGTGCGAAGGCAGTCCCCAGACCCGGGGTAGAGCGGGACACATACACATCACTTACAGCAGTGGAGGACTGGCCAGATTGTCACCAGATTCTCTGGAGTAGCACGTCAAGAGGATGGATGACAACCTGACTTCAGAAAAGCCTGAGTCCCTTCCTGGCCTCACCTTGCACATCTGTAACATGGGTCAGAAAGGGCCTGTGGCAGGGAAGCTCATATAATGTGTGTATGGTTCCTCCCTGGAGCCTGGCCACAGCAGAAATGGAAAAGATGGCTGGGGTGAGGTTCTCACCTGTCAGAGACTCCAGAGGGCAAAACCAGACCTGGACTGCAGTGGGCCCCACCATCCAGGCCAGTTGTGTGACTCTGGGCCAGTCACTACTGGTCTGCAGAACAAAGGTGACAGGAGAAAGATGCTTGGCCACACTCGACGCACACTGCCATAATGACGCTTATTCTCCTACTGCATCTTCCTGCCTCTCCAGGGCCCCTCTTCCTTCTGGGAGACAGGTGGTGAGGGCCTGGGTGGGATGAGGAGGCAGGTATAGGGAGAGCACGGAGGATTCAGGTACCAAGCTGAGCTGTGGGAAGCTACTCAGGGCTCACACTGCAGAAGATGAAAGAAAGCCGCCCACTGCTCAGTGCCCCTGCTTGGGAGGAATATCATACCCCGCACATATGTCCATCCCCACCATACAGGTAACTAAATATCTGGGACACCTAGAGCCAGAAGTGAAAATTGTGTTTGTTCCTGGGGCCCTGAAGCCCAGGACCTGGATGGCTTCAACGCTCTTTGCCCCTGGGGTCAGCACCTTCCCAATATGTCATCCCCACTATGCATGCGGAAGACCCTTACCCCAGAAGAACATAGGATGTGTGAAGAACCCAGACTGGGCACCATGTGAAAGGTGTCAGTCTTGTCCCCTCTTCTCCCTCCTCGGTGGGTCAGAGCCCTCAGCACCGCCTCAGTATCACCAGGGACACCTCTCTGTCTCCACGAAAAGGAGTCTCTTTGTCTTGCCACCAGACTCCATCCTTTCGTGCCGCCTCTACCATGTTGGCTGAGGACATCTATGTCTGAAAGGGCAGGTGCTGTCCAACCGTACACCACGAATCCCTTGCTTAGCAGTGCTCAGGGAAGCTTCCTAGCAACTGACACCAAGGGGGAGGCAGAGAGGCAAGAGCCACCTTCCCACCCTAACCATGCTACCCAGGGTGATGACCAACCCACACATCCCTCACTCCTTCCTGGACTGACCCTGTCGCCCACCTATTGAAGGGAGCCAGTCACAGTGCTGGTAGTGACAACAGCTCTGTCGCAGACACCCAATCACAGAAGACCTCTGATGCCCAGACTCTAGGAAACACACCCAAGGTCACCCAGCTTCTAAGTGGTGAGGGTGTGAAGCCAAGCAGTCAGGCCCAGAGCCTGAGGGCTCCCCTCTGGGCTGTGTATCTCAGATGCCCCTCCATCCTCCCCCCCCCCAGACCTTGGAAAAGCCTGTCAGGAAAGGACAATGGGGTCTCCCTGCTGGGATGGGGGAATTGAGGTAAAAACCAAAAAAAGAAAACAGCATTTGAAGCAGACACAGAAGAAGTTTTTAAAGCTAAAAATGTAGCGCACTGGCCTGACACCCTCCTCCGCTGCTCTGTTCCTGTTCTGGCTGGGAATGTGACTCTGCCTCAGGTCAGTAGCTCAGACCCACCCACAGAGTCAGGCCGGGAAAGCCACTTAGCAAGGATGGCCTTGAGAGGGCCAGCAACCCCACCAGCTGAACATCCTGTCACTGACCCTCCTGGGCTCAGCGGTCTGTACCAAACTCCCTTTGGTCCCCTCAGACAGGTGTCCTCCTGTGGCACCTGTGTGGCTTGGCCAAAGTGGAGGAGCACTGTCCAAGCCTGGTGCAACTCGGGCCCAGCCTTGACTGCAGAGGGAAGCCACACACCCCACATGCCCCACCCGTCTCCTCTTGCCCTAGCTCCTGTTCGTGTAACCACTCCTGGATTCCCACAGTACCTCTTCCCAGGCTTCCCTCAGCCCACTCGCACGCACATGCTCACTGGGCACTGCCCAGCATGCAGTCTTCTCTACCTCAGAGGCCTTGCGGGGCCAGCCCACTCATTGCTCGGAAGCTGTATCCAACAATGTCGACAGGGCTATAGACTTGAACCCCCCTCTTCCCTGCTCCCTTGCCCCACCCAATAGCCATGCTTTCCAAATCCCACATCTGTGCGCTCCTCAAGTGACCTCCCTGCCCATTTCCATCCTCTTCCGTAAATAGTGGCCACCGCCAGCCCCACCCGGGACAAGTACTGATAGCCTAAGTGCACACAACAAAGCAGGGCGGGGGCTGGTCAGCCACCCTAGGAGGGGACACCAAGGGTGGCTTATCAAGCGAGGTAGGCAAAATGCCCTATCAGAGGAGGCACACCACAGCAGGAAGGGCTGGCAGGGTCCAGATGCAAAGGAGAGATAAGCAGGCCCCATCCATGAAGGACAGAAGAGCCCGGATGACTGTGGCCTGGCTGCTTGTCCACCCCCACTCTCTCTAGGATCTGACATCCCCAGCTGCCGCGTGCGCTTGCACACACCCCACCCCCATGACTGCACGCTAGGAGTAGGGACCCAGGCCGCAGCCTGCCGCACCACTGGCTCCCGTCCCTACCCACAGCTTTGACTCCCCCACCTCTAAGAAAGGAACAAACTGCTCCTTTCCAAGATTGTTGTTGCTAAGACGAATGAGCTAATTAAAGTCTGGAAAGGTTTCTTGAAGACTTAAAAAGAAGTGATTGAGCATGCAAATTAGTAACAATTACTGCCCCTCCTCCAGGCAGGCGGCCTGGATCCCTCCACAGAGTGAACCTCTGCTCTGGAGTGATAGGCCTTGGCAGAGGGCTCAGCTGCGGAAGACTGTGCTTTCCCTGACCCTCAGGTCATCACTCTCTCCCCACATCTCAGTTGCTTAGCAACTGGTGTGTGTGTGTTTTACCGTTTATTGAGCACCAACTATGTGCATGGTCTTCTCTACACAGAGTAGCATCCAGGAGGATTAATTTTCAGAAGTCCCCTTTGACCCACCAGAAATTGGAGGGGGGAGGGTCACAGAGAGGTGTTAAACCCGACCCTCAGTTCATGACCTTAGTGACCCCTGCCAGCCCTGCCAGGCCTGAGATTTACCATACTCCATAGTCTTTTCTGCTGGCTTACTCAGCAGACACACTGAGACTCTGATGGGATATTAAATTAAAAAACTGTACAGGCGTGTCCTGGGGATCCGGAGCGGGACTCAGTGTCTGCCCTGAATCTGCTGGTTCTGCCTCACCCTGCTCGTGAGAAAGAGAATAGAACCCTCAAAGTGCTTACCGATCTCAGCATAAGTCCTGCCCCCCCCAACACCCACAAAGCCAGTGTCTGCCAGACCGACAATCCCCAGCCCCAACTTACTCACCTGGCTTACTCTTAGCTCACAGCTCGCCTTGCTGCTGGCTGCTGTCCTGACTCTTCCAAAGGGCTCTGATTCCGCATAAGCCTGGCCTCAGTCAGTAGTCTATGAACCACCTTCCTAACCCTAAGCTGATTCCCAAACCTTTCCCTCTTCACTCAGCAACTCCTCCCACCCCCAACGTGGCTGAGGAAGCAAAGGCAGCCTTCAGGAGACAGGACAACGGGATGACGGCTCACCTCACTCAGGCCTCACTCCAGGCTCAGGGCTCTTCAGTAGGACTCCTGCAGAGAAACATCAGGGAAGAGGTGAGCAGACACCTAGACCTACCCTTCAGTCTGCCTCACCCAAGCTCTCTGTTTAGCCTGGACTTGCCATGCCCCGGGGCAGAAGAGGCAGGAGAGGCTGAGCAAAGATGCCCGGTCCATTTCACAGTAAAACAAGTATCAGATCAGAGCTGCTGCTGACTGGGACCTGAGGGCTTGCTCAGGCCAGCTCAGGCTCCACATGTGTCCTGAGATCTGTGAACTAGACTAGGAGAGCCCCCACTCTACCCCATCCCACCCCACCACACCTCACCCGGACTACCCACAGCAGCAAGGATGGTTGTCTGGTGCCTGGACACAAAGAGCTGAGCCTCACATTGCCTTTCAAGGTCATATTTGGCCATGGCCCAATGGGACCCAAGAGAACTGGCAGGAATAGAGCACAAGGGCCCACATATGCCTGGCACCCTGACCCAGCCCAGTTTAGTTATGTCACTGGGTCACCCTGTGACTCTGGGCTGGCCTTTTGCCCATTAGTACAAGCAGGTATATCCATCCCCAGAGGGTTTGAACAAACACAGCTTGCCGCCACCCTTGGAGTTTCTGAGCAAGGGGTCCTGAGTGGGCCTGAGAATTTGCATTTCAAGTAGCTTCCCCTGGGTGCTGGTACTGCCATCTGGGGTCCCATTTGAACAACTCCTGTTTTTAAACATGTCTCTAGTTGTATGTACCTAGAATATGTACCTGCAGAGTATGTAGTCTAGACCCAAGAAGTTCATAGGCTGAGAATACACACACACACACACACACACACACACACACACGAATGCACACAAGTACGCGCCTGCACCTATTGCTCAGAGCAGCCATGGGGGTGGGGGTGAGGGTGGGCATTCCAAACAGATCTGACAATAGATGGCTCTGGTCTGGTGCAGACCTAGAAGACTTCCGGGAGGAGATAAAAATCTAAATTTTCAAGCCAGGTGGTAGTGGTACACACCTTCAATCCGAAAGGCAGAGGAAGGCAGAGCTCTGAGTTCAAGGCCAACCTGGTCTACAGAATGAGTTCCCAGGATAGCCAGGGCTGACGAGAAATTCTGTCTCAAAGCAAACAAACATACAACAACAACAACAAAAAATCAACAAAAATCTAAATTTCCATTATTACAGAGTATTGTTTGATTATTCAGTACAATAAACAAACTCCTTTTCTAGGGGTATATGTGAACCAGTAGAGATGTGCACACACGGGGTCTACTCTGGGGTACACGTGAACCTGTATAGAAGTGCACACAAGGGGTCTACTCTGGGGTAC
>NW_026068050.1:365141-382829 GCF_014885135.2 Alexandromys fortis | reverse complement strand
CTCTGGGGTACACGTGCACCCATAGAGAGGCACACACAGGGTCTACTCTAGGGTACACGTGCACCATAGAGAGGTGCACACACAGGGTCTACTCTGGGGTACACGTGTACCTATAGAGAGGTGCACACACAGGGTCTACTCTGGGGTACACGTGCACCCATAGAGATGCACACACGGGGTCTACTCTGGGGTACATGTGTGCCCATAGAGAGGTGCACACACAGGATCTGCTTTCAGGTTCATAGCTCCTGTGTTCTTCCACGATGTATTATAGATCTTCCCATGTCTTACAGAGCATCAAGTTTTGCTCGTCTTCGCTCAGCACCCGATCTGGCTGAGAGCACCACGTGTTAGCCCTGACGGTCTTCACAGCATGCTTTTGACACGATGCCACTCAGATCATTATTCTCTAGAGCAGCAGTTCTAAACCAATGCACTGTGACCCCTTTGGATGTCACCTGCCAGATATTTACATTATAATCCAGAACAGTAGCAAAATCATAGTTATAAAGTAGCAAGGAAATAATTTTGTGGCTGGGGGTCACCATAACATGAGCAGCTGTATTAAAGGGTTGCATCATCAGGAAGGTTGAGAACTACTGCTCTGGAGGATACTAGGGTGCTGAATGGTCCCTGTGCTCCCCAAGGGCTTCTGGTTAGAGAGCCAGCAGACACTGCTAAGGAGTCTGGGAGTGCCACACATGCTACACTGTGCTCCTCCACAAGGGGGCACACTCTCAACAGATGACCAGGAACCCCAAGGATGTATGCTTGAAGGAATCCAACTTTTTATTTCAAACATTACTTACTGGGTGGTGGGTGTTGGGGGGAATCCTGCTTCCTTGTAGGCATATGTAAGCATTTCTCTAGGCAAGTTCCAAAGGGTTAGTCAAAGGATATAAACACTCTAAATTTTTCTACTTGTTGCCAAAGTGCCCTCCAAAAACATACTCGTGCTGATATACTGCTATCTAATTCCCCATGGGAGCATTGCTTAAGATTAGTTCCGCTGGGTGCACGCCTTTAATCCCAACACTCAGGAGGCAGAGACAGACAGATCTCTGTGAGGTCAAGGCCAGCCTGGTCTACAGAGTGAGTTCCAGGACAGCCAGGGCTACACAGTGAGACTCTTATTCACTGAGGTCCAGTGACATCTGAGATGACGTCTTTATTTTGCTGGGGGAAAAAACCCTACAAATCAGTGAGCTTAAAAGGAAATAGATGGAAGGAAGAGTTAGGTGGGAGGAAGAAATGAGGGAGAGAGGGAGGGAGGAGCAAGGGAGACAGGGAGGGAGGGAGGGAGGGAGGGAGGGAGGGAGGGAGGGAGGGAGGGAGGGAGGGAGAAGACTCAACTATCTGCTCTAAGGTTCTGGCTAGTGTCTTGCAGCCCTCTCTGGAGCTGCAAGGTCCCTTCCACTCCACAAGACAGTCATATCAAGATGCCCAGAAAGCTATGCCCTGGTCCCCAAGATCTGGACAGCATCTGATGTGCTGGTGGCTTCTTCCGTGTGGAGACGCTTACCTCGGGCCTCCCAGAACTGGCCTCTTTTGGCCACTCCCTCTCCAAACATCGGAGGCCACGGTGTCCACAGGCCCTCGTTCCTCTCCTGACTACTCACCCCTTGGCTGGTTTCACAGGTCTGGGCTTTATATACAGCTCTGCCTCCAGCTCCCTCATGCTAGCCCCAGTCTCTGAGCACAGCTCCAGAGCTGGAGGCCAATCTGTCACCTCTACTTACTCTTCCTAACGGCCCTATCCAACCCAGAACACTTCATTTTTAACCCAAAATTACATCTCCCTCCACCTTGACTCCATTTTATCCCATACACCCACACCCAAGCCATCAGCAGACACTATCAATTTTTTCCTCAAACACATCCCAGCCCTGACTATTCAGCCGCCATCTGCCCCACGCTGCCCTTGCCCTGCTGGAATTGGGCACCTCGTGTGGACAATAGTTCAAACTCCCACAACAGAGTCACGACTACTGTGGCTGTCCCACACCAGCAAGCTCCTCCTAAGGCCTCTGGGCCTGATCCACTCTCAGAACTCCCTTCCCACCACCATGGCCTCTGTCCTCCCCCAGCTGGGCTTGTCCTGCTTGTGTATGTGTGCCCCTGTCCCTTGTCTGTCCCCTTCTCAACACAGACCACAGACACCTTTTTTGTCTCTGAATATGTGAGGACCGCATGCTGCCAAGGGAATGCTCGGGGACTATTTGTTGAGTGGGTGAATGAATGAATGAATGAATGGATGAATGAATGAATGAGCGGATGAATAAATAAATTAGTGGAGCCAGCTCTCTGTGATTTTACTCTCTGAAGAAGGCTCCCTTGGGAAGGACTCAGAGGGCATACTCATCATGGCAGGACACTGGACACAGCCTGGACTGTGGCATAGGCTGAGCAATGGGTGTCGGCAGGTACCAGTGGGGCTTGCAGCATCCCTGGGATGCCGTGCTCAGCAGCCCCAACCAAGGGGCATGTGGGGCTTTCACACCTGCCAACCCACCCCACTCAGGAGGGAGCCTTGGGGCAGCCGGCAGCTGAGCGAGGCTGGCGGGGGGCCAGCATGCCTGCCAACAGCTGGCGCGGCTGCCAGGCAGCCGGGTAATCGTGTTAGCCAGCGGAAATTGGTCCAGGGAGTTTTTTTCCTTCGCCTCCCATTTTCTTTCTCTTCCCTTCCCCCTTGGAGCTGCAAGACTCAGAAGATTGATCTTCGCCTGAAACGGAGGAGATAACTCGATATAATGAACTCCACTGTCCCTCTTGCTGTTTGGAGCTTTTAAAAAATTTAACAGGGCTGGGGACAAAGGGGGGAAAAGCTGTTCTCAGGGGCTCTTTGGAAGCCCCCAGACCTGCCCTTGGCCCCTCCCCCTCCTTGGCGTCTACCCCCTCCCCGCCCCCCCCTCCCCGTTCCCCTAGGATGCCTTCATGGAACAAGGTTAAAAATATCCCCTTTCTCTTGCAGGTTTGAAAAAATAATAATTTTTGGTGAGGTCAGGACTGGGCCCGCCAATGGTCCTCCTTTTCACAGCCCCCAGCCTCAGGGCTGACCACACTCCCCAGAGTCACCAACCTGCCTAGGGGGTGACGCGTTGGCTCTTCAGCAGGCCAATCGCCCACTGAGGCACTGGCAGCTGTGTGGCTTTTGTTCCTGTAACAGCTCTTTAAAGAGCTGCCTAATGACACAAAGGAGCCGGCTGGCTGCGCCCGGGCACTGTACACACCTCACTGGGGTCCCCTCAGCCTTCAGCCCCACCTCTTTCTTCCTGGCAGCTCCTCAGCTGGTGCCCTGCCCATTTCACACCGCTGTTCAGTAGGTACCTACTCTGTGCCAAACACTGGGCTGGAAGCTGGGACCACCAAGCCCTGAGATCCCTGACCTAAAGAACCTTATAAAGAAGGCCTGGTGACAAAGGCAACCATCACCCAATGACCACAGTGGAAAGAGCTCTGCAGGAAGGGAGCACCCAGTGTTCAGCAATGATCAACGAAGGCCTCCCTGAGGAAGTGTCTTTGTACTGAGAAAAGAGCTGGGCAGGATCGGAGCTCCAGTGTTATAGGGAGCGTGCATCTCAATGGGGTCCCTCACCTGGTGCTCTCCACTTGCAGAAGGAGAACAGACTCACAAGTTAGTTAGTACCCAAAGCCTCGTTCACATGCCCTCTGCCTGCCAGGTCTTGTTAAACCCAGTGCACCTTTCACAATACAGTTCAATGCTTCTTTGGTAGCCCTTATCTCAATGGATGTCAGGAAACTTCTCTGGTTTTCAATCCTTTGCTCTTAGACTCTGAGGACCAGCTTAATCTCTGGCCCTCTCCGATCCAAAATACAGGGGAAGCCAAAAGCTGTGGACCCAGGAAAACTCCCAGCCCCCTGCCATCCCACAAGCAGCAGATCTGGTCACCCAGGAAGGTCTGTGGCCTGTGCTCCCCACAGGAACCCCTACTGGTAATAAGAACCAAACAATCTGACTTTGTGGTTCTCCAGGCAAGCACCTTCCCACCCCAGTTTCCCTGTGCGACTTCCTGGAGACTGCAGGCAGCAAGGGACCTGGAGGTTCAGGAACCAGTGCAAACCAGCCCTGCCCTGCTTCTGGGAGCAGAAAAGCTCAGGCATCCATGCTGACCTGGAAAAGCTTGCGAAGACCTCAGCAGAAACAGAGACCATGGGGGCCTGAAGGAGCCCTGGGTTCAGAGGAAGGGGCGGGGTTAGTGAGGCAGAGGGTAGGAGCAGTTTGGACGCTACATTGGGTAGAAGGCACCGTGGTACAGGGGTAACTGCATGACTAGTCCAAAGAGAGGGTCTGCTCCGGGGAATCCAGCCAACCTAGCTGAACCACCCCAAGGCCAGGTTGGAACAGGTCAAAGGTGCTGCCAAGTGTTAGGGGACGGGACATAGTTTTAGAAGCCTCTGAGTTAGGAGGGGCCCCAGGCTCTCCACACAGAATCTTGCAGCCATTGCACAGAGAGGCAGACAGAGAAAGCCTTTGCACTGTCCCTAGGCCACCTGCCCTCTGAAGATGCTCTCTGAGATGGGCACCTATATCTCACTTTACTGAGGGGGAAACTGAGGCTTGAGTTAAAACAACTAACCAAGGACATGGTGAGTTGCTCGTGGTGGGGAGAGAACTGAACCCAGGTGTGTGCAAAGAGGCAAAGGAGCTGACCACTGTAACCAAACAGGACAGAGAAGCCACACAGGTCCCAGCCAGAAAACTAGAAATTCTGAACTTGTATTCAGCCCACGAGATAAGATGAGGTCATGGCATAGTTGAGGAAAACTCATTCCAAGGATGACATGCTGTTGAAGGAGACAGGAACTTGAAGGTTTGCCTTTGGCAGAGACTGGAGGGAAGCTGACCACCAAAGAACTGCCCTGGTGGCTAAGTACGGCCAGTTCTAGCTGTCCCCACATAAGGATCCCCTTACTGCCAGCCCATCCTTTGAACCCCACAGGTTCACAAGAGAGCCTGTGGCATGGTAAGGGACTCAAGGAAGGCCATCAGGGATATATGAGGAAGGCCAGAGCCTCCTTTACCTCTGATGAACGAGCACTTCAGCTGGCCAGAGGGAGCTCTCCAGCCTCTGCTGCCTGCACCGTAGCTAGAAGGGGTTCCTGGAGGAGAGGCAGGGTTCCCCTTTTTCTCTAGTCTCCTCCCCTCCCTCATCCTGCCATCTCTCTCCATCACCAGCTTACCTTTGGCACATTTGCCCACCTGTTCCAGGTACAAGCACCCAGAGCTCCTTAGGGATTGGACAGAGGGTGCCCCCATATCCTGTGTAAAAATAGGAGTGTAACTCCCACCTCCAGGTGGTGAAAGGGGACAGGAAGGGGCCCAGATTTGGGACCAAGGGGAATCAGAGCTCAGCCTTCCTAGCTCATGATCTCTAGTCTATATCCGGTGCCCTGTGCCTTACTTCCTTTTTTTTTTTTTTTTTTGGTTGTTGTTGTTGCTTTTTGAGGCAAGGTTTCTTTTTTCTGTGTAGCCCTGGCTGTCTTGGAACTTGCTCTGTTGTCCAGGCTGGCCTTGAACTCAGATCTGCCTCCTCTGCCTCCAAAGTGTTGGGATTAAAGATGTGCACCACCATGGTCCAGCTTACGCGTGTCTTTCTAAAGGGATGAGTAGGGTACAAAGAGCCCAGGTCAAGATTCCTGGAGAGCCCACTTGGGGCAAAGTGGGGAACAACTTTGCTTCTCTCACCTTCAGAGTCTTTCCACAAATTACAGTTCTCTATGAAAGTAGAGGTACAGACAGGGAGCCGGTGGCTTAGCCTCACCTTAACATGCATTGGGAGGACAGCTGGATGCGGAAAAGAGGCTGAGATTTGCTTCTACTGCAGTGGGCAGCAAATTTCCAGCTCCCGGGAGAGGAGCTTCAGGTCAGACAGCTGGGTGGAAGTCAGGGGGCTGCAGGGGTGCTTCTGGGAGTCAGGCCTGGGGTCGTCCCAATTGGACACACAACAGGTGGTGTTAGTGGACTTGTGCAGTGATTACTTAGAGTCCTAAGAGCAACTGAGCAGCTCCACTTTTCCTTCCAAACCATAGAGCTAACAGCAAAGTGTTTCTAAGCTCCTGCTATAAGGTCCCAGTGCTCCAGGTCCCATTGGACCCACAGGTGAGAGAAGGTCTTGCCTACAACAAGCCTAAGAAGAGAAGTCTGTGGGCAAAGCCTGGACCAGCAACTCCCCGTGGGAGGCTACAACACTGGCGGGACACCAGAAACCTCTAGACACTGGGATTTTGCCTCAGGCAGAGCTTTGGAATCAAGCACGTGTCAGCCTGGACCCTGAGCCTCCCTTAGCAGCCAGTTCCCAGCCATAGGCCACTTCCCAGTCCACTGGTGGCCAGATTTCCAGGTGACTCCATAGCTAGCACTGAACGAGCGCTCCCCAAGCACGATCTCATCAACCGTGCAACACCGCAGTCAGTGCAGTGCAGACCCTTTCGTGGCGGAATCAAGACAGGGGCTTAACGCCTCCTCCAACAAGGTCAAGCACACAGAGCTGGTAAATGTTGCCATTAGGATGCCTGGCTGGGCAGCTGCTGCACAGCTGGACAGCTGCTCTGGACCCTCCAACCAATGCACCATAGTTGGGCCAAGTCTTCCCGCCTTCTAAACATCCCACGAATATCCAGACCCACCGCCACACCCCACTGAGCTGGTCATCCCTGGGAGACCCCTCAGATGCCCTCCTTAGAGTGAAGCCTGGAGACCCCCCCTAAGGTGGAGGAGGAGACCTGCGTGCACCATAATGAGTCGCTACGAGCCAGGCCTTGCACCAGTCATCTCATATACAGGAAGCTGGGCCAACTTGAAAGGGGTCTTGAGGCACAAAAAAAAAAAAAGTGATTTTTCAAGGTCACCTAGTTACCGTGCTTCATGTGCATTGACCAGGGATTGGGATGGAGTGGAGGTGGGGGGATGGGCAAACCACTGTGTGTGAAAGGAGAGCAGTGTATGGCCACAGATGGTCCCAGGGCCACCTGGGAAGGATATAGAGCACCTAGGCCTAAGGAACAGAAGAGTCTAAGGACGGGGAGAGGATCAGTCAGTCCACAAGCATTGTCTAGAACCCCCCATAAGTAGATGTGAGCCAAGAGTATTTTCCAGTTTACTGCATGGGGTCACCATTCTCTCAACCCATGCCGTAGGCAACTCCTCTCTCTCTCCCTGTCTGATCCCTGCCAAACTGTTTTTTTTTTTTTAGGTTGAAAACCCATGTTGCTACCTCCTCCAAGAAGTTAGCTCTGATTGTCCTCATAGCCCAAAGAGGACCCTGTACCTAACTTAGGGTACACCTAAAAGGCAAATCTAACCCCACATCACTGAGGTGAAGGGTGGTCAGGTTACAGAAGAACTCCTGTGAGGGAGGGGAGCCCTGTCTGGAAAATACCAGGCCCCTGACCTGCAGGAGCTCAGGTGGGAGCTGACTGTACCTGCTGGCAATAGAGCCAGCATGATGGATGATACCACTCAGGAAGAAATAAATCCCGAGGCTTGTGTGCCAGATGAACTGGGGGCGCATTCATCTTAGAGATGCTTAATGAATGTGTTAGCTGCAGTAGACAACAGCAAATACATCTGCCTCCTACCCCGTAATACCTCAGACCCCAGGGACACCCCCAGACCTACCCCCTTCTCAGGTTTTTATAGAATCAGGGAAGGGGTCCAGTAAATGATTGGTGCAGACCAAAACCCCCATCTTACAGATGGCAAAACTGGGGCCAGAGGGGTACAAACTTACCCAAAGGCACACGGAAGGAGAAGAAGAGGCTAGGCCCCAGCCTCACCCTCATGGCCTCTCCTTCAGAACTTGCTAAACCAGAGGTCTTCAACCTGTAGGTCTCAACCTCTTTGGGTAGAATTCCTCTCTTACAAGGGTTGCTTAAGAAAATCGGGAAACACAGATATTTACATTATGATTCATAATAGTAGAAAATTACAGTTATTAAGTAACAACAAGGATAATTTTATGGTTGGGGATCAGCATAACATAAGGCTGCTATGGGGGCTGCGGGACCTTGGGGTGGGTTTTGCTGTGCTCAGAGGTGTACGACCCTCCTGAGTCCAGCCTCTCAGAGTTGTTCCCAAGGGGGTCATGTTTTTCACACCACGTCACCCTCTGAAAAAGCCACACTTTCCACACTTCTTCCATAGGCAGGCAGAGATTTTCAAAGAACAAAGAAACTGTCTTTAGAACCCAAATTCATGTCCCTGAGCCTCTTTGGGACTCAGTTTCCCCTTCTGTAGCATGAGAGAAATCCACTTTGTGCTATCCCTGAGGAGGAAGAGCCAGCAAGTGGGCATGGCCAACCTGCCATGGTCTTGCAGACCCCTGCAACCAGAGTGCTCACCACCAAGAGGAAGCCCTGCACTTTGAGCAGGAGCCAGAGAACATGAGGAGAAGGTAGAGAAGGCTAGCCTTCTGCTGACCCTCCCATCCATCCTACTCCAGGAAACCTCATGCCTCCCTCCCAGTCCCCTGCCTAGAAAGAGTCCAAGCCCATTCTCAGATGCTGGCCCCAACTAGGCTTCTCTGAGGCCTTTGTTGCACTCTGGCCCCAGGGAATACCCAGCACCCACAGCCCTGCCCTAGGGTTAAGCCTCACTGGAACCTGGTCCTGTTTCTCAGAGCAATTTCCCACACCTGGTCTCATGGTCCACGTAAGAATATGGAGGAGGCTCCAGCAGGGCTGTCAGCTTGCCCAGGGTCTCCACAGTTCAATGGGGCCTAGAGCAGAGGTCACTAACACCTGATCTTATTTTCCCAAAGACACCATTTAGGAAGCACCTATGTGGGCCAGACCCTGGTTCCTTCTCAGGAACACACTCCTTTCACCACACCCACGGCCACGCCCACAGTGCTGATGCTATGGCCCTCTTTACTATCATGTGGGAAGGCTGCTCCTGAACCTCTCCAAGGCCCTGCCAAAGACCATCTAATAGCCCAGACTCTCAGCCAAGTCCTGAAAAGAAGGGCAGGTTTCTGGTCATTTATTAGCCATCCAGGTAGTCAATCATCTTCTCTTGACCAAAGAACAGTGGGCTGGTTGGGAACTTCAGCTGTAGTGGCATTTCAATTGTATTTTAATAAATAAAGTCTGCCTGAAGAGCTGAGAGTAAAACAGTCCCGCTGGTCAGCCTTACAGACAGGTTATGGTAACACACACCTTTAATCCTAGTAACCACAGTGACACACACCTTTAATCCCAGTAGCTACAATGACACTCACCTTTAATCCCAGTAGCCACACTAGTTGCCATAGAAATCAGGTGGTGCATGCCTTTACTCCCAGTGGTGCATGCCTTTAATTCCACCCCTAGGGAGGAATATAAAACAGGGTGAGACAGCTCTTAGACACAGTCTCATTCTGAGATTCTGGGAGGCAGGATCACCATTTCAGACTGAGGTCGAGGTAAGAGCCAGTGGCTGGCTGTTTTGCTTTTCGGATCTTCAGGTTGAACCTCAATTTCTGACCCTGAGTTTTTATTGATTTTGCTGTATTCGGAGTTGTTGAAATCTCCACAGGTGTCCAGTTTGGGATTGGATGAGACTAGCATGAGCTCAGGAATAAGTATTTCTAGAGTTTTCTCAGAGTGGATCACTACTTCCACGCTGTCTTCCCAGCAGCCCTGAAGAGGGCGGAATCATGCCCACTTTACACAGAGAATGAGCCTCCTCGGTCCAGGCTCACCCCCGACATTGGATCTGAACCTGGCTCTGCCTGAATTTGAAGAGGGGTGTTCTCCTTTGCTGCCCTTCCCACCCCCAAATGCTAGAAAATACAACCAGAGCATCCCTGGAGAGAGAGAGACAGAGCCCAGTGTCCCAGATGCCCTCTGTGATAGCCTTGCCAACTCTCAAGGTTTGCAGCTGGCTGAGTCTGACCCCAGGGTGGGGAAGGACACCTGCTGCCTTCCTCTGGGGCCGCCTCCCTCTCTCTCTGTCTCCCACTCACAGTAGCAAATGAGTAAGAAGAATAGAATTACAGTTTGGCTACACAAGACACAGAATTAGCAGGATTAAATATAAATAGCTATTAAAAGTGCCTTATAATTAAACTCATTTTCCAGTTATTTGTTTTACACACACACACACACACACACACGCCCACACGTGTGCGCACACACATGAGTTTGCATCCCCAGCTCTACACAGAGTGGGTGTCGAGGCCCCCAATGCTAACCAGCCTCCTCCCACTGTTGCCTCTTCCTTGGAGCTCTCATGTCTGCTCCCCCTGCTTCTCTCCCCTCCCTGGCCCTCTTCTGATTCCCCCGCAACCCTTCCCAGAAGAATGAACGCCATCACTTACTGCTGCAGCCATTCCCATGTGCTGAGAAAGACACTTGACACCCATCACCCCCTTTTATTCTACCCAAAGATGTTTTGTCACTCAATAAATACTTGGTTGAGGGCCAAGTGTTTAATATTATTTAATCCCCACAATGCCATTCATCCCTCCATTAAGCAAACACTAGTTGAGCATCTACTACATGCCAAGGTTTGGTAAATGCTAGAAATATGTCAGCCTGCAAGATTCCCTTCCTCTTCTCTTAAGAAGCACAGAATCAGAGGTGGAACTTATCAAGAGTCAGGCCAAGGGGAAGTCAGAGAGGTCAGGGAAAGCCCAGAAGGCATATGCTGGAGTGGAATCCTTTGGACTGTGAGAACATGTTCCTTCTTTTCTCTATGTTTAGGGCAAGAAATAGAGTAGGCATATCAGCAGGTTGACCTGTCTCCAACTATGCCTCTGAGTGGCCCTGTCTTCTCGTCAGTCCTCAGCGTCCTTCTCTGCAGAGTGGGAGGAAATCTGCCCCTGTCTAGCTGGAGTTAGTGAACAGCACTGTCAGAGTACTTTACATTGACACAGAGCTCCAGGAGGCAGTGACCTCCAGTGACCTCCATCACCATCACCAATTAGGACCCCCGCGGAGCACCATCAAATGGAAGAGAACATGAAATGCCATGAAGTCCCACAGAGAGAGCTGACAAGGCCTGTGATGGCAGGGGTACCCTTGAAGGGCAACAGAAAGCCTTGAAGTTGGGGACCCCTGAAGAGCTTCTAGGGCAGAGGTCAATGCCTTGGGCTTGTCAACCAGTCTCTTGTGCTCTGATGACTTGGTCTGATCTTTGGACATTCCCCTGGGGCTGCAGGAAGATACCAGCCCCAAAGTCTGGTGGAGGGTCACTTCTAACACATTATTATCTGAATTCAGTCACTCAAACTGCCCCACAGCCTCCTGAGCCCTAGCAGAGGTGAGTTGAAAATATCACCCTCCTGGGGATGGAGGGCACACAGCAAGGTGGCAATGCACACATGCCCAAAGTGAACAATGTGTGAGACAATGCCAAGGTAAAGGTTTGGTCCTCAGCAGTAACCATAGGCTACCGGCACATTCTAAACCATGGTGTGTGTTGCACAGTCAGCTCTGCCAATCACCCAAGCCAAACAGCACCATCTCACTCTGCAAGTGTGACCAATCCCCTTTACAAAGGGAGGTGACTTGAAACTCAGAGGTTAGTTAGTTGTGCCTTGGCCAAGATCACAAAGCCTACACTTAAGAGAGCTGGGGAATAAAACCCAGATTTATGTGTCTCCCAAGCTCCTGCTGGGGACATAGAGTCAAGGAAGCAGTGCCCTGGGAAATCACTGGCCCTGGCTGTTACCCTCCTGTCATACCCAAGGCAGGCTACCCATCCTGCTCGCTTCCCAGAGCCCCACTACTCAGCCAGATAGAGTCCAACAGTGAAGGGTTTTGTCCTGAAGGAGGTGACTGAGTTAATAGCAGAGGCCCAATCTCCTTCTTGGTGAGGACATTCATTGCCCAAAGGCAAACACAGTCCCACAATGTCCTGCAAAGCAACTCAGGCAGCTGGCCAGAGCAATGCAAATCAATGGGCAGCAAGAGACGCTTCTCTGGCCCAGGCTCCACACAGGGCCCTGGGGCTCTGTCCCATCTTTTTGGCAAGTGCTGAGGAAGAGAACACTGCCTGTGCTGGATGGGAAAGATTACAGACTGAGTGCTAAGACACAGAGGTCCTCACAGACAACCACAATCTATTGTCACTTCTAGATGAAGTCAGCTGACCCCAAGTAAGGAGGGGTGACATCGGGCCAGGCAACATCACTGGAAACTGGGTAAGAAATCCCACAGTGTCCATGTCCTGTTCATCTGTGTGGCTTCAGGACCTTGAGTAGCTCCTTTGCAAGAACACTATCTATGTTCCAGCTCCCAGTGGTCATCTCACCACCACCTACACACATCCTTATCAACCAGGCTGCTTCTCCCTCCTCTCAACAGTCCTAGGTGCCAACTCCTCCTGGGGGCTTTCCCTAACTGCTCCACCCTGTGAGACATTGTTCCGCCTCACAGACACCACAGAGCCAAGCCCACAGTTGATGGTCTGTACTGCGCCCAGCATCCCACCTGAAATGGTGAGTGAGACATTATTTTGTGGGTCTCACATGCAGGGGAGAACAGAAATCTGAGGGCAAACCCTGAGCTTGCCACAGAGATGGGAACACAGGAGGTGCTACGTTCCCTGTGTGTGTTTGCTGACACCATTGCAAAGTCCTTTTAAAGTTTCCCCATCACAGTAGGGATTGAGAGGCCAGAATATATGAAGTTCAGCCCCAAAGCTGAGCTTTCTGTGTGTGATTGGATGTCTCGAGCATTCTTTGGGCTCTGTTGTGTCCTCATCTGTGCAAGCAGAGCTGGGGTCAAACTGACCTCTGAGGTGATGTTCCTCTGGAAAGAGCTAGGGGCAGCAGAAAAGCTGAGTGCTGTCCGTGGTGCTGAACGTGTGTGTTCCGTTCTATGCAGGAAAGCACAAAGGATGGAAGCCGAGGAACGGAGGCTGAGGGAGCACAGTCACGGGGAATGACAATCTGACTGGGCTGCTGTTTGTGTGCACTGTAAGGGACTATTGGTGTGAAGGCTGAGGGAGGACAGCCATGGAGAACAACAATCTGACTGGGCTGCTGTTTGTGAGCACTATAAAAGACTCTGCCTCAGCCATTAAAGAATCAACAATTCAGCCAAGGCTCCAAGCCACACTGAAAACACTTTCTGATGGGAGGAGGGGCTGGAAACACGCGTACACCATGTGTGCATACACACGCACACGCACACAATGTTTATGTAAACATCATATGGCCAAGCCTTGCAACATCAAGCTTGCCAATCCAGGGAGGGGTATTGTCACACTTGTGTCTCACACCCAAAAAAGTTCAGGACACCCCTCAAAGATTTACTTAACAGAAAGGAAAATGAATCCCCACTCCTGGGTCCTTCATCCCCTCCATCATTCAAAGGGCTACTGTCCAATCTTTCCTTCCAACGATGCCAGGCGCCTGTCTCTATGAAAGACAAAGAAGGCATGTGTGGTGGGGGAAAGTGGGCAACAGGCCCAGAACTGGGAGAGGAAGTGGAAGAGGGAGGGGTGGGAGGAAGGCAGGGAGAAAAAGAAGGAAGAAGGAAGAGGGTACAAGGAAGGTGAAGAAAAAAGAGATGGAAGAAAAGATAGTGGAAGGGAGGAAGGGAAGGAGAGAGGGAGGGGGAAGAGGAAGGAAGTTATTTGATTGGTTGGTTGGTTGGTTGGTTCCTCCACCACTGCAGTACAGATCTTGGCAGGCCCTCTGCTGGCCCAGACATCGTCCTCTTCTGAATAATTTCTCCAGCAGAAACTCCATAATTATGGGTAATAACAATCACTCTGATTTGTATGTATTGAGCACCTTTCAGCCTGGGATCTCCAAGTGCTTCACCAACATTAATTAATTCATTAGGCCCACCCGCCTCTCTGGGACAGAGCGACAGGCTGCTCCACCCAAAGTGGCACAGCTGGCTGTGGGGTAGACAGCAGGTGGCGGTCCCAGCAGGGGCTTGTATTAGGTGTCCTCGGAGGGAGGCTCTGATGAGTCTGGAGAGTACTATCTGCCCCAGCACCCCTCCCCCAACCCTGCCTCTGGTGGTTTCTGCAAAATTATCTCCGTGCCCTTCTCAGGGCATGCCAAGAGTAGTCAGGCAGGCATTAGTCCACCTAGCATAGCCCCGACCTCAGGCCCACTTGGGAGATCCATATACTTCCATGAAACCCAACTTCTTTGCTTGTAAAATGGGGCCTCCAACCCTCCAGCCTGGAGGTAGTTGTGACACTTGAGTGGCAGGTCCTTCAGACCTGACCATGGCTGTACACAGGAAGAGAGAGCATTTGCCTCTGCCATCTGGGCCTGCAATAAGGGACAAGGCCTTATGGAGGTACAAACTCTCCCTAGAGTTCAGTCCTTTCCTTCTAGGAACAAATAGGTCCAGGCAGTCCCTACTCTGCCCCCCTTAAGATCCTGGGGACACCTCTCACAGATGACAGCTATAGTCCTTCAGCTATAGCCCAACTCTAGCCGGACCTCATACTGGCCTTGTGGAAAAGCAAGACTCAAGAATCTGATGAGAAGGTTCCTCCCAAAGGCCAGGCTTAGAATCTCATGTATAAGAAGAGACTCCAGGACTCAAAGCAGACCCCCAAACTTACAGATAGTAGACAAATCCAAGGTCAACTCTTCCAGACCTTCTTGGTGTCTATAGGGAGACTGGTGCACGTAGAGGAAGAACCACAGGCTTTGAAATCCATCCTGGAATCCAGTCCCAGCAGGATAGTTTGTGATGTCATCTTGAGCAGATGACTACCCACAAGCCCCTGCTTCTCTATCCAGAAGTGAAATGACCTCAGCCATGTCCAAGTAGCAGGCACAATGTGACCCACACTGCTAACTAAGTGGGAACTAAGACTTCCCACTTGTCACCCTCCCAGAGGTCCTACGGAACATTCCCTAACTGGTTTCATTTCACCAGTATCTCCCAAGCAACCATCGGGCTGGGTGCTTTGCAGTCACCTCTCTAGCCTCTGCTCAAGGACCTTATGGGCCACTCTCGCCCCTCCCTCATGATGTCTATGTCTGCCCTTGCTGGTTCCTCCACCTCAGTTGCTCTCCTTCCCCTCTGCAAAGTTTGGGACCCTGCAATTCCCCATGACTCGATTAGACCCTCCTTCAGAAAACTTCTCTGGAAAGCCTTGATTTGGTTTAGCATTTAACCACTTCAATGTCCTTATCTCAGGCCTGGCTGAGGCTTGGCCCTCTCCACCAGAGTTTTAACCAAGTCTCCTCTCCAGTCTGTAGGGACAATGTGGCTGAGAAAAGGCTCACTAGGAGCATCTGGGTCTGGCCTTGGTGACAAGGAACATACAAAGAGCCAGCACAGACCTTGCCTCATTCAGGCCACTTACTTCTGCAGGATCCTTCACCATGGATGGCGCCGATAGCTCTACCCATCTGGAAAATGCCTTCCATCTCTGGGGCCCATGCTTTTAAGCACACAGAACTCAGACAGTGCAACAGCCACACTGGAAGACATGGCCACAAACACACAAGTAGTGAATACACAATGACCGAGTTGGGCATAAATTCTCACACACGCATTTACAATAAAATATGCAGGGACTCACTTGTGTACACCCTCAGCAGCTAGCTTCATAAGGTATATACCGCCAGACAAGGACCAGAAACACATCCCTGATCACAGGGGAGCAAACATTCTCATGCCACTCCCTGCAAGGAAGGCCAAATTGGAGCTGGACTCAGTGCTCCCAGCTGGTAAAGGTGAGGATATGGTCCTTCCCAGAGCATCACAGCCTGGCTTTCTGTTACTTCTGCATATTAGTCTCTTTTAAGAGCCCTGTGTGAACACGCTCACTTGAAAGACAATGACAAAGGCACCACTTAAGGAAGAGACGCTGCTTCAGGGGACAGTACCCCCTCCACTGCCTCTCTGGGGGGCACTGCATAGTGCTACATGTGTGTGTACCATAGGACTCCATTGTCACACGCCCTCATGTGCACTGCACACTCAGCTGTGTTCATCACGTGCTCAGTCCATGGGATCACCACCATCCTTCTTGTGCAGGTCCCCCTATGCCTACAGACTCTCAGCTCTACAACCTGTGAGACAGGATAAGAAACAAAGGGAAAGAAAATCCAGTTTGGGGGATTTGTCCTGTCACCCTTGAACAGGGGGAGGTCCCAAAGTCTATCTTCTTATCTCTTGGCCAAGGCATCTCTTCCTTGATTCGGGAGCCAAACTTTGCAGGAGGCCTTCTGGTCCTTCAGGAATTATTGTGACTTGATGGTTGGGACTGCATCTCAGTCTTCCTAAGCGTTCCTGGCTCTGATCTGAAAACACTCAAGACCCCAGAACAAGAATGTTTGGGGTCAGGTTCATCTGGCACTGGCCAGGCACCTTGACCATTGACCCTAAAACACAGCACCTGGGGGTGGGAGGACCCTGTCAGCCACAGCAAAACATGATGATAGGAAAGCCATGCAGGCAGAAGCTGGACCCCTATAGTCCACGTGGGGATGATGTTCCTTGTTGATGCTTCGGTTTCCTCATGGGTCAATGGGACATTTGAAGACCTAGTCAAGATGTCTTTGATGTCCCATTGCCAGGCAGAAGGTATACAGGTCTCCTGGACTGTTGGGTTTGTCATTGTTTCATGCAAAGTCCTATTCTCTCTGTGGACCCTGAATCGCAGTGATGCTTCCTCAAGTCCCAGGGATAGGGTAAAGAGAAACACCCACAGGCAGAGGCTGCCCTGAAACTGACACCAGGCAGGGAGGAGCAATAAGCAGCCCAGGTCTTCTAGTCCAATCCAGGCCAAAGCTCACTGAGCTCCCTGAGTCTGGGATGCAGGGCCTCACCCTTGCATGGGCCCCAGGCCCCAGGCTTGGTGAGAAGCCCAATCTCCAGCTTGTTAGCCCAGATCTGCTCCTTAGTCACTGCAGGCTGCCTCTCCTAGCCTTGGCTGTGTCAGCCATAATAATATATGAAGAACATTCATTTATTCTCCAACTTCCCACTCAGGAAAAGATAGATGACACTGTAGGAAAGGATTTATCCTGACATCCAGCTTTCAGCAAAGTGAAGCTAATTTAAACATTTAAGTCAATGGCTCGCCCCTTCCTACCCCTCCCAAGGTTTTTTTAATGGTGACACATGGGAGGGAGGTTGGAAATATACCAGTCCACGCAGCTCGAGGTTGGAGGCAAAGGAGAGGGAAAGGGTGGTTTAGTAGAGTTTCCTCTTGCTTTTTTCCCAGCCCTGTCTCTGCATCCAAATCCAGGTAAGAAATAGGTGGGCTTGGACTTTGGTCAAGGTGAGTCTTGCCTCGCTGCTAGCTCACTGTTGACTCACCATGTACCACAAAGCAAGCCTGTTCCAAACCTCTGCTTACTTGACTGTGGGGATTCTAGCAAATTAGTGGGGACCCACTTCTGAGCCACTTGTAAAACAGGTTCTCTTGCTCTTTCCTGGGTGCCTCCTCCCAGCATGCTCTGAGGAGAATTGCCAGGAGAGATGCCAAGGACTTATAGCAGCAGGGTGTGGTTGGGGAAGTGGCCAGGCCTCCTGCTAAGAACACAGCTTCTGGAGCTCCATGTTGGGACCCTTATGCCTGCTTTCCCAGTTGGTCTGTAGCCCTACATTTTGCTCACCCTTTCGTGCCTCATTGTTCTCATCTGAAAAATGACTGTGATGAGCATTCTTACTTCATAGGAATCTTGGAAGATCAAATAAAGACACTATCCAAACACACACACACAAAAAAAAAAAAAAAAAAAAACCTTG
>NW_026068050.1:285552-365017 GCF_014885135.2 Alexandromys fortis | reverse complement strand
AAAAAAAAAACAAAAACACAACAAAAAAAAAAAAACAAAAAAAAAAAAAAAAAAAAAAAAAAAAAAACCTTGGAACTTCACTCAGCATAAAAAGAACTAAGATAATATAAGAGTCACAATCACTGGGGAGAGGCCAGGGCTGAAGATTATCCTGACCCAAACCTCCTCAGTGTTCATCCTCTCTTCAACCAGGACCTGTCAGAAATATTCCAGGGTGGATTGTGTGCCACTCGGCCCACGGGGAGCTTCCCCAAGCCTCTTGAAGGAGGCCAAGAAATTCCCTATATTCGAGGCTGAGCAAACTGCGCCTACCATCCTTCATGAAGAAGAGGTAGTCTCATGTGGAGATCTGCAAAGCACCTGAGGGGCAAGTCAGATCAGGTGAAGAAGGGTCAGGTACAGAGGGCTGGCAGCATGTGATCTAAGTGACATAAGACCCATGTGCTGCCAAGTGCAAGCAGACAGAGGCACCAGCACTTTCTGCGCTCCTTCCTCTTCCTCCAGTGGCCTCTAGCCGGAGGTTACAAAGCCCCAGAAGCCCTATAAGTTTTGAGGCAGAGGGTGAATATCACAGAGATGTCCCTGCCAGAGGCGAAGGTAGAGAGAACAGGGATCCCTCTTATATGGGCTGCCATCCTCTACTTGCCAGAGCCAACTCCTCCCAGGTAGACCTGGGGTGTGGGTCCGGTTACTTTCTAAGATTCTGTTTCCTCACCCAAACAGACAGCCCACCATGCCACCCTCCACAAATGGCTATAAAGAGCAAGTGAGGTCATTTGCATAAGTGCCAAGCATGTTGCCTAGCCCACAGCAAGTACTCAGAAACTCTCTCCTTTGCATTAAAGCCTGTCCCTAATTCCGAAAGTTCAGAGAAAACAAAAAGGAGCAACAGTCTCACCAGCTAGCAGTCCAGGCTAGACATGACAGACTGGAGTGGCCACTGAGAAAAGCACTGATTTCTAAGGGGGTGTCTTACAACTCTGAAAGGCACTGATTTCTAAGGGAGTGTCTTACAACTCTGAAAAGCACTGATTGCTATGGGGGTATCTTACAACTCTGAAATGCACTGATTTCTTAGGGGGTGTCTTACAATTCTGAAATTCTTTCTCTAACCCAGTGTTAGAGAAAGCACTTCAATTGGGGACAGTCATTTTAACAAAAAGGTTCCTATGTTATTTTTAAAGTCATAGCGAAACATGCCGAGCCATCTGCTCTGCCCAAAGCTGTAGGGAGCCAGGACCCCATTATTGACCGGGGCCAGCCAATACCTATCCCAGAGGGAGACATGCTCCAGAAAGAAACTGCCAGGTCTCAGAGGCCACCTTCCCTGAGTGGGCATGGGTGACAGTTCAACAGAGGTAGCTCCTTTTTCCTCCTTAAAAGGGAGTGGTGGTGACTCACACCTGTTTTCCCGAAGCAGCCCTGTTTCTGGCTGTCACTCAAGCACACCCAATGGTTTCTTCCTCTGTGGGGAGGAAAAAGAAAGTTTGACAGCCCAGACTCATGTGGGGGTCACAGAGACTGGAGTGAAGACTAAAGCAAAATTGGAAAAACTGTAGTCCCCACAAGTCCTGAGGCTGGAATCTAAGAGCCCTAGTCAGGGGCTTCCAAATCATCTCCTGCCGTAATTAGTGCTTGAAGGAGAACACCGATATTCTACATATGCACCAAGAACCCTGTGTCTGCTGGGGCTGCAGGACCTGGGACATAGGAAGAACAGAAAGTGGATGGTTCCAGAAGAACAGAACTTGAGTTACAGGACTCACATCTAGGCTCAGAGTGTTACCGCCACCAGAAACAGTCAGCTGCAAATCCTTTATAAAAGTTTATTTTGTTGTTACAAGCAGGTAGCACTTCTCAATCTAGACTGCTCTACTGAACCAGACTCCACTCTGGTACATTGGTTGGGCCAGTATAGGAACTAGCCACAAAACTGAGGGTCAAGGCCATGGCAGCCCAGGCCCCAGGCACAGGACCACAGCTGTCGCGAGGCACAAGAGTTGAGATGGACATTCTCTGCTTTCACACTCAGGGGCATAGTAATGGGTTTAAAGGGCTGAGGTTTAATCATGCAAATACACGTTATGGACTAAAAGCTTTTTCATCATCACCGTGAGCTCTTGAGTTAAGATGTCTAGACTCCAGAAAGGTCGCTCAGCTGCTCTGGGTCAGGTACAGCACATCCCAGGTAAATCATCTCCTGCTGTAAGTAAGCGCTTGAAGAAGAACACCGACATTCTCCAGCAGAAGAGTACCAAGCGCTGGAGACCCAGGAGCTTCCTGGCTTCAGAGGCACAGAGGGGAGTCCCCTGACTCATTGCTTACAGTCCTCTGGTCCAAGGTGTGCTCCAAAGGAGTGGGTCAGAGGAGAAGACACCAGGAGCCTGCTAGGGCACTGGAGCATGTTGTGGCTAGAGTTTCCACGCATGACCTTTGGTCTTTGGCATGGTTTTTCTATCTGTGAGGCAGGCAAGAGTGTGGCTTACAGTAGTGCCCAGTGGTCTTATTCCCCTGAGGAAAAGCCTGCCATCCACGGGAGACCCAGTCCCAGGATGCTGAGCTTGTGTCTGACTGTCCCCCATTTTTAAAGAATGGCCGTTAATGCTTTCTCAGGTCTGTAGCATCCTAAAGCTGAACTGACCGAGTTCGCTCTGGCAACCAGGGTGATAAGCTTGATGCCACTTAGTACCCAAGAAAAAAGAGGGGCAGCAAAGGGCTGGCAGGGGCTACAGCAGCACTTGGCAGCCTCCAGTGGATACAGGCAGATTGAGAAGATGGGGTTAGGGATGAGGGCATGTGAGACCATTCTTATAGCGTCCCAGCGTGGGGGTCAGGCAAGGATTATAGATAGGGTCATGCCACACCCTAAGCGTATCCTATGTTCCAAGTGCAAGGGTGACAGGTCTAGGTTAGAAACTGGAAAAGGCAAAAGGAGAGAAGAACAAGCCCTTCAGTGAAGCGACACAGGGGACAAAACTCCATCCTGACCAAGTCATCCCCAAGCTGGGCCCTCCACACAGAGCTCCACTCTCTTATTTCCCATTGAAGATGTCTCCATTTTTATCACTCAGTCCGTGGGACCCCCTCCCCACAAGCCCTCTCTGACACACTACTCCAAAATAGGTACCTCTTCACCCTCTAGCTAGTCCTCCTCCGACGAGCAGCCCCTCACCTGTCTACTTCCACCCCTGGGGTCCTCCCCTTCCCCAGTTCGGCCTCACAACAGACTGGGAGCTCCCTGAGGGAGTGGAGCAGCCCCAGGATGGCTCTTGGCACACAGTAGGCACCTCACAGACGTCAGAGGACTGAGTGAAGGACCTGGGTGAGATCCCTGGGAGAACCACCCAGAAAGGGAGGCCCCTGCCCCGCCCTCGCCTGGCTGGTGAAAGCTGCAGAATTAAGCACAAGTTATAATTAAGATGGGATGTTTGAAGAGAAACATAATCCCAGTTTCCGTGGGATCCGCGGGCACAACAGTAATTAACGTCTCATTAACATTCGCCTAATTAAGCAGTTTATGAAAGTGTATAGATTTGCATACTGCCACGCCAGGCTTGCTCAGGCGCATCAAAATTAACCCCTTCGGCCCATGGGGGCCCAATGGGGGAAAAAAAAAAACAGCATCTCCTGGAGTGAGTGGAGGGGGGGACAGATGCCCAGTCAATAGAGGCTGGAGAAGGATGACCCTCAACAACTTGGCCTAACACCTTTCCCAGCCTTACAGGTCTCCTTTCTCCCTACTCACCGGTCCAAGGTCAGCCTCCCAGAGAGGACCCTCCGTGATGCAATAAGGAACACTGATCCACCACTGCTCCTGGATTTGCCCACCTCCCTGTGATTTCCCCCACTCCTCCGTCTCCATCCTGAGTGCCTACCCTTCCCCATAGCTCTCGTGGGACAGACTTCATCTGAGAGCCCTTTGAGCTCCAAGAACCCTGACCCATGGTGCCGCCCTCAGTCCCACAGCTCTCTGCAAGCTACCTCAGCATCACTCCCATCCTGCCCAGAAGAGGCTCTGAGGGGCTGGAAGCCTGCCCAAGGTCACAGAGTTCACCAGGTGGAATAGAACCAGAGCTCTGGCATCCTGGGTCCCTCTCACTTCCCCAGGCAGGCTGATTTTGGAGGTGCACACTGCAGTGCCAGCAACAACAGCACACAGGCTCACACTATTCCACACGGGAAAAGCCCACTGCGGCTCCTCTTCTTCCCTGGACACTAATTAACCACCTTCCCCAGAGCCTCTGTAGCTCCCAGCCAGTCACTGCTGCGGGAGCCGAGCTTGAATCAAAGTCACCTGCGACGACCCTGTGGGGAAGCCTCAGTTCTCCAAAGGAGAGAAAGACGGGGCCTTTTCGGATTGTGTCAGGGATCAAGCGAAGCATTCTCCTCTCAAGCACTTTGAAGCCCTGAGCACGTCAAGCGGTTTAGTTGCTTATTAATGACTGTGCTCCTCCATGCCCGCTTCTGCTGCTCTCCTGCCCGCCACGCATGCCCATTCCAAAAGCGCATTAAGGCAAACTTTCCCCATGATAAGTTAGCAATACACATCAAGAGGCTTCGAAATATTCCCAACAAGCTATTAAAAGCATGAGCAAACAGGTGAGAAATTTGACTTGGTTGCAATTTAAATCATCAGTGCAACAAAAGCCACCACAAAGCGACACAGACAGGCCAGAAGACACTGCAGCACCCAGAGCTTTAAAATCAAATGTTTCCAGGCTATATAAAGAACTCTGCAAATCAATAATAAAAAAAAAAAGACAAATCACCCTCGTGTTTTAAAAGGCAACTGTCAGATGAGGAGAACTGAGGCCAATGCGCCCACGAAAAGGCTGAGACGTTCAGCAGCTCAGCAGAGTCCTGAGAAATGCCAAGGGAAACCACGGAGTTGGTGGACACCTGAGAAGTCAGAAGGTGTCAAGTGTTGGTGGGCGGCTCGGGGAGGAAAAGTCACTTCAACAATTTGAAAGAACCATCCAGCCTCCTGTAAACCCAAAGATGCTATAGGTCCTCCCAACAAGCAATTCCCAACCAAGATGGCCTCCACATGGGTGTGGACAGTGGAGGGGGTTAGCAACCTGCTGCTAAGAGTCGGAGAAGGTTCCACGTGCCCACCAGTAGGAGGACAGATCAACTATGGATAAGATAAGCCACTGTGGGCTAGGGGAATGCAGTGTGCTTGCCTCTACTCCCTACAAACCTCTGTGTCAAGGATAAAGGGTTTCTCTTTTGCACATAAATCCACAAGGACCCAGGCTGGAAGAAAAACCAGCAACATAATGTTGGAAGTTGGATAGCAGATGGGTGAATGGTAATTGATTTGGCACAGCTGAGGAGGCCGCCTCCTAGGGCTCTCTCCTATAACCTGGAAGAGCACAGGCTTGGGAACTAATGGCCCCAGGTACCTTTGGCTTGCCTGGACACAGGAACGGAAGGCTGGGTGGAAAGCTGTGTAAGAAGCGGGTGAAGTCCAGGATATGCTCAGTGGCTCTCGATCTCCCTCTCTTTCTCTCTCAGTGTGTGTCTCTCTCTGTCACCCCATCTCTCTGTCTGTCTCTACCTCTGTCTCCCACATCGCTCTATGTCTCCCTGTCTCTCTGTGTGTCTCTTTGTCTCTGTCTCCTCATCTCTGTCTCTCTGCCTCTCTCTCCCTCTCCCTCCCTCCTCCATCCCCATCTCTCCCCAACTATTCAGCTCCTTCTTTGGCTCTTCTGGAGAGGCATCCAGCTGAGGTTCTCTGGCCTTGGAGAATAGGAGGTCTGTACTGCAAACAAAAGAAGTGAAAATCTGTACACAGAATTCTAGCCTGGCCTTTCTGCCCAACTTAGCCCCCAAGAGACTGAAAGTCCTCTCAGGAGATGTTGTCACTGGGGCTTCTGGTGAGCCAACCAAGGCAAGCAGATTATCCACAGGGTAGCTTCAGGTAACAAGCTCAGCCGTGCATCAGGGACACCAGTCCTTTCTTAACAACCATCCACTGTATATCACCAGGCCTGGATGCCCTCCCCAGCAGCTCCCAATTCCTGGTCCATTTTGTTCAGGGCTAGACAACGGGACTGGCTACCGAGGGAAGCACTCGACAAATGCTGCAAAGTGACTCAGTGGAGAGAATCTTTAATATGCAGCACAGAGTCCCAAAGAGGGAAGCAAAGAGAAAAAGGGAGCAACTTAAAGAGAGGAGGAGATGCAGAGGGAAGAGTTCTTTGTTAATTATAGTTTTCTCCAGAAAAGCAAATATAGTAGTCTCCACAAGAACCACATGGGGATGACATCATCAGCAAGTGCTCCTGCAATTGCTCAAGCATGAGGACCCGCAGCCAGGATCCCAGTACCCATGTAAAATCAGGTGTGCTGTCTTGTGTCTGCAGCCCTAGGCTGTGGCAGTGGAGAGAGGAAGACCTGGGGCTTGCTGGCCAGTCAGTCTAGCCTACCAGTGAGCTCTATGTTCAGTGTCTCATACAGTCTCAAAAAACAAGGTAGAGAGCAATAGAGGTTGGAGCCTGCAGTCTACCTGTGGCCTCACATGCAGACACACATGCACATGTGTGCACATACATGCACACTAAATAAATATTTTTCAAAAGATCTGGATGGAATAAAAGATGGGGTAAAGGAATGAAGAGAGGGTTCAATGGTTAAGAGCATCAGCTGCCCTTCTAGAGGACCTGGGTTTGATTCCCAGCACCCACATGGACGTTTACAACCATCTGTGGCTCCCTGTCCCAGGAGATCCAGGACCTTCTTCCGGCCTCTACGGGCAATGCACACACACAGTACACAGACATACATTCAGGCACAGCATTCATACACATGAAAAAAATAAAAACAAAGGAAGAATTGGGGGGAGGTTGAGACAGGGGGTTTCTCTGTGTAGCTTTGGAGTCTGTCCTGTAATTCACTCTGTAGACCAGGGTGGCCTAGAACTCACAGAGATCCTGCCTCTGCCTCCTGAGTACTGGGATTAAAGGTGTGTGCCGCCACCACCGACCAAAGAAAGAATTTTTAAGAGACAAAGGTGAATAGCGCTGCCTATAATCCTAACACTCAGGAAGCCAAGATAAGCGGACTACAAATTTGAAACCAATCTTGGCTACCCGGCAAGACTCTGTCTCAAAAAAAAATGAATATTCAATGAATAAAAAGAAAAATCTGAAATTCAATATTTATGAGGCAGAAAAAAATTAAGACTCTATTGGAAAGGCAAATGATAAAATGGAGGCAATCTAGAAAAAGAAGCAAAACGAGAGATGACAGAAGAGAAGGATGTTGGGGTCCTTGACGGCTTGGTTATTGGCATTTCAAGAAAAAAAAAGACCAAAGAAAATGAATCCCAAGAAATCATTAAATAAGTAACACAAAAACTTTGCAGAACAAACACGAATTCCCAATTTGGAGCAGAAGACCCTCATGGAGGCAAGGCTTGTATGGATTATCAGAGCATGGAAGGTAAGAGTTCCACGTGCTTCCAGAAGCCCCAGGCATCGTGTGTGGAACAACCGTGGTGGAACAAGCAGTGGAATTACAGAGGGGCCCTTTAACTCAGGGCAAGAGCGCCACCTGAAATCCCATACCTAGCCAGACTTCCAGTCGAGATGAGAGACACACAAAGCGTTTCAAGCAACATTTCTCCCAGGCAACCCCTCTCGAAACTATGAAGAAGACACGGGGTCCAGGAAGCAGGAGATCCAACAAGAAAGCTGGTATCTAAATCCAAACTGGACCAAGTCACAAAGCACTTCCTCAAGAAGATAAAACCAGACTCACCCAGCGACTTAGGCAGAAGGATTTCAAATTCAAAGACAGCCAAGGTTGCACATGAGACCCGGGCATGACGGGGAAAGGAAGGGAAGGAAGGAAGAAGTTCTCTGTGTATCTAGTTACACTGAAAGCAGGTTCACCATCACATACACTGGGAATCGCAATGATAGAGTTTTGAAGACCAGCCCCGCCCCTAAAGAAGAACAGTGTTAACTCCACAGCAGACTGAGTTATGAGGAAAGGAAAGACCACCAGAGTACAACTATGTGGCTCTGCATGAGCACAGCTGGGCGAGTGGAACTAAATCCCTAGGAATGCAACCACAGTCCATAGTCAATGCCTGAACTGGAAAGCCCAGGGGCAGCAACGTAAGCCCCTTATTCAAAAGCAGGGAAGGACATCCCAGAGTGAGCAAAGAGGAGTCTGCAGAGGCTTCCCCAGGGAAGAAGGATGTATAGATAGAGGGACTCAGGAATGGGTGGCAGAGAAACTCGTGACCTACCTTGCTCTCACTGGGGCCACCTCTGGCTCTTCAACTTCTTCCCTTCCCTAATGAACAAATGGATTCACTGACCCGGACACTCCACCCATCAGCATCTCTGGGCGACTCCTGCCTCCTCCACCACCACCAATCCCACTAGGTTTCGCAGAGTACCAGTGGCCCCCAAGCAGACAGAAGAACCTCTGACTTCCTCTGCCTCCTCCTGGGGGTGGAGATCTGCCCAAGCCTGAAGCCTACTGACTTTTTCTATCTTTTGTGTAACAAATATTTATCGAACACCTCCTCTGTACCAGGCACTAGGGACGAGGCTGCGAACAAGGCAGCCGCAGCCTCTGGCCTCACATTAAGCAAATAAAGCAATAAATACAGATTGTGTGCAGAGCCATGAAGGAAGAGAAGGAGGTCTGTGCAAACAGCCCTGGTTTCTCCACGGGGACAGTGAGGGACGGGCTGTGATGGAGACACAGACTCGAGTGTTGGGGCTTAGAGAAGGAAGGGACTGCTGGGGGTGGGAGGGGCATGAGGGTCTCTACTCTGCTCCCATCTCTTTCCACCCATCACACAGGATAGGCCCAGGACCAGGCTTGACAGAGGGCGGCAGAGAGAGGAATTCACGGTCCTGCTTTTTAAAGGAAATCAATGCCCACTCGCCAGGGTGATCTACACCGGCGATGCATTCCTCACTCAGGTCCGATGAAGCACTGCAGCCCTGGAAAAGAACAACAGGGAGCTATCCCCTCTTCCAGGGACCTCTCTGGCCTCCTCCAGCAGCCCCATCGCTGTAGGTGTCTTCCTGCTCTGTCCCTCCTCCATAATCTATAAATCCTGTCTCCATTCAGGCCTTCCCTGCTCAAGAGCCCTCCATGACTCCCAAGGCTCTCAGAGACAATTTATGGACCTCGGTGTACACGCCAAGTACACAGAATGCCCAAGTCCCTGGCCTTACTATCATATACTCGAGTTATAAGTGCAGCCTGGCCAGGCTCAGGGTCACAGAGCTGAACTCAGGCCGAAGACCTTTCAGTACCCTCCTCCCTGGAAAAAGCTACCCATGGTGGAATGGGAAGCCTTCATTTGCCACCACAAGTCAGCAAAGGCCTCCAGCAGACGGCAGGGACGCTTAGCAACGGCGCAGCAGAAATTCACTGAGAACTCAAGAAAGGAAGCAGCTCACGTTGGTCCAGTCCCACCTCCAGGCCCTTGTGCTTCCCGAGCTTCTTGCCTTAGGGCATCCCCTTGTCCTGCACGTGCTGGCCTGTATCCTGTGCCACCATGCTTCCTCCTGTCACAGCCTTCCAGCTTCTCCTCATGCCCCGCCCCCAGGGAGCTCTGGGGGCCAAATGAGTAGGCAAGGTCACCCCAAGGTAAGGGAGTTGTACTCTCACGGGAGAAGCAATTGGAACTTGGCTCCGTTCGCAATTCCACATGCCAGGTTAGATTCACCAATGTCAAAGCCAACTGCAAAGAAGGATGGAGGCGAAGGATTTCCATGGAGACAGGAAGAAGAAAGAGCCAGACACAGCAGCTTCCCACCCCAGCCCTGGTAGTGGCTAGCACCTACCCGTGCTGCAAGGAAGGCTGGATCCATTAGCCTCATGCCCATCCTGTACCACAAGCAGAGTTGTCCCTGAGAAGGGAGACCTGCAAGGGCGGTCATCACTGGGCATTGCCTAGCTGCCAAGTAAGCTGTGCCAACCCTCACATGCTCACTCTGCAAGTACAAGGCTACCGCCCTGACACCCCGGTAACCCTGTTTTAAAGTGAACAAACCAGGGGTCAGAAAGGCTTGGCTTGGCTCCCTGCAGTCACACTTCCGTGACTGGTGAGGTTCAGATCCAGGGGTAAAATGCCAGCTGAAGGACTGTGCTCCTCTCTACGGCCACAGAAGATGGGGCCCCGAGCTAGAAGGATGTGTCATGTGGGGCCTAAGCCTCTAAAAACAAAGAGAACTTAGTGTTCTTAGCTGGAGTGAGGATTCCCAGGCTTTCTCACAGAGGGGGGCAACCTGCTCTGGGAAGGGCTTTGCCCATGTGACCAGCTCAGTCCTTAACACTCCCCATAGGGACAGAGAACTACAATCTCTAAACATGGGGACGCAGGCTCTGTGAGGTCAACAGCGCAGGTCACAGTGGAAGAAGTGGCATCTTTTAGGGCGCTGCTAAGGGAACGGAAGCCACCCATGATCCCAGTGATGAGGAGCAGGGCTAGGATCTACCGACTTGACTGCTGGCCACTGACCCGATGGTCTCGGTGTCCTCATTCCACAGTCTCACGTAGGGTAGCAGAGGTGGACGTGAGGGGCTGTGCTTGATTCTTTCCTTCTAGAAATCTCAGGGTCTGAATCCCCGAGGAACCTCAGTCCTTGGCTCTCCACTACCAGCTCTTAGACCATAACAAGGAAACTCCTACCCTGGCCTTGGTGGCCTCTGCCCCTCCCCATGCTCAGACCGGAGCCCCCAGTGTCCCATGTGGACCATGTGGACAGAGTTCTCTGCCATATCCCATGAATGCAGCAACTCAGCCATTCAGGAGTATTCAGCTCCACGTGCATCTGCCGGTGATCCTGTTCTGGACCAAACAGTCTCAGAGAGAGTCTCTCTCTTCTAGATTTGATAGGATAGGTGCCCCTCTTCTCCACCAGGCTCCTAAGTCTGGCAGGGTCCACAGAGGGACCTATGACCACCAATTTAAAACCTACAGGAGAGATGGAACGCCCACTTGCACTAAACACTTCATTACTAGACACAAAGACACCCTTCATCTCTTGGTCAGGGCTGGCCAGAAATGGGAGCTCCTTTGCCTTGTCCCTGAGAGAGGTTAGGAGGGACATTCAGGTTCCTCTGGGTCCAGCAGCGCCATGAGAGGAAGGGTAGTGTTAGAGACCAAGGTGGTCGCTCACCAACCTGCACATCTTCAGAGACTTGGGCAAGTCCCAAAACCTTAATTTGCTCATCTCTACGTGTAGCCACGTCACTCCTCTCCAGAGCCCCTCAAGGGGAAACACGGGACCAAGCAGGCTGAAACCCAGGACTGAGGTGGGAACTCAGCCTCTCTAAACCCCTTCTGGGTCCCCCCAATCTTATACCTTGGTCTCCCCTTCTGCCATTTCAAATCCATGGGGTGGGGGTTGTGCTTTAAAATCAAGGGGAAATTGCTTCTCATTAAACTGAAGTTGGTTACCTCTCTCATAAACCGTCCTCCTCAGCTGCAGAAGAGGCCCATTAACACATTTTCTCCTTCTCCAAATGAGGCAAGAGTGGGTAGGCCTGAAAATCCCCATGGACAGAGAAAAAGCCAGCGAAGTCCTCCCCCTCCAGCTGCCCCCCAGCAGCAAAAACTCATTGTAATTATCTGTCTGGGAGCAGGCTCAGGAGTGCTCACAGGAGCACGGTTCGTTAAGGCGCTAATTAACAGGAACCTGCTTCCTCTCTGGGAACTGGGGGCTAGGGCGGGGGTGGACTTCCGTCTCCCCCTTCCCTCCTAACTCCCACTGCCTGATCTATTCAGTCTCACCTGTGCTACAGGCTTCTGCTCTCGTGTGACACCTGGTCAGGGGCTGTGGGGATGTCCCCTGTGGGCACAGAGCATGGGCTGAGGAAGGAAGAGAAGGTAGCTGTAGAGAGAACAGGGCAAAGGGCTCCGCTAACAAGGGACTCCGAGCCTAGGTCCCTGCGGCAACCCTGTCCCTCAGACCTTACCCTCCAGATCTGAGCAAAGGTAAGGCTGGACCATGAGGGCCACAGACTGTCCGTGGTGAGTTCTGGGGTAGAACTGACAGTATGGAGCAGGCAGGATGGGGGTGAAGAAGTTTCTTAGAACCCGAAGATCTGCAAATACAACGGTAAGACAAGGAGAGCCATGTTTAGTAAGTATCTCCTGTATGTCAGACTTGGTCAAATGGGCTTTCTGAACCTTAATAGAGCAGCCCCACAATTTACAGCCAGAGAGGGGTCCGTGGTAGGCTAATAGGTAAGACGTGGCTCGAAGCAGTTCAAATTGAGTTTTGTTCCTCCCACTTTGTCCACCCTATATGCCCACCCCAACCCTAGGTCCTCGACGTACAATAAGGTACATGTGGCCCTCCAGTAGCATCAGAGACCCTTGGGTTGTGCCCACTGCACAGAGATGTGTGGGGTAGAAACCCTTCCCAGGGTGTCACAGCCTGAGGAATGAGGACATGAAGAACCATGCCCTGAAACTCACTGGAGAACCAGCCAGTCCAGGGGGTCCTGGGCTTGCCCAGAGCCGAGCTGCTTCCTCAGCACCGTCAGCCATGAAACCTTCAAAGGAATAGCTGCCTACCCTGCCTACTCCAGGTCTCCACCAGCCTTGACTGTTAAGAAGACCCTTTGGCTTCCTGCCAGTCCTCATAAACACTTTCCCAGCCCCTCAAACTCTCCTCCAGAGAGAACCTGAATCAAGAATTCTCAGAAGAGAGCAGAAGTTATGAGAGCCATTGGCCTCTGCTATATGGTTTCTAAGAAGGGATCCTGAGGGACCAAAAGCCTACCATGATGGAGAGCCCAGCACCTCTCCAAAGGGACTGTCTAGGGCGAGGTAAAGAGGGTGGTATTGGGGTATTCATGGTCCCAGGAAATTCTCAAGGATCTGCAAGTGATCACGAGATAAGTGTTCACGCTCGTGACATACTACACAGACACAGGCCTCACCTAGGTGTCAGATGCCCAGATGGACTTTGCTTCAACACTCTAGCCCCTTGCCCACCTAACCTAGGCCCATCCGCCAGTGCATACCTTCTGCTTAGATTCCACCTCAAAATGGAAGCACTCCTGCCAACTCTATTCATTTGCACCCTGAGGCGAGAGGATATATGTCCCTGATGTTAGAGGACACAGGCATATATCCTTCAGGTTCCATCCTATGGGTGCCGCATCAGGATGGCTACACACACACACACACACACACACACACACACACTTCTGGTGTCTAACTCCAGATAGAGTACACATACCACAGGGTTAGTCTATGTCCATCAGACTTGCGTATTAGTTGGAGAAGTGAGCTCCCAGGCCTGCTCAGAGAAGGTGTCCACAGGCGCTCCTGGATGTTGAGAAGCCTGAGCTGGGTCCATTCATCTTGAGAAGAGATGTCCCCCTCAGAGCTGTCAGCATTCATCATCTGTGTCCACAGGTCCGTCCCTCCACAGCAGCTCCTCGCCCTCACAGGCCTCAGAGCTCCTGATTATTTTCACCAGAGATGCCAAGGGATCTAGTGAATTTACACAGTGAGGGGGTCTAGCACTCTGCTCTCCTGGGGAGCTCGGGTGGAGAAGATGAGAGAGGAGGAGAGTGGGGTCGTGGACCCAATGCTCAGGCCATGGTGTCAAGGGCAGGCCCTTGACCTGTCCTCCTTCCTCTAGAAACCTGATCTGCTCTCCTGAACTGGTCCCCAAGCCTGTTTGCATAGCTCCAGAATGCCCATCTGTGGCGCAGTTGGGAGAACTCCCCTGGACCTGGCTTTACAAGGACAGCAGATGCACACCACCGGCCTAGGATTTGTGGAGACTTCTAGAAAGCAAATATAGTGCCTGAGCCTGCTATTTTTCAGGTGGCACTGGTCCTCATCCTTCGGCTGGTGTCTCTGCAGGCCAAGGCAAGGCCAAGGCGGGGCAGCAACTGGCTGGTGGCCAAAGGCTAACTCTCAAATTTGGGAGCGTAAGTGAACCTCTGGCCCCAGAGGCCTTCACGGTGTGACTTAGCACACCCAGCCCTGTACAAGTCCTGTGTGTCAGGGATGACTGAGCCTCCCCAGTCAGTTCTCCTTGTGATGCAGCCCCTTACACCTGAGCGAAGGTGTCTCCTTCAACCGAGAACAACACTGTGGGGAGGGTCTCCTGTGTGCTGACTACTGAAAGAGTCAGCTTCGTAGCATCTCTCTGGTAAATTGGCTCATCTCTGAGGTTAGCCCCAAGCTGTGGGTCAGAGGCTGGGGGTAACCCCTACCCTCACAAGGCATCAGGCATCTCACTGTTACGCTCAGAGGCCTACTCCAGGCCTTTGTCCTTCTATAAGCATCCCCAACAGCCCCTTATAGTGTAGTTGGCTGTCCCTGAGCCCCCCTGGCCTGGCGAGTTACAGCCCATCCATCGCTCTGAATGATCTCGCCACAGCCTCCACGGGCCCATATTACAGCATACACATCTGTCAGCCCGTGGCTGCCACTGCCATCGCTGTTTCCAGGGAGACAGACTCCGTTTATGACATTATCAAAAAGTCCAGCCCCTTCCTCCCCCTCCCAGGCCTTCCCCTTCTCGCCTCTCTTTATGGAGACGGAGATTCGGGCTGTAAATATTGCCACATGTCTTCCCAGCGGCTTCCAACAGGCCGTGAAAACAGGACTGTCCCGAGGTCATGGCAGCTACAAGTCATAGCCTTGCCTGATTGTCCAAACATCTTCCCTGCCACGCCCACGCTGGGGGTGGGAGTGGGGTGCTCAGTCCACCTCCCTCCCCATGTTTCCTCCTGCCTTATAAGCTCTATGACGATCTGCTTGTAGAAGTGGTGGCTTGTAAGGCGAGTCATCCGCCTAGGGCTTTGGCACAAGGAAGGAAGGGAGCAGAGTCCCGGAATGTGATCCTCCAATACGACAGCCTTTTACATGTCAGACACACATTCTCCCGGTAGCTGCACAGGAAGCTGGTATTCTGCACAGAACATTGAGCCTCCGTCTAAAGGTGCACATAGAGTAAGTGGGGACTGAGTGCAAAGTCCTGTCTGTCCCGTGCACGTCCCAAGCCTAGAGGGGTGAGAGAGAGCTAATATGTAGCGGGCGTTTCATAAGTTCACAAATGGAAGCCTCAGTGACGCCACGCAGTCAGTCAACATTACCACTACACCCATTTTACAGACAGAACACGGAAGCCCAGACAGAACCACCCAGTTTGCAGGTCAGCACCAGCACTCGGTTCTGAGAGCTCTACTTGGGTCACCTCTTTGGCAAGACTTCACTTCCCAGAGCCTGACCAAGTGTTCCCCTCAATCTCCAACCTTATCACATGGGGGACAAGAATCAAACATGCATGACTTCATCCATAAAGCGGGGAGGGCTGCAGGGGGTGGTACCGTTGTAACTGGTGATGTCATTGTACAGAGTGCGGATCCCATCGTCATAGATGTTTTAACTTCGCACCCCGCAGGGCACCAGCTGTAGGACACACAATCCCTGGGGCCTCAGGACACAGGGCACTCTTCACTACCCCTCATCAGGCCCATGTTTCTGTACTAATGTCCTATAACCACTTTAACCATCAATGTTGTAGCTTAAAGGTGATACAAATCCAACCCCTTACTAATCTAGAGACAGGCAATGTGGACAACTTCTTGGACCACAGGCACGGTGCAAGTTGGACAGATCCAGCCTCCTGCTTAGGACTTGTGGTGGCTGCTGACACACTTTGACCCCAGATCACATCTCTGCCTCCCTAGCCATTCCACCCTCTCCTTTCCTGTAGTCAGATCTCCCCCCCGTCTCCTCTGGGCCCACGCAGCCTCATGACTTAGCTTAACCACATGTACAAAGATGTTTTCGGTCTAAAGTAACTTCCAGGCATTGGGGTGAGGGCCTGGTGTGTTCGGGAGTCGTTATCCAAACATGCATGGTCACCTCCCTAGACACACAGGACATCAAACTCCACAGAGTCACAGCTAAGTATCTGTTTGCTCAGCCTCATCAGCTGACCTCCCATCTCAGGAGGTGAGACCCCATCATCCCAGCTGCCAGGTTCAAAACCCCGGGATCAATCCTTTCAACCCTCTCAACCTTGCCTCAACCCCACAGCTAACCCACAACTAGCTTCACTCTATCCAAAATCTAATTCTTCCTACTCCACAGCCTTGCCCTGGTTCAGACACTCTTCCCCTCTCCTGCATTATTGTGTACCCCCTTGGGCCACCTGCTGTGCCTTGCTCCACAGTATCCTCAATACAGAAGCCCAATCAGAGCATGTCATTCCTGCCGAGCCCCACAGTGACCCTATCTCCCTCCGAGCCAAAGCCCAGGTCCTAACACTGCAGTGCACATTCTGATAAACCCTGGAGCCTCTGCACCAAGCGGCTTCTTACAGGCCAGTCATGCTCCCATGGAGGAGGGGGTTTCCACAGGGGAAGGTGCTCCCACAGGCCAGGCATGCTCCCTCAGAGGAGGGGGTTCCCACAGGGGCTCCCTCCCTCCAGAGCCTTCTCCAGGGATCAGTACTAAGAGTTGTTTGCTCCCTGTCTCTCCAACCCTACTGTCTCTTTCCCGATCTCTTTTCTTCCTTGGCATTCTCACTATGGAATACTACACAGATTTGACTTCTTCATCAAGTTTGTCTGCCTCCCTGACTAGAATGTAAGCTCCTTGAACTTAAACTCCTAGCCCTGAGGTGGTGCTGGGCCACGGGTCACTGCTCACACCTGTCTACAACCACAGGTCACTGGGACAGCTCCTGGACAAGGCCCACCAGGCACTAAGCCCAGCATACAGGAAAGCCCAGAGTGCCAGAGACAAGTGTGCAGAGCAGAGTTCCATGACACAAGAGGAGTCCCTGGCTGGTGAGGGGCAGCTCCATCCCGGGCAGGAGCTGCAGGTACAAAAGCTGGGAAGAAGATGGTGTGGCAGGGGAGGCAGAAGAGAAAAGGCTGGCTGAGCAGGCCTGACTGTGAAGGCCTTGGAGAGAGGCTTGGGACAGAACTCTGCCTGAGAAGGGGACAGGCGTTATGAGTCAGGACACGCCTTCACCTTGGAGGGCTGCACACAGCCTAGAAGTTGGAGTCCTAGGGTTCCCCGTCACACACCCAGATAAGGGACTGGAAATTCTCCAGCTCTGTCTCACCCAGGAAGCCATCCAAGCCCTGTGTTACGGTAGAGCGCTGTGGTGGTTAATTTCTCCCAGGGTCCTTCCAGGGCCTATGCTGGGAAGGGCCCTGGGAGAAATTAAACAGCACCGTTTACTTTTGTGCGGCTTTTATATGGGACAGCAGCACAGGGAACACTGTGAACAGAATTGTGTCCTCCTGCCTCAAATGTACATGTTAGAGCTCCAACCCCCAGTAAAACTGCACATGGAAAAAGGAAGATATGAATGAGGTGATGAAGAAAGGACCCTAATCTATTAGATTAGGGTCCTTATAAAGAGAAACAACCTCTATCTATCTATCTATCTATCTATCTATCTATCTATCTATCTATCTATCTATCATCTATCTATCATCTATCTATCTCTGTGTATCTCTCTCTCTCTATCTCTCTCTCTCTCTCTCACACACACACACACACACACACACACACATGCTCAGACACTGTCACACATAGAAAGGGAGAGAGAAGCCTCCACCAGAACACCAGAACCCAAACATGCAGGTACCCTGGTCTCATCTTCCAGCCCCTCCACAAGAAAATACATGTTTGTTGTTTGAGCTCCCGAACCTGTGGAACCTTGTTGGAGCTGCTTAAGAGGACTATTGTGGACAGAAGGAGCCAAGAGCCTCCTGAAAGAGACCACCCCTGGCCCACGGCCCTTCCACCCACAGCAAACCTTAAGGCCAGCCCTATTTGCAGCAATGTCTTCGACAGCACAGAGGAAGTCCCTGGGACGAAGGAACTCTGCATCTTCAAAGAGACACAGGCAGATTCCTCTAGGCTGTGAGAAGAGGCAGGGATGTTCTGGATCCTGAGCTCAGAGTAGCCCTTCCCCTGAGGCCTCCATTGAGGTAACTCTGCTTGGCCAAAGGCACCAGAATCAATTTACAGAGATTCCCCACAACCTAGCTTCCACTCCAAAGGGGACTGCTGGGAGGTGAGGACCCAGCACGACAGGAGTGATCATAACATAATAGGCAGAAAGATCTCTGCACGAGCAGACTTCCTGTAAGATGGCTTTGGGCGGAGTTAATTTAAGAATATTCGAAGTACCCTAAAGTATTTCAAAAGAGGGCAAGGGTCCCTAAATCCAGAGACTCCTGAGAAGGGCCTGGGGGTGGGGCAGGTTATCCTCCAAGGGAGACTACTCTTGTCTAAATTGCCCTGGCCGCCACACCCTCAGACACGTGCATGCAGGAAGAGCAGGCATGATCAGCCCTATTTTGACAGGACAATGCCAAAGCCCAGAAAGGGAAATGACTGACACAGGGTCACACAGCAATCCCAGTGGGAGGCCGCTGCTTTGTTCTGCCTAACCTGGCCGCTTCATTCACCAAAATGCTCATTGCACCAAAACCCATCTGCCATCTCTGTGGCCCAGCCCCAATAAAGGCCCTCCTCAGCTGGGTGTCCCCTATGTATGAGGTAGAGACTCCTCACTGTGAGTCTGGCTCCTCTGAGGCCTGGCAAGAGGAAGGCAGAGGGAAGCAGCCTGGGGGTTGGAGACAGGAGCCAGCAAGGGAAAGGACCCGAAATCAACAAGCGTTCCAGAATTTTAAGCAGTTTTTGGAGGAAAATGAGGACCAGGTTCAGCTGTTGCGATTTGCTCCGGGGGAAAATTATGTTCCCGTGCTCGATTATACAGAACAGAAGGAACATTTGGTGGGTTGAATACTTGTTAATTTATTTCTCTGTTTGTTAATGGGCTCGCCACGTGCGCATGCTCGAGCACACGCGCCCCCCCCCCCCACACACACACGAGTGAAGCATCCGCAGGCGGCCGCACAGGCTCCCTGTGTCTCCCTGCCATCTTCCTGTCAGGTAGCATCCAGGGTCTTGCTCTCCCCTCTGAGCACAAAGCGTCTGGAAGGAGGCTGTGTGTATCTGGAAACTGGGCTCTCAGTGAGGAGAGTCAACAGGCAGAACCACACCTCTGACCTTGGAGAAGTGGGTGGACTGAGGGACGTTCCCGTGAGGACTGCAGACAGCAGCCTTGAGAAGGCTTCTGTTGCTCTGGTGAGCACTGTGACCAAAAGCAACGTGGGGAGGAAAGAGTTATTTCACCTAACATCTCCAGGTAACGGGAGCAAGAAGTCCAGGCCGGGCTGATGCAGAGACCATGGAGGATGCTGCTAACTGGCTTGCGCCCCACGACTTGCTCAGCCTGCTCTCTTATACACCCAGAACCACCTGCTCTAAGCTGGCTCTGCCCACTGTGGGCTGGACCCTCCCACATCAATCAATTGAGAAATGCTCCACAGACTTGCCTCCAGGCCAATCTTTTTTTCCCCCTCCCTACTGGCCAATCTTGTAGAAGCATTTTCTCAATTAAGGGTCCCTCTTCCCAGATATGTCTAGGTTTATGTCAAGTTGACAAAAACCGATCAGCATAGCAGCAAATCATTAACACTGGCCCAATAAATGATGCTTGCACTTGGGCCCGCCGGATTGGCCGCAAGCAGAGCAAGGCCAGAGCAAGATTCCAGGGCTTCCACTGCCACACATCTCCCAGCTCAGAAGACAGTGACCGCCCCTAGCCAGGTTCATTCCCTAAGCCTGACCAAACTGACCTCAACCAGCCCAAACTCTTCCATCACCCTCACCACCTACACAACCACCCGCCACCCACATGAACCCCCACCACCCATGTGAGCACTGTCCCCTTCCCACATTTACATCCAAGGCTTGGGACACCCTTGGCTATGATTCACCCTCCCCTCCTGGAGAGCCTGTGCTAGCCACACTTTGAGATCACAGCACCCACCCCCTACCCTCGCTGTAACCTCTCCCACAGAGGAAGGCACTCATCAGATCCTCCACTCTCTGGCTCAGCATCCCCCCAGTACTGTGCTCCCAACACGATCCTCACTAAGGGTTCCCTCCAAACCGCCTCTCCCTCTGTTCTTCCTTATCCAATCATCCTGACTTCTCCCAGGTCTCATTCCCTGATGAGAAACTCCACCACCTTCAGGCGCTCCTCTCGTCTCTTCTATTCAGTGTCCCCAACTCAGAAAGGTATCTGGGGCCCCTCACAGCCTCTTGCCCAGCCCATATTTTATGGCCTTTTTAATTTCCTTTCCACGTTCATCACAGACTGAAATCATCCGAATTCTCTGTCATTTGGCTGGCTTTCATTCCAAAAGAGCGTAAACCATATGAGAGCAGGAGCCATGTGTAACCTGCAGGGCCCAGGAGTGGGTGATGCATCAGTGTCTGCTGAGTGTGTGAGCAAATGAATGGAAGGACAAATTAACCCCAAGCTGGGGGAGGGGAACATGAGCATGGTCTCCAGGTCCTCCAAAGCCTTGGCCACAGCCTCCAAAGGGTTTGTGTGGAAAGCAGGATGCAGGAAACCTTTGCAAGTGAGATGGGCTTCCCTGTGCTCTGAGTAGAGCTAACCACCTCCCTTCCCATTCAGGTCTACACAGAGATATGGAAGGAGCTAGAACAGCAGGCCAGAGAGCTGGGTTTGAAGCAAGTACCTGCACTCAGGTAAACTGAGGCAGGCAGATCGCTAGGCTATGAGGAGCCTTCCTTGGAATAATACACGGGCTTGGTTTGAGGAGGCCAGATGAAGAAGGAATCAAGTTTTTCAGGCAGGAACAGCAGCAGCAGAAGGCTCAGGTGGATCCAGAATCCACCGGAGGAAGGCTCGGGAGGCTGTCACTGAAGCTCTGGAGTCAGCCCGCGGGTGAGGCTGCCCTAGCAGAGACCCTGCCTGCCCAGCTGATGAGGGATGGTGCTGCCCAGGGCCAAGGTGCCCTCCCCTCTCACAATACACATTAGGAATTATTTCTCTCCGGAGCAAATGATTTGTTACAATATCCACGCGTGCCTCTCCTGGCTGGGCGCCCTCCATACAGCCTGGATTAATCCCGGAAGTCACTCCATTTGTTCAGGCCATGCCTAAGTATGCCTCCTCTTTTATTAGGGAAATTCTTCATTGTTTAGAGGCGCTCATAGGTTTTAATTTGGTGCAGAGATTTTACAGCCTCCCTCAGTGGCTGTAGGCACAAGTGGGCTTGTGCCTGAAAAGGTCTCCTGGGTCCCAGAAGCCTGGCGGGGGACCATCAGATTCCAGGGGGGAGGTTAACAGGGTACAGCCCCTTCCTTCAGGGACCAGGAACTCAGTCCTGGGTGCTGATAGGTGAAGCCCAGAAAGACTCCATTATCTGGGTGCTGATGCACTGGGCTTGCCCTGGAAATCTAGGGATCACCACCACCAGGGATCAGTGTAAAAGAATGATTCCCGTTCAGATGGGAAAGCACAGGCAAGGCACTGGCCACTCAAAGCCTAGTTCCAAACTCTTTAGAATACGCTTGAGAGCCCACCACTGTCCAGGCGGCTGTGTGAATCCAACAGGCCTATCGGGGAGGTCTGCCCAGGGCCTGACTGCCATGCAGAGGTGCTCAGGAAGGTAAGAGTCTTGGGTGCCCAACCTATCACAGACTCTTCCCACCTCACCCTCTTGAAACCCTCCAATAGCCTAGCCCCTGGTTCCTTTGCTCTGGATGATGGCCACCGCTCAGGCTAGCTCCCACAGGCACAACTTGCCAACTTGAAAAGCTGTCATGACTTTCCTCCCAGGCCTTGCAGGAGATTTTCTGCCCACTGTCTGAAGCCTTGAAGTCTGACCGCTCGCCAGCTCTACATGACCCCTTGACTCTGCTGGACTATGTACCTGCTCCCATCCTATGTTCAGAGATACTCCCAATTCTTATGTCTCCATCCCCACCAGAGTTCCAACTCTCCCCATTTCTACTACCACCGCCCCCTTCTCCCCATCACTGCTGACCTTGGGCAACTCATACTTTGCCCCAGCCTTACTCATGTAGCCAGATCTTTGCTCTCGTTACTCCCAAACAGGCAGGATCTCTGCCTCCCCTCTTAGTCCCCAACTTCCCACAGTCCTCTTCAACCCCAAGGACCAGACTCTCCCAGGGAGTGCTTCCTATCCACCAGGGAGTGATCCCCAACTTCCAAGCCCTTGTTGCTACTTTTCATTGAGGCTCATAGCATTTCTCTTTGATCCTGCAAACTTCAAGTTGTTAATAGAGGTGGGGACTATGTCACTCACCCATTCTGTGATAGCTGAGCCCAGGCAAAGCCACTGGGTACTCAAGAAAATGTAGTTGATTAAAAGATTCAAACTCAGTCCTCGGGGAGGACTCCCACTGAGGGGGTATAAATACTTCCCTGGAGGAAGTATTATTGTGTCCATTGTGCAGATGGGAAAACTGAGGATATGTGAATCTCTTGCCCAAGTAGCAAAGCTGGGAATGCAACCAGTTCCATCAATTAGTGTCTTTGGGGTTTGGCCACACACCTCTGTTCTACAAATAAGTACCCGACCAGCCCAGTGCCCAGCACAGCCAGATGTGCTAGCTCTTCCGACTCTCATCACACTTCTAGGGGCTATCTGTGACCCCCAAGAGAGAACAGAGGTCCAAAGAGGCTAGGTCACTCACTCAGAGCCACACCGTAATCCAGCTGAGAATGACTGATCAGGACACCCTACCCCACTCAGAGGATCCGTAGGACCTGCCATCCCTGGGGTTGTTGGCCTCCCCTCCCCCAGGACTCCCAAGAGCGCCTCATGGCTGGCTGACCTTTCAGAGGGCCAGGCTTTCACAGTTCTGAGTGTTTACACAGTCGGCCTGGCTGTGACTGCTCGAGAAAGTAGGACACGCAGGAGGGAGGGGCTTGGCAGGTGTGGGCTGCAAACGCTCCCACTACCTTCTTTCCACACGGCCTGGACAGGGAAACCACCAGGGCACAGGCACCTCGAACGACCTTGGCTGCCACTGGGAACAGTGCCCTTGGACGTGGGGTAAAGACCTAGGCTGTCCACATAGCCAGTCTTTCCACAGCCTCTCGCTGCTTAGACATGGAATGAGAGGACTCTAGCAAGGACCTCTCTGAACTGAGGGTCACTCCATCTGTGATAAGTGTACTTATCACTTTACCCCCAGACATCAGAGGGGTCAAAGGAGCCAATGGGACCCAACAGGCCTGAGGCTGTGCCAGCTCGGGAACACACAATAAATAGTCAGATTCAAACTATCCTAGAATCTCCCAGAAAGCCAGCTGTGTAGCGCTGGGTGTGGGTGCTCAGCTACCACCCAACAAACAACAAACCACACCTACATGTCACTAGCAAAACTAGGGAGCAGGTGAGTCTTGATACGGGGGACCGTGGGCCCTCAGAAACATAAAAAAAAAGTCCAGGCCTTCTCCCATTGGTATCCTGCCCTAAGGGAAACGCCCAAGAGTGACCCCCAGCACTCTGTGCTTCACCAAGCTCAGCCAGGGTTCTGGATGCAGTCAGGACAAAGGGACTCCGTCTGTGACGTGGAAAAAACTGAACATCAAGCAAAGGTAAGAAACAGCAGCACTGGGAAGAGCCTTGGGCTGACTCAGTGGGCTGTGAGGGACTGGACTTTCGTGGAGGTCGCGGGTCTGTGGGCTGGTGAGGCGGCTCCATGGATTGAGGGCCCCCAGCCCATCGCGGATCTGGACGGAGTCTTGGCCAGGCGCCCTCTTCTGCAGCCCTTTAGCAGCTCTGTAGCACGCCAAGCCCAGGCGGCCTTTCACCGCGCACAAGAGCCTCTTGACTGAAAGGCCTCCGAGGCGCCTTGCCGCTGTGTGTCCCTTAATTGGGAAATTGTTAACTTCTTCAAGAGGAATTTTAATTCAACTCCCCTCAACTGAAGGCTGGCAAACCTAAGTGCTAGCAAGCAAGCGCCATACACACCTGTCCCCAAACCTCGATCCCCCTGGGGTAGAGGGAGGCAGACAGCATGTTGCTCGGGCCACTTGCACAGCGCCGGGTCCTACTGACTTCCAGGTTTTCTACCCCCACTTCTGGGGCAGCATGTTCTAAGGACAGCTCTGCCCTGCCCTTCCATGACCCACCATGTCTGCTAGGACTCCCATGGAGGTAACCCAGAGCCCCTCACACTCTCCACCACACTCCCCTGGAGCTAAGCCCAGGCAGACTGGCCGCCTTTACTATGTGTCCGCCCTTTGTCTGTAACTGTGTCATGTGCACAAGGCAGACGCCGTCACTAGTCCCAGTTTGCTGCTAACAAGACTGAGGCCCATCCAGATGAAGTAAATTGCCTCAACTCACAGCATTTGGGAGGAGCAGAGCTGGGAACAGATCCCACACTGCCGGTTCCAGAGCAGAAACAACTTTTTTTCTTAACATAATTTCTTTATTGATTCTTTGGGAATTTCATGTCATGTACCCCAATTCCACTCATTTCCCATTCCATATCTGCCCTTCCCCCCACAAAGAAAATTTTTAATAATTAAAACCAAACGAAACAAACAAAGACACTTCACCTCTCCATCTCTCCTGCCTCTCCAACACCTCTTGGGTTATTTGTTTTAGTGGCACTGGGAGTCGTGCTGTGCCACACAGCAGACTCTCCTGTCCTATCAGCTTTACTTGCAAATGTTCATTGCAATGAATCATTGGTCAGGGTCAAGGCCTCTGGTGTCTGGTCCACCATCACACCGGACCCTCACGGACACTCCTCTCGGATATCCTGCAGCCGCCACAAGTCATGAAGTTCTGCAGGTGTTATTCCAAAGGACAAGTCCCTTCACACGCTCCAGTAGGCATATGTTAGGGTGGGCCAAGCTAAAACCCTGGATGTGGGTCTGGGTAGTAGCTGAGCTGGTCAGACCTGGCAGCTGGCACCACCCCACCTCAGTCTCAAAGTGGAGCCAGCTTTCCCATGCCAGTGGTGAGGGGTGGGACCATATCTCCAGAGCGCAGGGGGCCAACTCTCCCATGCCCAGATTATTGGGCCAAGGTCTCCTATGGGGGTCAGGCCAGATCTCTTGCTACAGTGTCCAGCAAGAGGCAGAGCCAGCAAAAGGCAGTGCCGGCTCAGCCTGACCCCCAGATTCCATGATCATACATGATTCTTATGGTACCCTGTGGTAACACGGGCCACAGACATCAACACAGACCCCAGCTGCAGCAGGACCATGGACCCAGACGTGGCCCTCAGCAGCAACTCAGGCCTGGACAACATCTTGACCCCGGGTGACAGCACAGGCCACTCTGATCAGCATGGCTCCGGCAGTGGCACAGCTTCGAAACACCAACAAGGCCACAGGTTGCAGCCCAGACCCCTGGAGCATCTATGGGGCTTTTGGTGGCAGCACGGGCCATGGGCTTCATGACAGACCCTGGCTGCAGTAGGTCATGCACCCAGACATGGCCCTTGGCAGCAACTCGGGCTCAGGCATGAGCAGACACAACTTTTAACTGTTACCTAAGATGGCCTGCTTATCCACAATTGTGGTCCTCACCCTGAGGGGCCATAGTCACTTCATCTCTGCATCTCTGGGTACAGCCTACAGCCAGGCTTCATGAATGTTTAAATGAAATAAGAATAAATAAATGAAAGATGAACAAAACCAAAAACAAAACAAAACAAACAAAAAAAAAAACACCACTCTGTTAGTTACTTCCTCCTTTGAGTGTAACTTCGGCTATGACAAAAACAGACCAGCAGTGATGCTGGAGAAACGATTTAGCAGTTAAGATCACTTGGTTCTCTCGCAGAGCATTGGGGTGTGGGTCCCAGCACCCACATCGTAACTACAACCATTCAGAACCCCATCTAATCCATTTTAGGACTGCTCACTGCTGTGTAAATCAGATCGTCAGTCCCTTGGTACTACAGGTGGCCATCTGGATTTCGAAGCCGGCCTTAACTTTATATCAAGACCCCGTCATGTGAGCTGGGGATACAGTTCAGTAGCTGACCGCTTGCCTAGTGTGCACTAAGCCTTGGTTTCCACCCCCAACACCAAAACACATATACGTTGAAACTGTAACCCCTAAATAAGGTCAAAATGTGGCCATGCCCTGACTTGGAAAGTGGGATGTTGGAATGCAATTAGCTAATTAGGATGAAGTCACACAAGAGTAGGATGGCCCTTAATTCAATACGATTGTTTGACAAAATAAAAAACGTGGGTCAGTAATATGTCTCAAAGGGTAAAATGCCTGCTGCTAAGCCCAGTGAGCTACATTTGATCTCTTGGTAGAAGGAGATGGAGAGAATCTACTTCAAGAAAGTTGTCCTCTGACCTCCACAGATGCTCTGTGACACACAAGTAAATAAATACAGTCTAATTAAAATCAGCAACTATTAAGAAACAAGTGTTGATTCATGTACATTTTTAAAAATATGGAGACCCAGTCTAAATCAACTAAATATTTTTTGTAGGGTAATTTAGCAACACAGCACCCAGGAAGATACCATGTGAAGAGACTTGGGGAAGCCAGGCAGAGAGACCGGCACAGGTCCTCCTTCATGACCTTCTGGCCTCCAGAGCAATGAGTACTCTCACGATGTTTCAGACACGTAGGTATGGAGTTCTCTTGTACAGCCGGCTAGGACCTCTCACACTTAGGCTTCACAGCTAGCTCGACTCCTCACGGGCTGTGTGACTTTGACAGGCTCCTGCCTTCTCTAGCCCCCAGTTTGCTCATGCCATCCCTAGAACACTGTACACAGCAGGTTCTCTGTAATGTCTGGATGATGGGCCATCAGCACCCCTCTTCCCTGTAGGGCAATACAGATGTAGTGAGCTGGAGGACATCTGTGCTCTGGGGACACTAGTGCGTGATGCTGAATCCACAGATGCAGCAGCCATTAGAGACTTGTGTCTCGGGTACCCTGTGCCGCTCCCTGACTAAGCGGGCAGAGGTGCAGTGTCCATCAAGCCTAGGACACTGTTGCATCCCCTCCAGGAGATAGGGGCCCCACTGGGCTCAGAGGCAGAATAGGAGAGCTCCTGAGTGCCAAGCACCATGGAGCCTGGACCCACTGTGAACTTCAGAGAGGCAGATTCAGCTCAGTTGGCAGAGGAACAAGTCTTACTGTAACTGTTCCAGGGCCTGGACAGAGTGAGGCCATCAGCTTTCCAGCTGTTATAAGGGAAGGTCAGATGAACACCCGTTCTCCCCTGGCGTGGGTCAAACAGTCCCAACCTGAACAATGGTTATGAGATGACTGGAGCAGTTAAGGAGCTAGCTAGCTCCGTTGGTAAAGTTTGCATCTCATACATAAGGATCTGAATTCGCTCCTCAGAACCAATTTTTTCAATTAAAAACTAACATGGTTGTATGTGCTTTATAATGCCAGTTCTGAGGAGGCACAGAATTTCTGGGGCTTGCTGGTCAGCCTGCCTAACCTACTTAACAAACTCCAGGACAATGAGAAAAAATACCCAGGGTTAACCTCTGGCTTCACACACACACACACACACACACACGGTGATTGGGCCTTATTAATCATCTACATTCTTGTGTCTCCCTAGCAACTAGCAGATCGGAATGTCCAGGTGACCTCAGAGGACCCTTGTCTCTAACTTCCCTGGGTGTCTGCGGCGGTTTTAATGAAATGTTCCCCATAATCTCAGGAATTTTAATGTTTGATCACCAGTTGGCAGAAGCTGTTTGGGAAGTAGGAGGTGTGGCCTTGCTAGAGGAACTGTGTCACTGGAAGAAAGATTTGGTTTGTATTGATCGATTGATTTTTGAGACAAGGTCCCCCTGGTTGTTGTGGATCTTACTCTGTAGACCAGGCTGACCTTGAACTCAGAGATCAGCCCACTCTGCCTCCTAAGGGCTAGGATTAAAGACGTGTGCCACCACTACCTGACTGGAAGCAAGTTTTGAGAGTTAAAAGACTTTTGTCATTTCGGTTTCCCGCTGTCTGTTTTTTGCTTAGGGCTGCAGAGACATGTCCTCAGCCTCTCTCCAGCACCATGCTACCGGCCTGCCATTATGGACTCCTCTCTCTGTGGAACCACAGCCAAATAAACCCTTCCTCCTGCAAGTTGCCTTGTTCATGGCGTTTTGCTGCAGCAATAAGAAGGTAAATCATAGTGTCCTTCTGCAGAGCAGGGTGTAGGCACCCCAGCCCCCAGAGCTCCGCGGTTTGGGAAGAGCTTGACAGTGATGCATGTGGTGGGGACAGCATCTAGACAGGAGACAACGGGGACAAGAGAATGAGGACAGCAAGCTGAAAACAAGCTAAAGATGGAGATGAGATGGTACAACAGCTTAGATTAGCTCACCACACGCCGTCGGGCTGGGGAGTGCCGACCGCCTAGTGAAGGGAGCCAAGAAGTAGCTGTGTCAGAGAAGGCACCTCAGAGAGGTGTGAGAAAAATCATTCCAGAAGGAGGTGATGGGAAGTGAGACTGAGCTTGGGTGAGGCAGGTCACATATTAGAAAGATGACAAGTACAACGGATGGGTGTAGCCAGATCATGATAGAATTATCAGGAGAAGGACTTGGCACAGGGCACTACCACAGGGTCCAGAGAAGCGTGACCTGAAGGAAGGCTGTTAGTGGGGCTTAGAGGAGCCTGCACTGTGTCTGTCTCACCGGATATGGCTCTCTTTGGAGGAGGGAAGGATAATAGAATTGAGCCCAGTATCAGCGGTTAGCACACCTCCCTCACCTGACAAATGACACAGAAGGTACCAAGTATTAGATCCCAGGGAGGAGTCGCCGGGAGGGTGAGCTGTCAGGAATTTCTCGGGACTGCAAATTCAGAGACCCAATTTTCATCTGCAGAGCTGGAGTAAAAGGCCCGGCTGTCGCTAGGGAGCCCTAAGAGTAGGGTTCGTGTTGGGCAGTGAGCCCCAGACTCCTCATTGGTTCCCAGCCACCTGGATACTGACAATAGCCGCGTGTCTACAAGAGCAGCCTTGGCCCTTCCCAGCTGCAGAACCCCAGGTCCACTCTGCCTGCCCCCAGCTTTAAACATCTCCAAATGGGGTTCCTGTCTTCTCCTCCAAGTCTACCTGAGTAAGCTGTGCCTACAACACACATCTCCAAACTCTGCTCTCTCACAGCCTACAGCCACCCTGAAGATGCCCCTTCTAAAGCCCCCAGTTTAAGCTTGCCATCATGTCTAAAATGGGTCTGGGGTCTTTAGATTTGCCTTCCAGCCTCTCTGGCCCACCCGCCTTGTTTCTATCAGTGATCCAGAGCCTGGGAGCTATGAGCCGCCTCCATGGTGACCTCTATGTCTGGTTTGTCCAGAACCTTAGACCTTAGAGACTTTAGACCTTAGACCTTAGACTTTAGACCTTAGAACCTTAGATCTTCTCTTTCCCTCTTTGTCTTTGCTCAAAGGAGCCTCTGCCATCAGTCCCATGCCAGCCATCCCGCATTGGAGGACCCCATCTTGTGTGTACCCCCTTTCTAGCCTTACTGGATAATCTCCATAACTCATCTTACTCCCTGATCTGACTGCTGAACTGCTCTAGATTTTCCTGCCTGTCTTGTTTGAAGGTCAGTTTTGTGAAAGTAGGAATTTATCTGACATGCTCCTGGTGGGGACACACGGTTCTCCAGATGTGGTACTGGGCACACAGAACCACATCTAGTGTGCCGTGGGTGTTCAGCAAGTCAGGAGAATGAGAAATGAATGAACCACTGAGCCATTGATACCATGGAGCGCACGTGGAGCACCCAGCACATACCATGTAAGGATAAATGTGTGACTCAGGAGACATTCTGCCCCGAGAAGCCCCACATACACATCCCCACAGGCAACCCCAGCCTCCATGGGAGCAGGGCAGAGACCAACAGCAGCACTTGGGTGTCAGGGGAGCTATCCCTGGCTCTCCTGAGTCCCCATCATGAACCACCATCCCTGAGACAACAAGGAAAGGCCCATTTGAGTAATCATACTCATTCAAGCAAGAGCCAGGAAAGGCATGCGTCCTGAAAGAACTGGACAGGATTCTTCAAGTACATAAGGGCTCTGTGAAAACACCACAGATCCCGCTGGACTGAGAGGTGTAAGTCCTAGGACCTAGCCTTGCCTGCACTTCTTCTAGCCTGCTAACCTGCCCCTTCCCAAACACAGGAGCTCTTCAAGAAGTGACAAGGAGGCAGGGGAGAGAAAAGAAAAATCTGGGCTTTTTCAGGATTTCAGGGGTTCACCAGGCCAAGTGCCTGCCCCTCAGCACAGGAGCACAAACCCTTCCCAGCTGGTCCCAGCCCCTTTCCCAGCAACCCAGGCCCAAGCACAACCGCAATGCCCAACCTCCACACTCCTGCTCCGGCCGCCCGTCCCCTGCCTCAGCCTTTTGCTGCCGTCATCACATTCCGTGCATGGCTTTGTTCACCAAGGCTTTATTATAGTGACAAAACACTGGAAACCATCAAAATACACAACAGAGAACCAGCTAAATGGGACACAGCAACACAGGCTGGAGCATTATGCTGCCATTAAAAATCACATTATAGAAGAGTATTTAATGACGGGAAAATGATCTTGGTGTGGTATTAAGTGCAAAAGGCAGGTTAGAAAACAGTAACTACAGCTTGATCCCAATTATGTCATAAATACATATTTTATAAAAGACTGACGGGCAAAACACCCAAGTGCTTTCATTTCTCTACCGAGAACACACATTACATTTCATAACCAGAAAAATAGATGGTTTTTAAAGGACCCTACAGGCTTCCAGCCTTGGCCCGGAATCATCTCCTTCAGCCAGCCCTACCAGCCACCGGCTGAGCAGTGCCCCCATGCCCTGTACTTCCTGGAGAGATCCCATGTTGTACCTGTCAGTGCTGCTGCCCGCAGGATGGGGTAATGGAGGGGGCTGAGGGAGCCTCCTGGCCAGGATGAGGCAGAACCCTATGCTCTATCATCCAGGCACCACAGGTTGAGCCCTGACCTCAACCTTTTGCCCATTACCTGGTAACTAACATGGATAACCAACCCATCCAGGACCAACCAAGTATCAAAACTGTTTTAATTGGGTAAGTAGACTTCAGAGTGACACCTAGTGTCAGGGAGAGAAAACTGGGTGTGTGCTCTCTGACAAGTTACACACATAACTGTTCCCCGGGCCCAGGAAGGGGACTTCTGAGCATGTGGTTCCACTGAGTCTAGAAGAGAGGACAATATGGTCTAGCCTATACTACCATCCCTACTTAGCAAAGTATTACTGTAGCCTTCTCTCATTGGCTCAGACACAGGAGTAAGGTAACTCACATGTCACAGTCAAATCGTAGACAAGCCAAGTAGCATCTCGGACGTCTTTCCTGTCTCTCCCACTGCCCCCCACCACCTCATCGGATTTACCATAGCATCCACACATTCCCTCACACAGGACATGGAATGGGAGGCCTGTCACCTCCCACACCGTAGGCGCCTTGGTCCTTATAATGCAGAGTAAGAGGCCATCTGCTCTGTTCACACACGCCAAGGTCAGCTAGCTGGCAGTGCTTGTCACAAATACACACACCTACGATCTGAGCCTTGTCCTGCCCTGAAGGTGTCTGGACCCAAATGTCAACGGTGGAGCCCCATTAACTCCACACATCAGAGCCAAGGCTAGCCTCTTGACAGTTTCTTGGACACTGACTCTCTCCGTCCACACGTTCCCACTCCCTCCCGGCCTGGAGTCAAGCACACGTTTGGTCAATAAGTGACAGGAGCAAGGACAGAGCGCGTCCGTTTGCCTTTAGAGACCCATCCCCCACGCCAAATGGGAACCTATTAGCCAGGGCTGTCTGTGAAGCCATGTGGCTGGGACAAGTGCCCCAGGCTTCTGAGCTGGCTGTGGACCAGGACCGGCCGCAGCCAGGGCTACTGGGATTTGATTTTAGAGGACAGGGCCAGATGGACGCATGTGGAAAGAGGGCCCTGAGACAGTCCTCCCTGGAAGCCCCACTAACCCACAAATGGCCTTTTACCTGTGGCTGGGTTGTACTGGGTGCAGCTGGGCTGGGAGCAGCCTGGGTCTGGTTCAGTTGGCCTCTTTGCCCATAGGCACCGGTACCTCAGGGCCTGTGGATACAGGAGGCTGTGGGGAGAAAGAGGAGGTAACTGTCAGAAAGGGCGGGCAGAGAGGGGGAAACACGCAAACAGGTCTGAGTCCACCTAGCTGGGCAATTACCATTGTACACACACGCGTGAGCACATATGCACAAGCACATGCACATGTGCACACACTCGCTCGCGCGCGCACACACACATACTTTGTACTCAACGGCATATGTGTGTTGGCACACTCGGGCCACCAGCTAGGGCAGTGAGACTCTGGGAACTTGGGGATCTGACTGCTTCTCTCCACAACTGGACCTGTAATCTTGGGACAGCCAAGTCTCTAAGCCTCACTTCTATTATCCATGAAATAAGGGGTTTCTTCTTCTACAAGGGCCTAGAAGACAGTAGGTATCCATCAATACCACTACCTGCCTCCTCCCCGGCCACTAGATGCTAAGGCAGGTTCCAGGCTAATGTCGGAGAGTGCAGTCAACAAAGCCCAGATTCCTCTCCCCGGGCCTGAGCCCCACATTACCTGTCCCCAAAGATCCCTGCTGTCCCCATTCATGCTCTCCTGTCTTACTCACTTCAAGCATTCTCCAAAGACTCCTCAGACAGGAGCAGGAAAGACGCTAGCCTGTCCAGCCTGAGTCCCCAGCACGTGATGCTCCCGGAAGGCCAGTAACAAGGCAGGTGGTCTCAGCTCTCCCACGTCATGACCCTGTGACCCTGAGCAGAGTTTTTCTCTACCTCAGTTCCTTCAGCCTCTCAAAGTCCTCAGTCCCTTTCTGCGTTGCCGCCAAGAGGTCTCAGTCAGATCTGTGTTTCTCAGCGCGTGAGACACACGTCTCTGGGTTGCATGAAGGGATTTAGATGGTATGCAAACATTTTTATTTCCTTTGGTTTGTGTTTATTTCTCTGTGTACCAGAGAAAAACATGACAGGCGCATTACAGGCGTGATTTCACGGATGTGTAACTCAGGGAGCGCTGTGAAAACCCACCTTCAAATAGTAGCCCACGAAAGGCAAAGATCGTGGAAAAAATAAAAGTGGGGAGGTGCCTGGAAAACACTGCTCTCTCTTAGAAGCCTTTCCTGGGGCCAGGCCCTCAGTTCCCTGATTTCCCATGTGTTACCAGCCGGCACCAACCCGATCCCCAGAGCATCCCATAGACCTTCAAGATCGGATGAATGGGAGGGTGAGTAGATGGGGCTCCAAGGTGGTTGATGCAGTCAGGGCAGAGTCCATGTTCTAGCAATCTATGGTATCATTGAAATTTCTAGCCATGTTGCAGGTGAGAGGGTAGGATCTGGAAGGTGGGGTCTTCATGCCTCCTGGGCTACAGATCCTCCTAGGAGGAGGCAGAGAAGTAGATGCCAAGTAGGGTCCTGACTATAGCAAAAGGGTCCACTGGCCCCACAGCCCTCCATCCCTAAACTGTGCACCAGTTCAGATGGCCCTAAAGGTGTCTCCCAATGGTCACAGATCTTGGAGATCAAGACAGAACACAGTGAGGCCAGAGTCCCCCAAGCCAGGTCCAGCCAAGTAGGAGTGCCCTCCATGGCTGCCCAAGCTGGCTCCCTGTAGACTGGCATAAGCCAGCCAAGCCCAGGCCAACACGGACAGCCATGTCCTTGGCAGGCCTCCAGACCACCTGGTTGGCAGCCCTGAGCCCAGCTCTACCTGAGCCAACAGGCCAAACCATCCCCATGAGTGCTTCTCAAGCCCCTATTGCCATGCTCCCAGACAATGAATGGGTCTCCAGCTCCCTTCCCCCAACCCTCTTTGAAGCTCCTGCTCTCCTCAGAGGCATCACACGAAGTTGCTATGGAAATGGGACCACAGGCAGAGCATGACAATGATTTGGGGCAGGAAGGAGCTGCAGTGGGAGCCAGCGCTCTCCTGGACACGAGGCCTGCCCATGTGCTGAGTCCCAGGGAGAATGTGAGAAGGAGAACCAAGGGACCTTCCAACTTGCCATGTTGGCTTCTTGCCCCTCAGCAGGGCATACAGAAAATCCAGTGTCTGCTCGGCAGCAACTGGAAGATGCTGCCAAAGTGGCTTCAGCACTGAGGGGAGGGAGCATTGCAAACAAATGACATGTCACAGAAGTTATATCGCTGTTCTGGGAGACACCACACAGAATCGGTGTCTGAGAGGTTAAGTCCCATCATGCAGACTGAAGATTGACAACTACAAGGGATGGCATCCCCCCACCCACAAGTCAGCCCTGAAGCCAACCCAGAACCCCCGTCCCTTCTTCCACAGACCCAACCCTCTGACATACATTGCCTTTCATTCGCTACTCTTCTCACACACTTTCACTCCTTCTGCAAAGTGCCCGCTATGATCCTGGTGGCTGAGACAGATGCAAAGGGTAGAGGAGATACAAGGGCAGAGATGACCCGTCACGGCTGCAGGGAAGGCGTCCAGATAGAAATCCAGCACCCATGTGTCGGGGGTGGCAGCCTCAGACTTTAGGTTATGCACTTGAGCCGTGCTTCAGAGACCTCCCGGATCCCCTGACTCACACACTCTGTACTCTACGGCCCACTGAGGGCTCATTTTCCAGGAGGCTGTGGGGAGTATTTCCTCTAGCATCTTGCTATAGTTGGGAGCATGCATGTCTGCCATAGGCCTTTGTATTAAAAGCATGGCCCCCAAGGAGGGACTACTAGGAGCAGGCTGAACTTTTGGTCCTTAGGTCAATGGGAGTGTGCTTTCCTGAGAGATCGAGGCCCCGCCCTCTTCTGCAACAAGGGCTACGCTCAGCACATTCTTCTACCACCATGTGCTACCTCATTATAGACCTGAAGTAATGGGGCCAACCGACCATGGACCAGAACCTCTAAAAGGGTCAGCTAAAATTAACCCTTACTCTATGAGAAGGCTGTTTCAGGTATTTCGTTACAGTCATGGTAAGCTACGATCTGCAAGGTGTCCCCTTCCATTCTCTAAGCACAGTACCTATCCCACTTCTGGTAGGGGGTGGGTTGCACGCTGCTGATAAAGATGTGGGGACTTGAGCTCCACCCACAGACAGACACTTTGTTCTCTCCAGACCTCAGGCCCAGCCTAACACCTGGCAAGTTCAAGGTGCCCAGGGGCAAACAGACGCGTAAGAAACATAATGGACGCTGTAGGAACAGGATGACTGAGAGAAGCTGGGCCCAAGCTTTGAGCTCCTGTGTAGGACAAGGTGCTTTCCTCATAAGTCCTAGCTTAGAAGACCTGCCAGCTCCATCGTGTCCTGCATGAGCCGTCCCCCAGCAGCAGACATAGTCTCCCTGGGCTTGTCCCATGAGTGGGGACTGCGACCTGAGAAGGCAAGAACAGCAGGGAGAGAAGGTGGAGTCTGTCCAAAGAGGAAGGAGATCCTGAGAGGCTTCCTGGTGGAGGCAGAAGTTGGGCTGGCTTAGAGCCTGCCCTCCAGAAAGAACATTTCTTCAGAGAATAGGGACAACGTCTGTTAGTCAGTCCACATGACTTGGGCCTAGACTGGCAGGCAGAACGTAAGGGGGACACATTCCCTGGCAGTTGGCATCCTGTGCCCACACCATGGAGGCTTTCCTAGTTGCTGCTGCCTAATGGGAGTATAGCTGCGGCGGGAGAGGCAGAGGAGGGTGGGGCAGAGCACCACCTCTCCAGGAGGTGGAGATGCAAAGGCAGAGCTGCGGTGATCTCTGACCTCAGCGGACATAAGGAAGGACGGAGCTAAAAGGTGGACAGATGGGGTCACAGCTCCCCTTTCCCACCAGAGACAGCTCTGCAGCTGCTGAGAGGAGCAGACAGCTGGGAAGGAGCCTGCCACCACAGCTTTGAGAAGATTTTCTAGCAATAAAACTCAGATTTGAAAGGAGACTTTGTGTAGTGAGGGGAAGCCTTCCTATGCCAAACATCACATCCAGAGGCTGGAAAGTGAAAACCTGACAAATCCACCTGCATAAACATGTAAAACATCTGTACAGCAGAAGATACCATAAACAATGTTAAAATGCAAGGAAGACACTACAAGAAAATACCACTAATATGCAAAGAGCCCCTACAAATCAATAAGAAAAAAAAAGACAAAAGAGAAAGAATTGGGGGTGAATTAGGAATTCGCAGAGGAAGAACTAAATTGGCCAATAAACGAATGAAAAGATGTTCCGTCTCGCTAGCAATCATGCAGATGCAAATGAAAACGACAAGATACCACTTTTTGCCCATCAGATTGGGAAAAATGAAGATGATTTGTAACAAGCGGAGCTGGCGAGAACGATGGGAAGTGAACTCTCATAGACCGCTGAAGGGAGCGGAGTTGGCTCAACCACGGCAAGCGTAATTTGGCAATATTGATTAACAGTTTAAACCCACATACGCCACAACCTCGTAATCCCATTTCTAGACGCCTCTTCTACAGAAAACGACAACAGCAGTACGAGTGCACACACACAGAAGTACTCAAGGATGCTCAGAGCAGCAATGCCAGTAAGAGGAAGAGACACACTGGAAATGGCCTAAGCGTTTATCAATAAGGAAATATTCAAGTAAAACGTAGCCCATCCTCGCCACGGAAAATTCTGCGGCCTTCCGACAGTGTGAGGCACAGCTGCATGGCGAAAGGGAGGATCGAAACGCTACCTCAAAATACCGGTGTCTGCAAGCAGCAGCCTAGCCATGATGGAGATCGGTACGCCAGGCCTCTAGGTGATCGCCCTTGAGGGGTGTGGCAAGGTGGCACAGGGAGTTTCTGGGGCTTCTGCATCCCACAAATGTACTGCTGGATTTTCTTTTGTAATCAGAAAAACAAAATCAATAGAGAGCTAATGGATTTTTTTTTAATCTTGCCCAGACCCTAATATAAAATGCAGATCTAAGCAGCACTTCTCTGACTGAAAGACAGGACTCCATGCTCCCGCCGGGCCCCAGGCGCCGACCCCCAGACCCCTACTGGAACTCTGGGACCAATTTGAGACTTTGGCTGGAGAATATGGGGCCAAGATGACATAGACAGAAGGTCACCCCAAGTGTACAAGCCATCTCAGCTGGATGGGGCCCAAACCCAGGATTCTGGTCTATGAGTGCTGAATAGGGGGCTGGGGGATTTTTTAGCTGGGAAAAAAAGTCAATGGCCCTGGAGAACCCTGGAGGTTCTCAGAGGGTGAGGGAACAGCAGGCACCTTTTCAGAAAGCCAGGGTGGGGGGTGTTTTTCTTTACATGGCAGAGAAGTTTGCAGAACCATGTCTGCAGCTAGAGACTGGTGTATGCTCTCCAAGAAGCAAATCTGTCTGTGTAGAGTCAGGGTGGGTCTGTTGTTACTCCCTGGATGACAGCAAAGAGGGTGTGTATGTCTCAAGGGAAAGAAACACAAGAAGCCTTGTGTGTCTCTGGGAGGTTCCCATCAATGAAAAGACTCTGTGTACATTTTCTCTCCCCACCCACCCTGTGTGTGTGATAATGCTTATCCCCAAGGCTCCTATCTGCCGGGAGACTGGGTATAAGAACATGTGTGTTGGGATGTGTGAATATCACCAGTCCTGCAGGGGCCAGAAGCAGGTGGTGGACCTCAACACCCAAGCTGCAGTTCTCCCCAAGTGCCCAGGCCAGTTGGATACACTTCTCCTGCTGTGAACCAATCAACAACACCAGAGGAAACTGCCTAGAAGACTGGGTTCTCTTGTAATTCTTGAAGATTCGCTCCCCTAATTATTTATTTACAGGGCTAATAGCCCACTGACCCCCAACAAACACCCTCAAGGAGACGAGAAAGTTATGTGAGGTAAAGACAGAAAGGGCCAGCAGATTTTTTTCTGAAGGTGGTAAACGACACTCACCATTCGAGTCCGACCCACCCAAACTCATGAGGACTTTTTAAAGACTTTTAAAATATTTTAATTGTGTGAGTGATAAAGACTTTTAAAATATTTTAACTGTGTGTGTGTGTGTGTGTACACATGAGTACAAGTGCCAATGGAAAGAAGAGTGCATCAGATCCCCTGGTGCTGGAGTTCTAGGTGGCTGTTAGCTGCCCACCATGGGAGCTGGGACCTGAACTAGAATAGTCTGTAAGCACAATGCATACTGAGTACTGGGCCATCTCTCTAGCCCCCTTCTGAGGGCCCTCTATCTCATCTTCAGTGGCCGAGATCTGCGTTCCACAATGAGGATCCAATCATATGGAGTGCCTGCTCCATAGCTCTCTCTGCCATCTTCCTACATTCCTTACCAGACCCGTCAGGTCCCTTGGGATCCTTTCGCAACTGACCCTCAGACTCAAGTCTGCTCCCAGTGCCTCCCAGCTCTACTTGAGTCAGTGTGAGGTTCCTGCCCACCTTGACAGAGTCTGGCTTCTCAGACCTGCACCTTCTGCGCCCTCTGCAAGGGATACCCTCCCTCCCTGGCTAGTCCCCAGTACCCTTCAAGAAGTTTGTTCTATGGAATCAGGGGGTGGGAGTGCTTCTATACCTTTGCCCAGTCCCTCTCTGACTCCTCTCACTGTGGCTGATGACATTTCTGACTTCCCCAGGACAGGGGTAGATCTTGTTATCTGCATCCCACAGCCTAGCCAAAGCCTGATACAGAGGAGACACCAGGAATAGATGTTTGTGGGATTGATTAATGGGTTATTAGAGCATGGGACTTCATAAGGTGGCAGGGTAGAGCAGAAATGGCACAGCCTGGGCTATGTCAGTACACTTCCTGTCCTATGTCAGTACAAGGATCAACAGGCGTTATCCTGGGCAATACTGAAACAGGAGGTCCTCACTGGGAACCAGGAAGCTGTGAGCACTGAAGCAACACAGGGCCGGATATGAATATACACATACACAGAAAGAAGCACATGGTGCTGACTCGGGCCCTTCAGATGTAGAGTGTCTATAGCCTAAAGTGATTATGAACTGCCCAAGCAGGAACTGAGAAAAACGGCCCCCCAAGAAAAGGCTGAAGCATGCAATGGAACCCTACATGTCAAGCACCAATTGCAGAGAAGTAGTACAGGTCCTGTGGCCCCAGGGCCTACACCAGGACGCTGTGGGAGCCTTGGAGAGAGCAAGCAGCTAGGAACATGTGGAGGAGCTGTCCAAGGTAGCAGCTGTTTTGGTGTGCAGGGAGCTTCCCTTCAAGGAAAAGAACCAGCACAGGCTGGATGGGGCAGAGGTCAAGAAGGACTGGCAAGCCCAAACTTCACTTGAACTCTCTGGGCCTTGGTTTCCCTGCTGAAGTCTCTGGCCACATATGGTGGTCCTTAGAATGTTCATGGTTGTGGCTGCCCCTCCACCAGGTTGCAGGCCTGGTCTGTACTGTCCATTTGGCAGTGGTCTGCGTCTCTCATTCCTTAGCTTCCTGCTGCCCTAACTGGGGTAGGAGACTGGTGACCCTAGAGAGTTAAGAGCCTTACTGAGACCCAGGCCCCTCCTGAGAGTTGCAGTCACCAGCTCCCATAATAAAAGGACGAGAGAGAGAGAGAGAGAGAGAGAGAGAGAGAGAGAGAGAGAGAGAGAGATCCTGAGTCTGGGCAGGACAATGGGAACCTGGGACCAGGCAAGAATGCTGAGCAACCAGCTCAAAGACACAGGGGCTCAGTAAGTTCTTCCTCAAGTCCCACTGACTCTTCCGGGGGTTTTCTTCAGCTTGGCCTTGGTCACACCGAGAGCTGGTGACAAATCTGGACCTGGGTCCCCCTGCCATAACTGGATTCACTTCTGATACAAATATATCTTGCCCCTCAGTACTTCCATGCATGTCTCAGCACCTTTTTGTTTGTTTGTTTGTTTGTTTTGGTTTTTCGAGACAGGGTTTCAAAAACAGCCCTAACTGTCCTCGAACTTTTTCTTGTAGACCAGGCTGGCCTCAAACTCACAGGGATGTGCTTACTTCTGCCTCCCAAGTGCTGGGATTAAAGGTGAGTGCCACCATCACCTGACTTTTTTTTTAATCTCGACACTTCTTGATCCCTGCAGAAGCTCGCCTGAGCTCCAACAAGCTGACTCAAACATAGATCTGCAGCAGCCCCCATTCCAGCCGCCCTCAGCCTTGGATTCCTCCCCTCTAAAACCAGGGCACAAAAACTACTCTGTATCCTGTTGTGATGGGCCTCGTGGTACAGTTTCCTTAAAGCCAAGAAGGGGAATATTCTACCCTTCATCTCTAGGCCTCAGTTTCCCCTATCGAAGCAGAAGGGTTGCCATGAATGGTGCTTTAGGGAGCCTGGCAGGTGCCAAACCCGAACCCTGAAGAGGCAAGACGATCACTATCCATCCTGCAAGGGCAGTGTGGCCACAGCAGGACTCCAAGCTGGAGATACCTGGCTAGCAAGGGCCAGTGGCTGCACAGACCTCGTTGCAAACAACTTTGCCACTGCTGAGTACCGTCTGGCCAGGCAGAGCTCCCCAGCAAACTAAGACCGGTGCCAGCCACAGAGTCATTCATATTCTGGTCTGGTTGCCCACTTCAATATGGCTGCGAGAGGCAAGGGCAGAGGCAGCCCTCCGAGAACGCCCAGTGATGATTCCTCTCCAGTTCCAATTTGCTCTCTATCATTAATGCTTTTGAAAAGCCCCACACACTCTGCAAACAGAGAAGGAACATGATCTGGAGAAGGGAGGAGAGGAGAGAGCTGGGAACTGGGGAGAGAGGCTCGACAGAGGTCGCACTGGCACTAATCTGGGGCCCTGAATCCTGGAGTTGAAACCCAGGGGGATCTATGTCTACTGAGGACATTGGTCCCTGATCTTCTATCTCAGCCACTTCAAGTGATTGTTCCATGACAGAGTTAAGTAGGCTTTACAAACTGTAGAGGGCTGTGCCTTGAAGAACATAGGGAAGCAAACCTGTCCAGGGAAGTAGAGGCCTTGATGTCCCACCAAACCAGAGGACCCCATCCTAGGGTTCTGAAGCCCCCTCACCACAGCCTAGACAGCAGGGTTGAACAGCAGGATCCTGTAGAGCCAAGCTAGCATTCATATCCCACTGGCCCACTGTAGACCCAGACTATGTCAGCACTTACCTCCTGCTCAGAACACTTCCATGGCTCTCCACTTCCCAACAGGCTACTAAAAACCCTGTCCCAGGAAATCAGACCCACCCAGCGAAACCTCAATACCAGCCGCACCTAAGTCCTCTTTAAATGCCACTTCTGCTGTAAAAGCTCCTCCTCCTTGGCTCCCGCTAACCTGTCTGACCCCCAGCCTTCTCCAAGATGCAACCCAGGTGTTTCTCTGTGTATCTCTCTCTGGCACCCCTGGCACATTCCCCCCTAGACTGTGACTGAGCAACACAAAATTCTGTTTGAGTGGTACTCCGCTATAACCAGTGGGCTCTCGGGCCCAGGGGCTTTGTCTAGTTCATCCTGTACATTCCCATTGCTTGGCGAAGTGCCTGGCTCATAGTAGGACCACTCCTCCAGGCAATCAGTCTTATCTGGGCACATAATACAGGTCACACGCTCTGCCGGGGATGCAGCGGCTGACGACCAAGGTATCCTTGTGCTCGAGTTGTCTCCAGTGTATGTGCTCAGAAAATATCTATTGAAGGCTAAAGGACACATGGCCACTTTGTAATGGGGAAACTGAGGTCTAGAGAGGTAAAGTGCCCATCCAGAGGTATTCTCGCTTCCGGCTCACTTCCCTTCCACCCTTTCTCTCTCAGGACTGTAGCAGCAGTGAGGGGCAACTCAAAACAAAACACCAGAGTCAAAAGGGGAAGGAAATATGGTGGATTCCTCCCGCCTCCATAATGTAAAAAATATTGCTTTTGCTAACTATCACAGCTTAAAAGCAATTAGAGTTTTTGGAGGGAACTCTGGGCACAAGCAGAAGTGACGAAGTGAGCGCCCAGCACGGAATGGTTCCAGCATTCACTCGTGTTAAGTAAGGGGCTGGGTGGGGGTGTTAAAAGAACAACTTTGGGCAGCACTGTGACTAACAGGTGTTCCATTCATGCTTGACTCTCAGACACGGCTGTCCAGGCCCCAGGATGACCTAGATGAGTACACAGGCTCCCAGGCCACCATGGAGAGTCACTCAACAAATGCTTGCCTGGAAGATATGTGACATCTGGGAGCAAAGGGTGTAGAAATCTGTGGAAGGGTCTGTGCCCACGAGGACCTAGTGGGTGTGTGGCCAGCAATACCATGGCTTAAGAAAGGTTTCCTTGGGGGCCATGGAGACCCTGAGAAGCCTCTAGCACAGGAAAAGGAGGACAGAGGTTCTGGGTCCTCTTTGGCCTTTAAGCCTTGGTACCTCCCCTCCCCCAGGCCCACGGGATCCAGTCAGAAACCAATACCAAGAGAGCAGCAATTGAGGATAAATCTGAGAGCAGAGCCTAGGCCTCATGATCCAGCAGATAGCGCTAGGCTCAAACCCCAACTTTACACTGGCCAGGCAGATAACCTCCCTGAGTGTGCGAGGGCAGCATTCTCTCAGGGCCCAGCTGGGTTCCTGCAGAGAGAGTCGGCAAACAGGGCAAGGACATACATGCATGGTAGGCATGGTGCCCTCTGGCCACCCCTGTACCCTGGGACAGCACAGGGAGTGCAGGGACTTCCGTGGGTGGTAGGCATGATGCCCTCTGGCCACCCCTATACACTGGCACAGCAGAAGCAGGCCTGCTGAGGTAAGGGGCAAGGCCTTGCAAACCTTCTCAACTCAATTCCCATTCCTCAGGGCTTGAAGGACCAGACACCTGACATCCAGGGCCTTGTGCTCCACCTCACTCTGAACAGATGAGGCCCATCCCCACTCAGGTTCTCCAGAGAAAAACGGTACCCAATATAACTGCTGACAGGCACCAGCTCAGCCCTCACTGAGCCCTGGTCTGTTTCTGTCCTTTCCTTCCCTGGCTGCAGGGGACACACGGGCTTGAAGAGTCTTTCAGCAGAGTCTGCCAGTAGGGACACAGACCAGGTACCAAAAGCATTTCGCTATCTCTGTCTTTTGCTCTCCATCTGGTCACATCTCTCCCAGGAACTTTCCCACCCCTACCTCAGTATCCCCTTATACCAATCAGAGATCTATTCGTTGTGGGGTCAGGGGAAGAAATACAACGCCAATCTCAGGACATCCCTCTGAGGCCTCTTCCTTCATCTGCACAACCATTCCTTTGCAAGTCAGTGACTACACTGTCATATACACAAGGATATTCTCTGTCTCTGTCTCTCTGTCTCTGTCTCTCTCTCTCACACACACATACACACACACACATACACACACACACACACACACACACATCCTGTCAAACCCCTAGTTGTCCAGACTGGAGTCCTAAACCCTCCCTATTAGGCCATCCCCCACTTCCATCTTCCCCATTGCCCGCTCTTTGTGGGGACAGATCAGCCTCTGGTGCCAACAGACGCTCCCTAGAACCTGCATGGCCAAAACCTGATAATGTTCTCCTAAAAACAATAAACAAGGAGTTGTTTTCGATTTTTTTCCTGACACTGCAGTTCCTTGTTAATCCCACTGCAAACAAAGGGAAGAGAGGCAATTAATCTAAAAGAGGTCTCTTCCTAGCTCCTAAGGAACCTCTGATCCCTGCCCAATGACCCACCCAGAGGTGGTCCTATCCCTGCCATCTGCCAGGCTCCAGGTCTCCTCAGCCTCTTTTACCCTCCCCCCCCCCACGTGTGTACTTCTCTGCTATGTGACCTTGGGTAGGACAGGTAGAACAAGTTCCTGGGACCTTGGTTTTCTCACCTATCAGCACCCTCATCCCTCAAGGATAAAGCGGAGAGAAAACTTGACCCTCTGAGATTAAACAGAAACATTTTCTCTTGTTTAGAGAGACAAATGTTGAACTATTTAGGGATGAAATGTCATGATGTCGATAATAGACTTCAAAATAATTCAGAAAAAAAGAAAAAAGATTGTTAAATCCAGGAGAGGGTGTCTGGGAGTTCCCTGCACGATTCTCTTTGCCTTTCTGAGCTTCTGAAAATGTTCCTAACAGAGAGTTAAAAGGCACTGATCACATGAGCAAGCCCACAAACAATGCCCTGAGCTTCCAGGCATACCTGAAAGGCAACCCAGTCTTGTATGTAGGTTAAACATTCCCCCCTCCGAACCCCACCATCTCCTCTTGTCGGCTCCCTGGAGATTTCTCTCTCACACATTGCACTGGAGCCCAGACCCAGCACTTCACTGGGGTAACTATTGTCTGTGGCCATGGCCCTTTATTCTCGAGTCCCCTGTCCTCTCTGCAATGAGTCATGGTACGGGGTCCACTGTCTCTGAACCTCAGGATGTTCTTACTCAAAGCATGGCAGGTACAAATGAGGACAAGCTGTCACTATTCAAAGGCAAAGTGACCGACATCCCATTTAACAGGTGGGAAAGAGCTAAGATAGACTGGAAACAAAATAAGGCAGCTAAAACACAAAGGAAAGTAGAGATGAGCAAAAACGCCCTGTGTGCCCCAATGCTCCTACTCCCCAGTCTCAACCCTGGGTCCTAGACTGGAGGGAGGCCCAGCACCTCTGCTCTCTAGCTCCTGATTGTCCAGCCTCCTGGTAGGGATGAACGGCATGATGGAAATCCCCTAGCCTGGCCCAGCTGACCCACACCAGCACTGGCCAGGCCTGCCCCACTGGTCGATCATGAAGAGTTATCAGAATCCCAAATAATCAATCGCTAATTGCTGAATGCCATGCAATTCATCGGCAAGAGTTATGTGTGGCCAGTGACTGGGCCCCCGCAGAGTCTGATGGGGCCTCCTGGGACAGAGCGGGGTTATGTCTGCGGTGAGCAATGCAGCAGAAAAGCCGCCCATAACTTTTATGTTTCTCAAACAATATCCTAGGCACAGCCCACATCCTGGGCCCTGGGGCCACCCAAGGAGGAAGTGCAGGGGCGGGGCCGTGGAGGCCCTGAGGAATGAACCACATGCTCCAATTCATTTGTCTGTCCCCTGAGCATGCCAGCTACCCTAATGGAGAGACCATAGCATAGGGAGGAGGAAATAGCAGAGGACCGTTAGAAGCACAGAGTCAGACTAGGCAAGGTGCTGTAGAGTTGGGACACCACCCTGGAGGGAACAGGGAAGACACTAGGGTATTGAGTGACAGCATTAACCACCGCCATGTGCTGAGAGGGACTATCCAGAGTCACCTCTGGGCTACGAGCCTGAAGTGGCTGGTCTTAGTCATCTCTGTCCCCATAGCACCCAGCACAGCCGGGCTCAGAGGAAGCACCCAGCAAATGAATCACCAAATGCTTGCAGGATCACTAAATTGTAGAGGCCAGACTCCGATACTACTGTCATGGAATAGTGTTTTTATGCTCCATCCATTTACAAATGCGTATTTGTAGAAGTGTCCCAAAAATAGCCTTGGGACACAGGCTAGGAGATTCCTCTTTCCATCTACAAAGAGACAGGGTTGGAAGAATAGTGACCTCCCTAGAGTCATACAGCAGTCAGAGGCAGAGTCCAGGACCTTCACCCACTTCCAGAAGACTCGCTTTGGCATATCCCAGAACTGTATGGAAGCCCCCCCCTAGATCCTCCCAGCTCCTCCTGCTCCACCCCATCAGGAAGCTACCCACACTAGCCTCTTGCCCACTAGGAGAGGATAGAGAAACACGGGCAATTTTCTTGACCATCCCTGGTACCAGCTGCTGTGACTGAGGCTGGTCTCCAGGATTGTTTACTCCTGCTTTAATGGAAACTAGACTAAGCAGGACTTTCCAGCGTCCCCAAGCTTGGAGCAAACAGAAAACAAAGTCACTCTCAGTCCCTATTCTGGAAGTCTGGGCAATCTAATTCTGGAACAAGAACACTGAACTAGGAGACCAGAGACGTCTCAGGCCAACAAGCTTTGTCACTTCTGCAATGTCACTTCCCTGACACCTGTTTTCTCATCTGTGGGCAAGGTAATGCTCTGCCCTCAGTACAGGACAGCCATCAGGGTTAAACATGAAGATAAAAGTGCAGGAAAGGGGTGGGAGAAATGGCTCTGCAGTTTAAGAACCCTGACCGCTCTTGCAGAGGTCCCAGGTTCAGTTCCCAGCTCCCACATGGTGGCTTACAACCATCTGTAACTCCAGATCCAAAGAATCGCATATCTTCTGCTGACCTCTTTAGGTACTGTTTGCATATTGGGTACTTACATACATGCAGGCAAAACCTCATACACATAAAATTAAAATAATATATATATGGAGAAAGGTAAAAGGATCAAAAATTCAAGGTCATCTTCTGCTGGATACTGAGTCCAGCCTGAGCTACAGGAGGTCCTAATACCATCCCCAAAAAAGAATTAAAATATGAAAATTATATAGCAAATTTCGTTCTAGGAGATAATGTCAAGGCTCCTCTTTGCTTCAGTCAGGATACTGAAATCAACAGAACAGAAGGCACAAAATGAGCTCCCACTGCCTGGCGCTCTACAATCTTGAGGAAAATGTTTGCAAAATGTATTAATGACATTTCTATTGCCTTAATATCAATCTCTTCATTACTCTTCATTATACAGGTAAAGAAACTGAAATTCAGAAAAAAAATGCAGTTTATCCAGGTTCACCGGGCTTGGCAGCAGCTGAATAAGAATTAAAATCCAGTTCCATGTGCGTGCACACCCCAGGCCATTTTGATCGTGCCTTATTGGTTTAAGGCTGCCCCTACCCAGAATCTCAGAGACAGAACCAGTTCTCAGTGTGAGGGACTATACCGCATACACATACAGACTCCTCTGAGGCCGGAGAATGGCTCCCCAAGGCTCGTGGGCTGCAGGACCATCAGATCTGGGTGGGGCATATGAGAGTAAGGTGGCTGTCACAGCTGCCCTAGCAGATGGGTGCTACAACTGGGCCACCTGCCAAGACCCAATCTCCATGTCCAAACCAACCTGGACATCAGGGTTCCATTTTTGCCTTCTGCCTGCCCTGGCCTTGGTGGCTGGCAGTGCCCGCATAGACCTAAAAGGCCATGGTGACAGCCACTATCTCTCCTCCAGCAGCAAGCATCTCCCCTGATGTGGCCATATGGCCCCATATGCTCCTTGACAGCTGGACTGCTGAAGCAACTGCCTGAGGATGTCCTCTTCAGAGCCTCAGAGCCCTCACCACCCCACCTACCTCTGTCCAGCAGGCCCCAGGAATAATCAGAGAAATGCTAGGCTGGAATCCTGTACCCCTGGCTTTATGCCCTAGGCCAGCTATGGCCCGTCTGGGGACTGATCTCTTTATCTGTCTAACAGCAATGCTGACCTCTAAGCCCATCCCTTTGTATCCCACTCCCAAGGTTATAGATCACCCGAACTCACTCCAGTTAGCCAGTGAGGTAATATTTCCCATTGTCAAGATACAGAGAGACTGAGGTGCAAGAGTTGGCTCAGTGGCTTGTTCAGAGGCATGTACTACTGAGACTACATCTGTGACTAGGGGCACCTGCCATTTCTGCATGCCTCGTAGGTGATATTGAAGCTACCCTGAGCCCTAGGCCAACTCTTAGGACCCACTCCTGTCTCCACTCAGACAGAATCTGTCTTTCACCACTCGCCTTCCCCAGGAAGATACACCATACTGCTGCCCCTGCTGCTGCCCCTGCTCCTGGACTCTCCTGCAGCCCCAGGACTCCCTCACTGCCTCTCTGGCCTAGCCAAGCTCACCACCAGCAGCAGCAGCAGACGTGGTTTAAATCACAAATCTAATTTTGTCCCTTAAGAATTTTATCTCTGACCCCTGTATCTGGCATCAACACGCGCTCCTTCTCTGGGCACTCAGACTCCCTTCATGTTGGCCTGCTTATTGCCTGTCATTCTCCCGCGTGAGCGACTCCACAGCAAACACACTCTACCCACACCGGGTGCTTCCCACCTCCTTGCCTTTGCTAATGCCGGGCCGTCTCCTGGAAAGCCCTCACCCACATCCACATTCTCCAGTCCCTCATTGATTCAACAAAGATTTATTGAGCATCCACTACGCACCAGAAACATTTGAGCTGGCCCAAATCCCTCCCAGCCCTCCGTGCCCTCTGAATTGTCCCTTTTCATCCCCCAGTCTGTGCTTGTATACTCATGCGGTCCCCTCTGCTCAGGCCCAGATATGGGGATCCAAGCCTGGTTCCCCTTCACAGCTCATCCAAGAAGGGCTAACACTATCATCAGCATGCACCCCGGGTCCCAAACCAAATGTCCCAGATGTACAGTGAGCCCTAGATGTAGGATTCCAGGCAGTGGAGAGAAAGGTCCAAGGTGTGGTTTAGGGGAATAAGCACTTAGCACTGAGAAATCATGAAAAAGATGTACACTGGCCAGAGTGACCCTCTGCCCTTAAAAGAGGTCTCAGTGGTCAGAGACAACTTTTGCCAGCAAGTCACCCCATCATCCAGTCTACCCAGCAACTTCCTTAGGCAGCTAATTTGAATGTAACAAATTTATAATTTTAACCCTAGACAAAATGGGTCCTGGCTAGCAAGGGAATCAAAGGGCCACATTCCTGAGGTTACAGTGAGAGTGGCTAACTTCCTAAGGGGCCAATCAGTGGACAGTCAGTGGGCCTCAAGAGGATTCTTATCCCAGCAGCACAGACAAAGGGCCAAGAAGGTGACTTGCCCTTTCCCCAGTTTAGGAAGACACAGAGAGCTCATCTGGCTAAAACCAGCTGGAGGCCTGGAACAGAGCCACCTCTAGAACAGAAGAACAGGGCAGGGGTTCAAACAGGCCTAGATGGCAGAAGTTGGGCCATGCCAGACATTTGGCCACTCTCCAGCCACCTGGAACATTGGTCCATACCCAAGAAACAAAAATCCAGGGCTCAGTGAGAGAGAACTCGCCTAACATGTAGACCCTCGGTTGGACTTCCAGCCCCTCAGAACAAAGCAAAAGCCCAGCTTAAGGAGGCACAGAGGTAGAGAGAGCATAGTTGAAAGAGAACAGAAAAGCTGTGGTTGAGAATGTCAAGCCAGCAGGAGTTGGAGAATCAGCCAGAGCCAGCACAGGAGGAAGGAGGTGAGGCAGAGAGGCTGCCCAGGTGGGGAAGCCAATAGAAGCTGAGGAAGCTGTGGCAGCATTGTCCTGGAGGCACAACTACCACAACCAACGTGAGACCCAGTCATCCCTGAGCCACAGCCGGTACCTCCTGCGGAGTCAAAGAGACCTGCAGGCTATTCAGACCTCCTGTTTTTGACCTGTGCTCCCTGGGGAGTAATCGACCCATGAGCCATCAAGTTCCCTCCCTTCCCATAAGAATACTTTTAACTCTCTACAACAAAATGACTTGCTAAAGGGTGAACTCTTGACCCAGGGGGCCCACACTTAATGGGCATCGCCAAGGCTCAGCCTAGCTCTGATCCTGAAATAATACTGGCATGCCAGAGTTGTGCTGAGTATAGCAAGCAGACCAGGCTACAAACCATCACAGAGCACAGGCAGGATCTGTCCCCAAACCTAGGCAGCAGAAGTTTAACCAGACTAGAGTGAGAGGTCTCATAGGTGAAGTCAGAGAGAGAAAGTGGCTTGGCAAAACTACTTCAGGCTGAGTAACTGTCCCATCCAGGAAGGATGATAGTAACTGACAGCAGCGAGCTATACTGGGGTGACTCCAGCAACAGGCTTCTGGAGTCCTGGTTCCAGAGCAATAAGAAAAGTCCAGTTCTCCTGCCTACCCCTTCTTGCTTCTCCAGGATCAGGATCAGAGCATCCCATCAGAGAGGCAAGGGACCTGTCCTGAGAGAGGAGAGTGTTCTCTCAGCTCAGTTTCTACTTCAGTACCCTCCTCTGTGACAGAAAGTCTCCCTGAGGATACTGCCTTCTCCTCAGGTAGCTGAGAGACTCCAGGGAGATAATGGAGGTGGGAGGAGGTGGGAGGAAGCAGGTCTCAAGGAGAGAGCGCCTTCCCGGAAAACCCAGCTAGATACTGGCTAGTACAGCCACCGAGCCACTCCAAGCAGCAACCACGCTAAGATCAAGGCTTCTAAACCCAAGGGCTTGTGCTTTGAATGACAGAGAAAAGCAAACACATATATGGGCTCTGCACAGAAGAGAACTGGAAGTATTCAAGATCCAATCAGTATCCAAAAGTTACTTCCTAGAAGAGGAGGAACCTGTGCTGGAGATAAATAGGACTTAGCAAGGCAACTACGGGAAGGTTCCCTGAAGCAACCAGTACAGGACCAGCAGAGACTCATAGGGAAGGGGATACACAGAATAAGAGTGGCTGACAGACATTGCTCTAAGCTGGGATGGGGTTGTCAGGCAAGTAGGCCTGGATATCCCCTCCTTTCTAGCCTCAACCCCTTGAAAGGTGGGCATCTAGTTCCCCAAGCAGCTCAAATCCAATACATTAGTTTGAATTGGCAGGTAGTTCCTTTTTTCCAGCAGCCATCCATTGAGCACAGGACACAATCGCGGCCACACATCTGCACGTTTCCCACTCCTCCACCTTCATGCTAGCTGCAGATATTACTTGGTCCTTGTGGAGCTGTCGGTACGCAGTCCCGCCTGACCCTGGCAGGGTCACAAGAATCTGGTATGGTAACAACTCCAGTGGCACTACTGGGCTCCATGGGTGTCCAAGAGAGCCCATGGCTGATCTGGTGGGGTGTTGGGAGGGCACCCCTCAACCCACCAGGGGTTCCGAGAAGAGCCCCCACTCGAGTCTCCCTCTTGTTTTCTTATCATGAAGAAAAACCAAAGTTGAACCATTAAACCTCCACCCCACTGCCTCCAGGCCCACCACGCCCGGGATGCTCCGCAAAGTTGCTCCAAGCCTCGGTGATTCCTCAGCCAGGTGAGGGTTTGACGGAGCTGCGCAGCAGGCGGGGAGCGCGGTCACGCCAAGGGGGTCGAGCGTGCACGCCAGTCACGGACGCGCTCTCGACACCCCACCCCCACCGCTGCCCCCGAGGTTTCAGCCCAATCAGAGGCTGCGCACGCTGCGCTGCCGGCGGGCTGACACCCCAGCTCCCCCTCCTGCCCCCCTACGGCCCCAGCCCAGCCGCAGCATCCCGACCCGGCCACACTCACCATCCGAGCGCGCCGTCCACGCGCGGCTCCGCTCTGGGCCGTCATCACCTGGCTCGGCTCGCCTCCGATCCCTGCTCCAGCTTGGGTTCCCGCTCTGCAGGGCTCAGCTCCGAGATGGTGGCAGCGGCAATGAGCGAAGCAGAAAGGGCGTGTGTGCGTGCGCGTGTGTGCGTGTGTGTGTATGAGAGAGAGTATTTGTATATGAGTGTGTGTTCACCGGAGAGAGCGCGCAGCGTGTGCGCGGGAGGGCCCCCGCGCTTCCCTGCACTCCGGATTCCTGCCTTCTGCTCTCCACGCTGCGATGCCAGCAGAATCCCTAAAGCGCGCTCCCACCCGCCCGTGTGCTCACACTCGCGCACACACTTGGACGCGCACACACCCCCGCTGCCGCACACTCGGTTCTGCACTCCGGATTCTCGCCCTCCCGGGCGCTCATCGAGCCCCCCGCCCCCCGCTGCCCCAGCGTCCTCGCCGGGCGACCCCTCCTGCGCAGACCGCGCCTCACGTTCCCCGCCACTCCCAGAGGACACCCCGCGGGCGTCCCTGCTCCTCAATTATTCCCTGCCCCGCCGTGGCCGCGCTCGCAACCTCAGCCGGGCCCCACTGCCGGGTTCCTGCGGCTTCCCCCTCACCCCTGCCCGAGGCCGTGTGCTCTCGTTCCTTTCTCGTTGTTATCTGTCCCCCACCAGTCCCCGGTCAGTCCCTGGCCTCTTCCTCTGTCTTTCCGTCTGCCTCACCACCGCCCTTTACCGCGCCCACCTCCCCACGGCCCTACGCTGCCTCTCACATTCTCCGCATCACAGCGAGTACCGCCTGCCGCTAGCTGTGCCCCAGCTACCGGCACGCAGTGAGCTGCGAGGGTCCCCCGCTATCCCTCTGCTCTTGGCCTGAGCCAGGCTGATGGCGACGTCCTGCACTATCCTCGGCTACGACTCACAGAGCTCATCTCACTGGGACTTAAAGGCATAGCGCACACGACTCGACCTGCCCCACCCGGGGCTCCGAGAAGAGCGCCCTCGCAGTGCAGGAGCAAGCCCGGGCGGTGGGTGGTGCAGCTGGGACCGTGCAAAAGGCGCGGTGTTCACCGAGCTTGAGTCCAGCCCTCCGGGGCTGGAGGTGAGTCAAGGAGAAAGACGGTGGAGAGCTGCCCAGACCGCGCCTTGCAGGGGGCGCTCAGCGATTGTCCGCTCCGCCTGAGGGCCGACTAGGGACTGGGGGCAGTGTAGGCCAGACCTCCAGGACTGTAGGGCCAGGGAGGAAGGATTAGGGGACATTAACCCACCTCGGGTGAAGACGTCTGTCAAGCAGAGAGAACAGGACTCCTGGCCCAAGGCGGCCTCCCGCTCTTAACTACGTGACCTTGGGCAGATGCCTATACTTCTCTGCCCCTCAATTTACGTAGGAAAGACACTGACTTTCGTCATCTCTAGGGTCATTCCAGCTCTGATATGTTAGCTGTTCTGAGGACGTTGGGGTCCTGGAGTCACAAAGCAGACCTTCAACACCCGAATCACACCTCTTGTTTATGTATGTAACCTCTCCAGACTCCTCAAGTCCTGGTTGCCCGCTCCTTTGTTCCGACTCTTCTCCCATCTCATCAGAACAGAGAAAAGGCAGCACTGAGCAGAACAGGAACCTACTGGGTACAGTACTCTACAAAACAGTATCTCCCTGGACTTTCATGTTTCTGACTCCTGCTGCCCAAGTCTGCGGAGGGTCACCCATTTCTTTACTAAACACTTACTGTTTGCCCACATCTTGTGCTAGGTACAGGAATATTAGAATCTGATTGGTGGCGGCATCAATCGGAAAATGAGGAAGCAGGTGGGGTAATGGGGCTGTTGGAGTGCAGGAGAGCCTGGAAAGCTTCCTGAGAAGGGAAGCTTTATATTAAAGCGTGAGCAGGAGGTGGCCAGGGAGGAAGGGAAGGAATGGGACTCTCATTTAGAAAGAAACATGCACAAAGACCACAAGGTGGGAAATAGGGAGCGACGGGTCTATTTTTGAGGAACCTTGAATTGAGCTTCAACTTGATTCTGGGGCAGCAGCAAAGCTACAACTTGACAGGTCTAGGTAGGAGCCCTGTCCTCCCCTCCCACACTAGGCAGGCTACAGGAGGCCTCTTCTCTCTTCTTTCCTCAGACCTGTCCGCAACCTCTGGTGCCATGATCGGCTGCCTAATGAAGCACAGCCTCCCCCTGCTGACAGGAGCTGGAAGTAGAAGCCCAGGCTGGGCTGCACTAGAATGTGTCTTGGGAGGGCCAAACTCTCAAGCCCATCATCAAAGAGCTGTCCCACAGCGAGGGCTAGGAGATGGTGGCGTACACCTTTAATACCAGCACTGTGGGAGGCAGAGGCAGATGGATCTCTGAGTTCAAGGCAAGCCTGGTCTACAGAGCAAGGCAGGACAGCCAAAGATACACAGAGAAACCCTGTCTTCAAAAATAATAAATAAATAAGAAAAGAGATAAGGGGAATAACACAGAAGTGGCTCAGATCACAGTGACATTTGGCATCTGTCCTTTTCCTTTCATGTCCCTAAGCCGGCTTGTGACCCATCCTGAAGTCCCTTCCCGCACCCATTTTCTCCTTCCCTGGCCACTTTCCCTCTTCCTTCCCAGAAGATGTCCCAGAGCCTTCAGGGAGATGAGCTCATGGCTGTTGCTGTTCTGGCTCCACACACCTCCTAAGGAGTCACCCAGGGCATCCAGGTGACGCTAGGGAAGCAAACAGAGACAAACAGCCATTCCCCAGAGGCCCTGAAATCCAAGCAAATAAGAAACTGCAGTTTGTGTTCCCATTCATTTCTCCTACTTTTCCTGTCCTGGAAGCCACATGACTTCTACGTATAAACTTAGGAATCAACACCTCCTGCTTTGCATAGCAACTCCCACAGATAGCATACCTTCAGCTTCCTCCCTAAACATGGGAACAGGGAGGCCCCTCAGGGGGTGGGCACCTAAGTCTATTCTTCCTTGGTATGTTCAGGTCTAGCTCCACTCTCCCCCAGGAGTTCTGCATAAAGAAAGCAGGTATAGAGGCTAAAGCTAACCATTCCCATCAAAAGAGTTGAGCAGTGCCTCTGCAGTGGTCTTGTCAAGGTACCATGACTACTTCTGCCAGTAAGGCCATTAAGGGGGAACTTGATTGTAACTCTGATCTGGTCATCAAGCAGGGGCCAGCCTGGGTGGCAACACCTACAGGCAATTCCAGGAAGAAGTGGGCATTTACCATTTGCCTCAACCCAGGAAGCTTGAGTCTGGAACCCTGACTACAGGCATCAAGGAAGTGATAAAAGGACAAACTCATAGATACGTGGACACAAAAAAAAACTAGTCAAATAGTGTCTGACACACCCACTACCATGGTGACCTAGCGTGTTCACTATGCATAGCACAGAGCGAGGGCTGAGCTAGTCTCAGAAGAAGGTCTCTGCTGGTGAGAAATCTCAGGCTGCAATCATCCAGGAAGGGGAATAGCAGTTGCTGCTTTTGTATACACTGGGTGCTTGCTCTCACTAGGACCTGGAGGGAGCCTTTCCCATGCATCGGAGCCTCACCCAGGGAGGACTTTGCCCTCCCACCAGGCTGAAGTCCTTGATGTGGCTAAGCCCACCTCAACAATACACAGTCACTCAAAATTTCACCTCTTCAGTTTCCTCTAGCCCCCACACCCATCCACATCACAAGCCTCAGTTTCCTGAGCAAGGTAAACAATGAGGTTCAAAGGATTCAGAGAAATGCCTCAGCATGCTAGACTGTCTACCTTGTCTTTGCACCACCCTATCCTGAAATTCTGACCTGCCTATCCATCCCCACCACCTCCCGACTTCACGATATACTCTCCTTTTGAGTCCTTCTGTCCCTAAACAGCCTCCTCCACCGTCTCTTCCCATTCCAATCTCTCCTTTATGCTCAGCATGCTATACACAGGAGCCTTCCATCACCTCCATCCTGACTCTAGTCCTGGTGGCATTCCCACTTCAGAAGGCTCAGCATGGGGCTCCAAGATTTGAACTGAGAGTCTGTATTCACCTTGTATTGAGAACCTGTCCAGAACAGGCACTGTGCCAGGTATGGGGTGAGAAAAAAGGGACAAAGACCATCATGCAGGGAAAAAAATAGAACTGAAACAAGCATTATGAAGAAGACTGTGGGGTGGGGGAAGGCTGGCATGCTTTGGGGAATCAGGAAAAACATCAAGTCTTAGTGTTTGACCTGGAACCAAAGGTTTGAATAGACATTAACTCACAGAAGTGGTGGATTCCATAGAGAGCCCTTGTGTGCAAAAGCCCTGTGGTGAGAAGACAAAGAGAGAAACCATGTGACCAGAGCAGAACAAGGAAAAGGAATTGGAGGTGGGGCTACCAGTAACATGAGGCCAAGACAGCAGGTTCTAGTAGGCCACATTGGGAGCTGGTTTTAAGTCTTGAGGCTCTGACCAACCCTGGAAGTTCAAAGCAACAGATGACCAACCCACTTTTCATCCATTTACTGCACCACAACTCAGAACCCTGCACGCAGGTACCACGTTTCCTAATGCCCAGGCCCTGGCACAAGGCTCAGCATACTGGTAACTTGGGCTCAGGACTGAGCTGACAATACAGGGGATCAGAAAAGCGTGGCTCCTCCTGAGGGCATCTAGGCAGCACCCGGTCCTCCCTGTCTCCGATCAGTAAGCGCTGGACCCATCATCTTCTGCCATCTCTGCTCCAACCTGAGCCATAGCCTACCACATGGAAGAGAATGGAGAAAACACAAAAAGCCCCTACTCGAGTCCCAGGGCTTTCCCAAGCCTGCCATTATTGGCCTGTGTTCCCCAGTCCTCCTCCACCCTTCCAAGATGGGACATTCTCACTGGCTTTTCCTTCTACCGACACCTCACAGCCTGGACATCCGTGCTGGCCCGCCTGGGAGCAGTGCGGCGTATCTCCCCTGCCACAGCGCTGCTGTGTGGGTCCAGAAAGCAGCCGCTCCCTCCCACACATGTTCACTGCGGTGTTCCACCATCCACATCAACTCTGCACTCCCTGGTTAGGGGAGTGGGGGTAATACCTGATCTCTCTTCCTAAGGAGGTAGAGATGGCCCTGAAAGTGACCTTGATTTCCTGGAACAAGGGCTCAGGGCATACTGCCTGGAGGGCTCTACACACCTGTTTCTCCCATGCTAATCACACCCACCTGCACCCTGGGAAAGGGTTCTGCTGTGTTCAAAGCCCAGGGAAGAAGACGTGTAGTCCAGCACAGACATACAGCAGGGGCTTAGGAAAGGGTTGTCCCATGACAGCAGGGCTCTAAGGCGGTGGATGTCAGGGAGCTAGGCAGAAAGGCAGCCCTGTTCATGACTGAACAGTAGAGTTGAAATTAACTACATTTTGGTAGTTCACAGGAGAAGGGAGAGTTTGGGAGCTTGTTGCAGGCACAGCTAGGGGAATAGACCTGCCATTCAGTCACTACTTACTAAAGATGGGATGCATGCCCTCGGGGGACTCATGGGCTACAGGTAGAGACACACATGGGCATTTACCTTTGTGAGGAGGAAGGCCATGGACCCAAGTTCTGGAGTGGGAGATATGTCAGGAGAGTGGCAAGAACAGGAGGTGGCAGGTCCCAGAACTAAGGGTTGAAAGCCTGAAGAGCCTGTCGCTAAGAAGAAGAAGATGGCTAGGGAATCTTGTCAGCCCTAGCTGGTCTAGGCCCACCTGGGTCTGGCTCACCAGGAGTGCTTTCCTTGAAGGGATGGAAATGGCCTGCGGGAAGGAACACTAACAGCCAGGACCCCTCTGAGTACTTGGCATCTACCAATTCAAATCCTTTAGAGCATGCCCTGACCACATAGAAGCTGTCTGAACTCAAGAATGAAAAGAGGAGGAGGAGAAAGAGAGGGAGAAGAAGAGGAGGAAGGGAAGGAAGGAGGTGGAGGAGGAAGGAGGAAATGAAAAGAAAGAAAGGAGACGTGGAATGGAGAGAAAAACTGAGAGAAAGAACCGGGGAACGCCAGCGGTGCTGTGTCGTTAGCAAGGAACAAACAGGGTGCGTAAATTGGGTGGGGGAACAAAGTCAGAGCCAGGTCACTAGAAAGGGATGTTTTCATCATGGGAGGTATGTGGTCAGATCCAAATATGTAACTATTGTCTGTGGCCCCTGGAGGTATGCATCCTGCAGGGATGAAGTGAAGAGCTTAAAGAAGAGGCTGTTGGGGATGCCTAGTGAGAGAGAGGGAGGCATATGAGGTCCAAACAGAATGGGCAGGACCCAGAAAGTGTCTACAGGAGGATCCAGAGGAGAATCCCTAGACCGTTTCAACAAGTCAATTTTTGTTGGTTGCCAACTGACCCCTGCCTGGCTCCAGAGCTGTGTTCCAGAGACCCCTTACCCCCAGAACACTGCTCAGATGCCCTCCCTGGGTAAAGGACTTACCCTACCTTGCTGCTGTGAGAGGTAAGGCCGGACTGTGGATCAGTGCCTCCTTCCCCCGCCCCCACCCCCCAGAGAAAGCCTTTGGTCCCATGCCCTCGCCCTCCCAGTGGCAGCTGCAGCCAAGGACCAAGCAGCAGCTGGAGGCCTGAGCATCATCCCCAACTCAAGACAAGTCTTCAAGGACAGAGCCCCACAGCCCCGCTTCTTTCTCTGCCCCATGCTGCTTCCCTCACCCAATCATGTGTCCCGGTAAATCTTCCCCATGCCACTCTCCCCAGTCGACTCCAAGGAAGCCTGTCTGCCGCCGGCTCCTGCTGTCGTCCCTATGTTCAGTTGCATTTCTGGGGGGCAGGTTGATGAGCTGTAAAAGGAAGAGAAAACTGGACCTGGGGCTACTGGCTACCTGCCATCGTCCCTGGGAAGACCAGCTCAGTCCCAGGTCTACGTTAGAGCCAGTGAGAGAGCTTGCAGCAACTTCTTCCATCTGCTGCTGTCCCCATCCCACAGACAGAGAAACTGAGGGAAGAGAAAGGTAACCCTATCCTGGCTCGTGGTGTCTGTTAACAATGGCTTGCAGGGGAGGGTCCCTGTAGGTACCTCTTGCCCAGCTTTAATGAGCATTTCCAACACCTCTTCTTTCTGAGCCTGGCACTCGGTCTCAGAGCCAGGCACCTGAACCTGACTGCTACCACGCTAGACAGAGTAGGATAACATCTAAGAGTCCTTTCCAGCAGTCCGCACTGCCCAGTCCTGGTGTGGGGAATGGGACACACTGGGGATGGTGGGCAGGCAGTCATCTAACTGGCACAGCAGAGCAAACAGACGGGAAGAAAATCAATTTGAGTGTTTGATTAATTTTAATTTTTAATTTGCAGGAAGAGTAACGCACCCCATTTGACACTGCGTATCCGCTGCGAGCCGCTGGCATGCACCATGGCTGCCACTACCACAGCCTGGTGTGCCCAGGGCTCCCTGCCCTTCTGTCAGGCAAGCTAGTCTATGTGGCACATTGGCCTGTGAAGCACAAAGGGTCCCCTCCAGAAGCCTCCACCCAATCTGCCCAAGGTTCAATGTCTGTAATCTGTGAATGGGGGTGGGGAAACCACACAGACAATGTCTGATCCAAAGTCAGCATGTACCAATGGACTCAGACATGGTAATAGACCAATTTGGGGGACAAGAGATAATGTACCCCAGTTCCTGGCTACTACCTTTAATGTAGAGCATGTCTACATTAAAACTGGAACCATCCCTGAGGTTCTGAGCTCATTTTTTTTTTAAATTTGGGATCCAAGCATGAGTGGCTAGCAAGAGCTGGCCGAGTCTCCTGCTCTGCGGTGCCTGACCCTCTCCCCACAGCCAGTTAAGATGCTGAAGTCAATGTCCACGAGATGGAAGCTCCACAATAATACCGATTTGTGAGACTCCTGCCTTTGTCCTTGCTAGCTGGGCAACCCTGGGCAAGTCACGTAATCTTGCTGAGCATGGCCTTCCATACCCAACTCTTCCAATTACACTATTTCCTGTTCTCTTTCTGGTCCCACCCCACGGTACCTACATGATACAGAGTTCACAGTGGCCTCCTCCAGGAAGCCTTCCCTAATGATACTTTTTTTCCTTTCTATTGGGTGACCTCAAAGCCAAATCCTCGCACGCACACACACCCTTGACCCTTAATAGCCTGGCTGCAAGCTGTCCATTCTGCCTGGATGAGCATCCTTCAAAGCACACATCCCTGGATCAAGTCCCAGTTCAGCTCCATGCTAGCTATGTAGGTCTACCTCTTAAGAATCTGAAACTCAGGGGCTGGAGAGATGGCTCAGTGGTTAAGAGCATTGCCTGCTCTTCCAAAGGTCCTGAGTTCAATTCCCGGCAACCACATGGTGGCTCACAACCATCTGTAATGAGGTCTGGTGCCCTCTTCTGGCCTGTAGACATACACACAGACAGAATATTGTATACATAATAAATAAATAAATATTAAAAAAAAAGAATCTGAAACTCAGTGGATCCAAGCAAAACTCATCATCCCTTGTTACTTCTCATCTCAGTAAACAACTCCCCCACCCTCCAGTTGCTCAAGCTAGAGAGCTGAGAGTCACCAAAACTCCTCTCTCTGCCCCATCCCTACATCCTGTTCTGCTGTGGGCTTGGGCCCCCATCCTCAGCTGCATGTCTCTGTGGGGTCTACAGACACTGAGAGGATTCTCACTGTGGACTGCAGAACTGAGCAAACCCCCTGAAAACAGTCTGTCCCATGCTACCCAGAGAAACAGTGCCCTGTGGGCATGACAAAGACTCCCAGGTATCCTGAAGTCCTGGTCCTCTTCTCCTTACATCTGTGACCCAGGGACCTTACAGGTAAGGAGTGAGGGCCTGGCATGCGTTCCAAGTACTGGCCAGAGCACATAACCCACTAGTAAAAATTCCTGAGAATTACATCACATCTGGGCAGCTCCACAGCACAGCCCCTAGACATCACTGTTGGATGTGACCATAGGAGCAAGTGAGAAGAAGCTGTGCCCATTTCCCAACTTCCATACTGCCTGACGGTCCACCACTGCGCCTGGCTGGGATGCAAATGGTGCATCTGATGCAAGCACAATGCATGCCTTGACCACTGGCAGTATGGGTACCAGGCTCCGGGGAGAGACACGAAGAATCATCCAGGCTAGGCTCCCAGAGGGCACAGAGCAGCGGGACTGAAGCATCTTTATTGAACATCTTTGCATGCTGGGCTTCCTGCAAAGAGTTTCATAAGACTGAGCTTAGTCCTCCCTCCCTGAGGCTCCAAGGGCCCCCTCCAAGTAGTCCTAAGTATCATCAACCCCTCTGGGTCTCAGTTTCCTCCCCTGTAAAATAAAATTAGTAATAATAACCATTTCTAGAGGCTGTTGGGTAATTAAATGAGAAAAGGTATGTAAAGTGCTTCCTACATTAGCAGACACAAAGTAGATGCTAATCAAATGCTAATTATAGATGGGATAACTCATGTGATAAGGCCTGGAACCCGCTCGGTTTATGCTTGTCAAATCCAAGCTGTTAATAAGGTAAATGCTCTCCTTCTCACTGCTAGTCTGAGGTGGGGGTGGAGAGGGTGGGGTAGGGGTGAGGGACAAGAGACTTGTTTAGAAATTCAGAGCACTGGTGCTAAGACAAGGCAGGGACAGGGGATGAAGCCACCGGAGGCCAGCGCTGTTCTTGCTTGAAAGCTTTCTCCATGAGGTTTAGATACGAAAGGGTTTACTCCAAAGGCCCCATGTCCCCTGGGTGGAACCAAACCTGGATTCAAAGAGAAAGAGTTCACTCACCAGGAGGCAGAGGGAAGTGGCAGAGACCCCACGTAAGACAGAAACATTGGGGAACAGCCACACGATAGCTAACACCACACTACCTCTACTCCAAATACGATCAGCCTTTGCCTGCATTTTCCCATCTCAGAGTAGATGTGTCAAGAGTATTGTGGGATCAGTAAACAGAGACGAACTCACTGAAGGCTACTGCCTATAAGCTGCAGGGCCAAGATTCAAGCTTGGGTCTTTCTTGCTCTCAGCACTGTGCTTGGAACCACAGAGGAGAAAACAAGGCTCAGTTTCCAGCCTCCCTTCTGTGTCTCAGTTCTATAGCCCAGAGTATTACAGCTCCCAGCACCCAACCCCATACTCCCCCAAAGAGCCTTGCACCAGTGGTTTACAATCCCAGGGAACATTTGCCTCTACCCATCCTTAGAGCTGGGAGGCAAGATCAGGAGCGCCGTGGAAAGAAGCTGACCATGCATCAGAGCCGGGGCAGAAAGGTTTAATTTTACAAAGCGGTAGCACTTCACACTTCAAGTGCTTTTTATCTACTGTGCTTAATTCTGACAATAATCTATGAAGGATGCATTATGTCAGCCCCATATCACAGATGAGGAAATTAAGTCATAAAGGTTAAGTTATCCATCCAAGATTGCAAGGCGTAAGAGTGACAGGGTCCGGATTTGGTTTCAGGCCATGAGGTTGCAGAGAGCATCGCTGTAATATTTGCCATCTTGCCTCTCCAAATGATGAGGTGCCGCCACACACCACAAGCTTTGCAGGATGGAGGTAAGGCAGGATGCAGCTGACATATTCCTATTGGCTCTGGAAAATACCTGTGTTTTCAGACCCAGCAACAGAGACCAGCTGTGCTGCCGCTTTGCCTCTCTTCTGTGACACTCAGACCAGATAGTTGAACCACACAGAAATGAGATCACTGACCCAATGACATGGGCAAGTCTGGTTCCTCCAGGCACCCCATCCTGGCTTTCATCCATGGAATGATTCTCAAGATCTACCCTATTTTACAAAACTGGGCACCTCATTTCACCACCTCCCAGGATGGGAGGCGCTTTTCAGGGTCCTGAAACACCTCCCAGGTGTGGACAAGGTTTCTGGAACCCCCAAAGCCTGGCTTGCTACTCTGGACTTTTTAAAACCAATCAGATAGGGGAGTAGGAGATGGCTCAGGCATTAAGAGTGCTCGTTGCTCTTGCAGAGGTCCAAAGTTTGGTTCTCAGTATCCATGTTAAGCAATCCACAATCACCTGTAACTTCAGCTCCAGGAGATCTGACTCCTTCTTCAGACCTCAGCAAGTGCCTGAGCTCACACATTCACACACACGCACGCACGCACGCACACACACACACACACACACACACACACAAAATTAAAAATAAAATATTTTATGAGGTTATAAGGCCAAGCAGATGACTAACCATTTTGGACATGTTCTATTACCCTTACCACATACGCACAGCTAGTTCTTAGCTAGATTCTGCCACAAATAGAACCCTTTGGAGGAGGTCATGCATGAGTACACCTCTCCCTCTTAGCTTTCCAGCTAGGCGAGTAAAGATCTGAGGTCTCCGACTACAGCTTCTGATGAGTCCATCCCATGGAGAGACCCAGAGATAGACTGTAGTGTTATCTTTCTTTTCTATACCCACATCTCTGAGCCCCAAGGTTCTCATCCTAGGAAGGGCAAGCAGCCAGAATGTAGCTATCGAGGAAGGCAGGGTTCCTCCCTAGTGAAGGAAATAGTCCAGCTCATGGGAAGAGCCGTGTCCCTATATTTGGGGGGGGGGTTTCGCTCCTCTTTACTTCTTCACCCACGTTTTCCCACCTGGACCAGCTTGGAGGGATAAAGCCCACAGAAGACAGGCCTCACTTTTAGCATCATATCTATCCCCACCAGCAGGGGCACAGTCTTGATACCCAGATTTCACTGTAGAGTAACTTGTCTGGCCCCAGCAATGAGCCTGGGACTCCTCACCTCCTCCGTCCAGCAAGCATGGGCAGCGGTCATGTGCATTTCCTGTGTGGGGCCGTTTTCTCACTAATCGTTCCAGCTGGTCTCCATGACAACTCGTTGACAGGAGTATGTTGCTGATGAGGAAACTGAGGCTCAGAGAAGTTTTTCCCCCCACTTCTCCTGACTGAGGAGAGGATTTAGAACACCACACTACCCTTTTAGTATGATGAGAGCCATTCTCCCAGTCCTGCCCTAAATGAATTTATTGAAACACAAACCACTGCCTGAAAAAAAAAACTGAGCCTCACTGAGGGCCAGGAGGGCCCAGCACCAGACCAGCGCCTGAGGAAAACTAAGCTTCCCTAAGGGACAGTCCAGCTGCTGCACCTGATCTGGGAAAACCTGCCCAACTGGCTCCCTGGGCCTTCCAAGAACATGCTATGTGGGCAACGGTCCAGGTCTTAGATTTTCTTGGAAGGGAAACATGACATTGAAGACAGAGCGCTGCCGGCTGAGGTTGGACACACTGAGGAGCACACTGAAGGGGTCCCTGAGGAGGTCGGGGGAGGTTACATTTTCCTGCCCTCTACATTTGACCATTTGTTTATGGGGCTACAGGGAAGACTACTTTCTGAAGTGCCCATATGTTCCAAAGGTCAGGGTCACAAACATCGCCTATCCAGGAGTTGAACAGGTAACGGGAAATGGACCTCTTCAAGAGAAATGGGAGTCCAGGCTCCATCTGGGGGCTCCAGCCACCTCCAGTGGGCAAGCATTCTGGTTACACTGGGCCTTTGAACTTCTGAAGAAAAGCCAAAATCCAGCTTTGTCCAGAAACTATTTTCAAAGTGTGGCCATTAATTCAATTTATAAAGACTCATTTGCATTATTTTTGCTTGTGTGTATATGTGTGCAGTGGGAGTGTGGAGTGCGTGCATGTGAGGACGGGTGCCCACAGAGGCCAGAGGGTTCAGATTCCTCTGGAGCTGGAGTTACCGCTGCTTGTGAGTCACCTGATGTGAGCCCCAGGGATGGAACTTGGGTCCTTGGAAAGAGCATACTGCTCCTTTTTCTTTCCATTTTTGGTTCTTTCGAGACAGAATCCCACTATATAGCTCTGACTGTCCTGGAACTCACTATGTAGAGGCTGGCCTCAAACTCACAGAGGTCTGCCTACCTCTGCCTCCCAAGTGCTGGGATTAAAAGTGTGTGCCACCACATCTGGCTGAAGTATGTATGGAGGGCCTTTGGGGTCCGGTCCCAAGGTCCTCTTCAGGGTTCAGATTGGATGCTACAGCAAGCAAAATGCACTTAGATATCTGAGGGCAAATGAATTCTCTCACATCATGCTGTCCCAAACAAGTCTGTTTATTCTTTTGTCTCTACTCTAATTCTCCTGTCCTAACTCTAATTCCTCCCGGCTTCTTCTCCTCTAGCCTCAAAACTCTCTCCTTACAGGAGCCTTGACACAATAAAAAAAAAATTCAAAAGTTGCCTCTTACTGGTAAAAGCACATTCCTAGGCTAAGCGATAAGTAGCTGAGCCATTTACCATGGCCACACGAGGTTCCAAGGTTACAGGAGTAAGACTGTGACAAGATGGGGGAGGGGATACACAGTGCCCAGTGACAAACTTTGAGACATAGGGCTATTGTCAACAGACGGCAAGCAAAGAATTGGCATGCTTTCCTTAGGGTGCTTAGTTGAATATCTCCGACTCTGACCTTGTACATAGCAAAAAGGTTTTAAATCTATGATCTATTTACGAAAAGCCTCTAGTCTAGTTTGAACTTGCTCTGAGGTGAAAGCGAGCTAATTGTGTGCAGTTAGTGTGAGCAAAAGGAACACAACAGGCTTTTAAGTGTCTACAGTCCTGGTGGGGCAATAGACCTAGTTACAAAGCATGTCCTAGTATATTTTCTACATATCAAAATTATACAGATAAGTGAAAAGCCATTTTCCTGACCACCCACAGATATATGTGCCCAGAAGATTGAGATGTGATCATGGGAATACTTATACACATCACGTGACATTACCCAATACAACGCAGGTATTGGGGAGACACCAAGCTGCTTTAGCAAATGTGAGAACAGTTTCCAGAGCTAACAGTCCTGCAGGCCTTGTCTGGACAGGGCTAACCTCCCTCAGAGAATCACTCCTCTGGTGGGCTGACATCTGAACACAGTTGTCACGCATAGCTGTCACTCTTCCGGCCTCTTAACTGCTGAGCCATCTCTCTCCAGCCCAAACATAACTTTTTTAATTTTGGTTTTTTTCAAGACAGGATTTCTCTGTGTAGCTTTGGAGCCTGTCCTGGAACTCGCTCTGTAGACCAGGCTAGTCTCAAACTCAGAGATTCACCTGCTTCTGTCTCCCGAGTATTGAAATTAAAGGCATGTGCCATCCCTGCCTGGCTTAATGTAACTTTTAAAGTACTGTGTGGGCCAAATCTTTGCCACTTTGAGTTTCTGCCCATAGATGGCTGGCAATGACCAAGGCCCCAGTGGGTCAGCAAAGTGAGCTTGACACTTAACAGTTCCCATAGTCCTCAGCTAAGACTCAAGAGTCCCTCTTTGGGGTCATGGAGCTTTTTTTCTGTATTTTTAAAATTTTATTTATTTGTTTGGTTTTTTTACATACCAATCCCAGTTCCTCCTCCCTCCTCTCCTGGGGATACAGAACTTAAGACAGGTTGATAGCCCCAGGAATTTTACAGTGCATTCTAAGCTAGCCTTGACTGTTCAGTAATCCTCTTTACTTCTGCTTCCTGAGGGCTGGAGAGATGGCTCAGTGGTTAAGAGCATTGCCTGCTCTTCCAAAGGTCCTGAGTTCAATTCCCAGCAACCACATGGTGGCTCACACCCATCTGTAAAGAGGTCCGGCGCCCTCTTCTGGCCTTCAGGCATACACACAGACAGAATATTGTATACATAATAAATAAATAAATATTTAAAAAAAAAAACCCACCATCCTGAAAACAAAATAAGAAACTTCTGCTTCCTGAATACTGGGATTACTGTATGAACCACCACGTTTGGTTGTAATGGTCTCCTTTTCACAGAGTCAGAAACTGCAGCTTAAGAGGAAGCAGGGTTCTCCACAGGTAGGTCCTGAGCAGGCCAGGTCACCTCCTGCTGCCCACAGATCAGTGAGCTGATCCTCCTGGTGCCCAGGAAAACCCACAGAACACCCTGTGTTGGGAGAGAGTGATCCTGGCCTGTACCCAGCAAAATCAGCTGAACACAGTTGATGCCCCAGGGTGCCCTGGGGCCAGGGAATTAATTAGTGGTTTTAATCTTTGACCTAAAATTCTGTGCTGGACCAGAGCCCCAGACTCCAGAAAACGTTGAAGCAGTGGACAGGTGGTCCTCTCTTGGCTTGGTGCTAGGAACCAGTGATGGATTGGGTCAGCTATCCCATTTGGAGATAATAGTGGCTCAGTTATGGGCCAAGCTCATTCAGATTTCCTACCAGGAAGTTGCTACATGGGAGCTGGAGGGGAGCTGGAGAGATGGCTCGGTGAGTGAAGGAGGCCTGACATCCTGAGCTTGATTCCGGGGACCCACTCTGTAGAAGGAGAGAGCTGACTCCAGCAGGTTGTCCTCTGACCTCCACACGTGCACTGTGACATACTTACCCCTCTCCTCCTGCTATGCAAAATAAGTAGATACAATTTTAAAAAATTAGTCAAAAACAAGTTGAGGGCTGGAAAGATGGCTCAGCAGTTAAGAGCCCTTGCTGCTCTTGAGGAGTTCCAAATACTCTGGGAGATTTACAGCCACTGGTCACCCTAGTTTCAGGGAATCTGAGGTCCTCTTCTGGGCTCTGTGGAGATCAGGCACACACATGGTACGCATGTGTGTATGTAGATACACATGCATACACATAAAATAAAATAAATCTTTTTTTCTAAAAACAAGGTATATCTGGAGGACCCCAAGGTACTGTGGACACCTGGCACCCAGCCCTGAGTGAGTGTTGGGTCCGTGTGGGAAGTGGTCTTACAGCAGGATCAAGCAGAGGAATGGCGGTGGCCGTGTGGCCGAGAGAAAGAAGAGTGCTGGGTATCTGCTGAAGCATCTCTGTGGGCGTGAAGTGCGCCATGACTCGCATCGTTTCCCTCCTTCACACAGGAGGTAGGAGCACGGATCCTGGAAGTCAGGGCACGTCCTGGCTCTGTCATTTCATCGTTTGTTTGAACTTGAACAAGTAACTTCTTCAGACCCCTTCTTCAACACCCTTTCCTGGAAGCCCTCCCGGGTTCCTCAGACCTTGGTCTTTCTTTCTCTTCTCCCTGAACACACACCGTTTGGCAGAAGCTGTTGGATACCTCACTCAGAGCATCATTTCATGAAGACCTCAACCTTCCAGATCAGTTGCAGACTCAAGAGTGAATTTTCAATATGCAAGGCCAATAGCAGTGGAGAGGCAGTTTCTAGCACCTAGCAACAGAGAAAACAGACCAAATATGATTGGTCACTTCTGCCTCACAGGAGAGAGGTCATGAGCTGATTGGCTGGAATGTTTATAAACTAGAGAAGCAAGTCCTGAAGAAAGAGATCCTGGAGTTTGACTGTCCTCAAGAGCTTTTGGAGCTAGAAAGAGGACAGGATACAGCTCGAAGTTTCTTTTTTTTTTTTTAGATTCATTTATTTATTATGTATACAATATTCTGCCTCCATGTATGTCCACAAGCCAGAGGAGGGCGCTAGATCTCATTACAGATGGTTGTGAACCATCATGTGGTTGCTGGGAATTGAACTCAGGACCTCTGGAAGAGCAGCCAGTGCTCTTAACCACTGAGCCATCTCTCCAGCCCCCCAGCTCGAAGTTTCTGTTGGACTTGGGAAGCCAGATGAGAGGGCTCCAGAGGACATATGCAGTTGCAGCCACATTCCCACCAGATCCCTGGCATTCCCAGGAAGGCAAGCCCACATTCTCAGTTCTGCCACTCAGGGTCTCAAGTTGGGGTTAACCGGAATAATCGTATGATAGTTCCAGGGAGCCCCAGCACTTCTGTGCCCGGGGGAGCACTGGAAACCAGGATATGGTGTCTGGCCAAAACCGAGAAAAAACAAGAGCTTCCGCAATAGAAGGGTTCAGGGAAGGGTGCACTCAGTTCCTATTATACCACTGAAGAAACCGAGGCCCAGGGAACAGTGATGTCTTCAATTGCTCAGTTATCCAGATACAGAGCTGGGGCTGGGAGCCTGGTCTATGACTTCTGGGATGCTTGGTACACTTTCTTCTCTGACTCTGAACTCATATTTTATGACCCTAGGTTACTTTTTCCTTCATTTCTTCCAGGCAAGCTTCCGTTTCTTCCTCAGGGAGTGTCTCATGTAAGAAGCTTCTGGATGGCACTCTGGCCCTCTCTGCTCCTCGCCCCAGTCCCTTATACACCCTTCTAATTATTCTGGTCACTTCTGTCTGCTTGCTGACTCTCCAAAACAGAGCCAATCTGCTCCATCTTTGTCTACCTGGCACCTGGGAAGCCCTAAGGAGCAGCCGAAGGCTGTTGAGTGTGTTCTCATGAGAGGAACGGAAGGGCTTGGTACTTTAACCTCCTAGCTTGTCTCCAGTATTGGTACACCCAGTCTTGCGCTTGCCAGAAGAATCAGGCAAGGGCCCAGCCTAGTTCCCAGTGTGAAGTGAGGGTAAGAGGTGTGTCAGGTTAAAGTCCAGGCATAGTTAATTCCCTGGGCTCTAGGTGGGAATGGATGATGCTATCAGGTAAAAATTGGCTCTTGATTTGGCCTTATGCCCATGTAGCAGGCAGGTCAAAGGGAGAGAACTGTCCACTTCCCCAGGGCTCCCTAACCACTTGTGCTGTGACGTGCTGCCCCACAAGAGCCCTCAGCCTCAGCCAGCCAGCACCAGGGGTATTAGTCATGTTGTTTTCTGTGTCTAAGTACCTGCCCCCATTCCCTGGAGCCCTACTGCATAGACCACAACATAACTGGAAACCCCTAGAACTGGATGGTGCAGAAACTCTTGGGGGCTCAGGGCAGCCAGACAGGAATCCCTAATCCCACTTCTGCTCTGCCACTAGTCATGGATGGGGGCTGATCACAGACTATCAGATGAAACATCTCTTCCCGGAAGTGTCTCTCATAACGTCTTCTCTGACGCTCCTGTTTCTTGTCTTCCCCTCAGCCATCACCTATGGTAGGCTGGAGGCAGCCAGAGGCCACCTAACCAGACAGACTGGGTGAGCTTAGACGCAGTCAGACAGCGGTTCACCATGGGGTGCCCTTCTCTGCAGGGAAGTATTTGTATTCCCACTGTCAGGTAAAGAGGTGACTGTGTATCAAAAATGTGGCTCCTTATCCTAATGGCATCACTGTCACAGTGTGTCACTCTTAGGGTGCTACATGACATGTGTCACTTCTAATCCTCACCAAAGTCCGGACAAGGAAGAACAGCCTCATTTTGCACAAGAGGAAATTAAGGTTCAAGGATTTATTCAGCCTACACTGCCACTGCAGAGCTGGCACTGGACATGTCCTGCATCACACAGAGTGTCCCATCTGCCCTCTGCCACCCTGATAGCTCTGCCCTCCGCTACCCCGATAGCTCTGCCCTCAGATATCAAGAGGGCAACTGTATTCTGAACAAACCTCAGCCTGTGTGAGCGGAGACCTTATGGCTCTTCTTTCTTGCAGTGGACAGGAGCTACCCTCTGTTGGCTGCATATATGCAGCTGTGCATATGTGTGCCACATGAAACAGGTGTGTGCCCTGACTGTCATCGAGTTCCCCTCATTCACACAAGGAGCTAAGAGCATGGGAACTGGAAGTCAGATCATGTCCTGACTCTGCCATTTAACCCCTTGTTTGACCTTGGACAAGTAACCTCTGTCTGTGCCTCTAGTCTGCATCTGTCTACGAGGACAATGGCAGCTTCTGGTTTCAGGGTAAAACCTATAGACAACCAAGGTATTTGTGGAAACTCTTCCCGAGTCTGGGCAACAGGAGGTGTTGGATCCTCAGAGAGTTAAGTGAGCTAATACACAGGGCCTGGTAGGTTCTAGGTGTCAGCGGGTGTTGTTTTTAGCAGACTCACTGAGAGCCTGCTATGTGCTGGAGCATAAGAGAAGCTGGGCCGTGATGCTGGTCAAGACTGGCACAATCCCTACCCTCAAGGAGCCCATCGTTTATGGAGGCTCCTCAGACTGCCTCCTTCCTTCATCCACGAAGGACGCTGAAAGAGAACAGGAATGCTTGGCAGGATGGGGGAGGAGTGACGTACTGGTGTCAGGGTCCCTTCAGTGGGTTCCCTCCTGCCTGTGTGCTGCCCCTTCTCCAGCTGCCCTTGGTCCCCCATCTTCTGGCAGCCTCCATCATGTGGAGCTCGCAGGGCCTGGCCCTCCCTCCTCCCTCCTTCCTGCTCAGGCCTCAGCCTACTCATTCTCTCCCATCTCCATGCAGATGGCTTCGATATTTCTACTGCAGCCCAGCACATCCAGCTGGGGCTCAGCATCCCCATCCAGATGCTGAGCACATCCAGATGTTAGATGCCCCTCCCTCCCAAGGCTATATTGCCTTGGGTGCTCATGTTAGACCTGCCTCCCCAGTCCTCTCTTTCCTCCTCACTCGACTGCCCACACAGTCCTCTCTACACTGCCTCCTACACCATTCATTCATTCATTCATTCTCTCTCTCCCTCTCTCTCTGTATATGTGTGTGTTCATTCTACACTATTCCTGGTCCCTCCATTTCCCCCAGATCACTAGACTCACCCTTCCCTCGGCCTGTGGTAAGTATTAGTGGCGTCCCACACAGACCCCCTTTGCCAGGCACCTACTTCTGTCTGCCGAGGATGTGTGCTGCTAATAACTGGAGCCTCTGCAGAGCCTACAGAGACAGACCTCACCCAGAGATGCCTGAGGACCACGATCCTCCCAGAACAGTTCACAGCCACTGACTGACAGATCTAAGAGCAAGAGCCCAAGCCCAGCTTCCTAGGGTTCACAGGGCTCCTCATCTCAGAGCTCTGCAGAGACTTTGGGCATGGACCAGACTTTAGCCATCCTGCTGCTCTCACTGTCCCACCTGCTCTGTCGACCTACTGGGTGTCCCTGGGTACCACTTTATTAGGGTCCCCTTCTCAGGAGCCCAACTTAAGATACCACCTCTGTAGTGGCGTTTCAGTTGTATTTTAATAAATAAAGCCTGCCTGGAGATCTGAGAGTAAAACAGCCCCACTGGTCAGCTTTACAGACCAGGTAATGGTAACACACACCTTTAATCCCAGCAGCCACACTAGTTGCCATAGAAACGGGGCGGTGCATGCCTTTAATCACGGTGGTGCACACCTTTCATCTCAGCCCTAGAGAGGATTATAAAACGGGAGGAAACAGCTCTCAACACACAGTCTCATTCTGAGATTCCTGGAGGCAGGATCGTCATCTCGGACTGAAGTTGAGGTAAGAGCCAGTGGCTGGCTGTTTCGCTTTTCAGGTCTTCAGGTTGAACCCCAATTTCTGACCCTGAGTCTTTATCATTCATGCCTCACACCTCCTGCCAGATAGTGGTGGCAGACATCTTTAATCCCAGCACTCTGGAGGCAGAGGCAGGTGGATTCCTGAGGTCAAGGCCAGCCTGGTCTACAGAGTGAGTTCCAGGACAGCCAGGGCTACACAGAGAAACCCTGTCTCAAAATAGCAAAACAAAAAACCCACCATTTCCCCTATCGGGCTTGACACAGTGATAGAAGACAGCCTGGAGAAACCAAGGCCAAGAAAAGGATGGTAAGGCAAGGAGCCGAGCTCTGATTCTCCATCTGACCTGTGACTGAGTTCTATAGCAGGTGGAGAACAGCAGAGTCCCCTCCCCCTTTGCCTTTCCCTTCCCTTTCTCTGTTCAAAGCCCAAACCCCAGTTAATCAGACAAATCCCTTGCCAGACACACCAACAATCTTTCTAAGGTTAACTCTCCCCAGAACATCTCATGATTACTCCAGACTGAGACATTAAAGCGAAAGGGGAAGAAGAGGAGAAAAAAAAGATGTTTTTAATTAAAAAATTAATTTTCTAACACACCCACTGTCTGCTGATGGACTGTGGTGCTTCCTACTCAGGAGATGAGCCCACAACCTACTTTCTCACTAAACCTAGAGATAGGGAAGACACTGAGGAAAGCAGCCCCTCACTGGAAAATGCCCTGCTCTCCCTGGGCTCTCTGGTCTCCTCTTCACTTCCTATACCATAAAACAGGGAGAGTAATGGGGTTCCTCACAAGGAGCACAAACCAAGGAACACACATAGACTTGACCAACAGCTTGGGTTTGCTCGGATTAAGACCTCAGCCAGCAGCCACATCGCCTGGGACCTGTTAGAAACGCCCTCCGTACCCACGGTGCATGACCTGAACCAGAGACTACCCTTTCACAAACCCATTAGTAATTCACTTACAGTTCACCCTTTAAGAAGCATCGCCCCTTGCCAAGCCCTGAGCCTCGACCTACTCCTCTGTAAAATGGGAGGGAATAGCAATATCTGCTTTGCAGGTAGTTTGCCAGGACTGTGATACTGAAAACTATCTGATAAATTGCAAAGCAAGAGACTCAGAGAAATGTGCACGTTATCACCCTGAGCTGTTCTGCTGTGACATTGGACCCCATGCCCAGTAGTATTTTTGGATCTCAACCTGGAAAGTCAGAGACCTGCCTCTTAGGATTACTTTTATTCTGTGCATCTGGTGTCCATCCAGAAAATCCTTAAAGGAATCAAAGATTAAAAAAAAATCTTGCCTAGAAGAAATGAAATTCCTCTGTCTAAAACACTAAAACACAGCCTTCTCACAGCATGCTGGGGCCAGTGGAGCAGGCAGTTCATGCCCCTGCATCAGGAGGCTGAAGGTCTGTATCTCTTCTCAGAAATATCAACGGACCATCAAGATGACTCAGCAATCAAAGGTGACTGCCAACAAAACCTGATAGCCTGAGTTCGATCCCAGAAGTGGAGAGAGAGCCAACTGCGTGAAGTCCTCTCCCCTCCACACGCACCCACACACATCGTGTGTATATACCAATGACAAGATTACATCTCAGAAATGCATGAACACTGAAGGGCTTAAATTTTCACCTTGTCGTTCCTTCTCAGGGTCTTTCCTAAGAACACAGTCTAAAAGTGTGGCCAAAGCTCATGAGTGGCGCTCATGAAGTCAATACAGATCTTTGAAATGCTGTGAAAACCTTGCAGGTCATGTTTGCAGTGGGATGCGGGGCTCAGAATGCCCATAAAGTCGTCTATACTGAAAGGTCACATACACAAGTACATTCGTACGCTGAAGCCAGAACCTTATGCATTACTCTAGGATGAGGGGCATTCAAGAGGCGACTAGGTTTAGATTAGGTTATAAAGGTGGGGCCCTCACAATGGTGTCCAGGCCCATATCAAAAGACCCATATGTGCAGACTGAGAAATAAGTATTTGAGCATGAAGTAAAAGCAGAGCTATCCACTAGTCAAGAAGTGGTTCCTGGAGCAAGCAAGATGGATCAGCAGGTAAGGACCCCTTGCTACCAAACCTGACAACCTAAATTCAATCCCTGGGACCCACATGGTGGAGGAAGAGAACCAACACCCACAAGTTGTTCTCTGCCATCCAACACACTCGCTGGGCCATGTGCAACCCACCCCGAACACACACAAAATAAAAAATTATTTTTTAAGATACAAGAGATGGGTCGTCTTTGGGTACTGAATCTGCTGACACCATGGCTTTCATCTTCCAGCCTTCAGAACCACAAGAAACTAAAGTCTGTTTTTTAAGCCATTCGGTCTGTGGTATTTTGTTATAGGATCCAATAGTAAAACAGCAGCATAGTAAGAAGGGTATAAAACCAAAATTTTGGACAACAAATATATTTAAGAGCTGGTTTTGTATTGGGGTCATGAGGAAAGTAGGAGGAACAGCTGGATATGCAGTGGTTACAGGAACGGGGCGGAGTGAGGTGGAATCCCCTCAAGATGAACCTGCTAGCGAAGTTCCAATAAAAAAAAGCCATTGATGCCAAAACAAAATCAACGTCTAGATGAACAAATCTACTGATCTTAAAAGACCTATTATACACTTGTTTGGAAGCTGCTTAAACCATAAGGAAAATGGCATCTGTGTAAAAGAATAAGAAATATGAGACAAAAATGAACAGAAATGTAACAAGAAAAAATAAATATGAAAAAACATTAAAAACCTAGTGGTGAAAATATATAAGCATCAGAAAAATGAAACTCAATAATTGGATAAATTCTAGATTAGACATGGCCAAAGAGAAATTTAGTGACATGTAATCTATTAGTAAGGAATTTATATAGAACACAAAATGAAAAAACTTGAAAAATGAAAAATCCATCAAAAAACAGAAGGCAAACTGAGAAGTTCCAACAAGCACCTGATGGAAGTGTCTGAAAAGAATCAAGGGACAATAAGTGATTATCAAAATCATGTCCTAAGCCAGGCAGTGGTGTCGCATGTCTTTAATCCCAGCATTTAGCAGGCAGAAGCAGAGGCCGGAGGATCTCTGAGTTCAAGGCCAGCTTGGTCTACAGAGCAAGTTCCAAGACACCTAAGGTGCACACAGAAACCATGTCTCCAAAAGCAAAAACAAAACAACAACAACAACAAAACAATCATGTCCTACTGTCTTAGTTAGGGTTTCTATTGCTGCAACGAAACACCATGACCAAAGCAAGTTGGAGATGAAAGGGTTTATTTGGCTCACACTTCTATCACAAAAGAAAGTCAGGACAGGAACTCAAGCAAAGCAGGATCCTGGAGGCAGGAGCAGATGCAGAGGCCATGAAGGATGTTGCTTACTGGCTTGCTTCCCCGTGGCTTGCTCAGTCTTGCTTGTAGAACCCAAGGATGGAACCACCCACCACGGACTGGGCCCTCCCCATTGATCACTAATTGAGAAAATGCCTTACAACTGGGTCTCATGAAGACATTTCCTCAGCTGAGGCTCCTTCTCTGATGACTCTAGCTTGTGTTACATTGTCACAAGAAACCAGCCAGGGCATCTAGTTTGCTTCTCTGTTGCTGTAATAAACACTGTGACGCAGAGTGGGCGGGGGAGCAGGGTATATGATATGGTTCAGCAATTAAGAGCACTTGCTGCTCTTTCAGAGGACCAGGTTCCAGTTCCCGGCACATATGTGATGACTCACAACTGTCTGTAATTCCAGTTCTAGGTGATCTAATGCCCTCTTCTGGCCTCTGAGGGCGCCAGATACACGCATGTTTGCACACATACCCGCAGTCAAAACACTCATCCACATAAAATATAGAATAAATAGATATGAAAAATAACAATAAAAAAGCAACTCTGGGAACAAGGGCTAACCTCCTCTGACAGTTAACATTCCTCGGCGAAGCCAAAGCAGGAGCTTGGAACAGAACCCACAGAGGAACGCTGCTTACGAGCTTGTTTCCTCTGGCCTGCTCAGCTGCACATCTTATCCAACCACACTCACCTGCCCCGAGATGGCATCACCCACGGTAACTTAGAAAATGTCTCCCAAACACACATAGGCTGACGGAGGTGTCTCTTCAGGGGAGCATCTCTTTTTCCAGGTGTCAGAGGTAGCAGCTAAAGGTACCCAGGACACAGAATTTCCTTTAACTAAAAGTCAGTTTCCACATTGAAAGCGGTGTACACACTGTCTGGATTCACATATACAACTCAGCCACCCTTAGCACAACTGAAGATCAAACTAAAACTCCAGGCTAAGCAAGGGAGTAGACCTTCCACCTGCAGAAGGATGCAGACGACACGTAGGCCTCTCACCAAAGCAAGGAGGCCAGAAAACCACGGAACAAACACTGCTAAGTGTGAAGTTTGTTGTTTTTCTTTAAATGGAGAGTAAAATATATTTGTTTTCAAATAGTTGCTCAAGATTAAAAGCAAACTCAGGCCCTTTTCATGCATACAAAGCCTGGGAGAGTTTACCCACTGTTTGCCGGCCTTCGTTGGAAGAAGTTGTAAAGGTGTTACACCAACAAAGAGAAAAGTGAAGCCGAGGGAAAAGCAGATGTGGAAACAGGAGCAAATATAAAAATTGGCTTTAAATATACATATATTGAATTCATAAGAATAAAACAGTGTCAATGGTAATAATAGCTGTAACTGTGTTTGGAAGAAAGATTTAACTACAATTATAAATTTTAAAAAAAAATCTTTTACCATCCAGAAGGGTAAAAATTATTTTGAACATCTCTTGGACTTTGAAGAACCTAGAACAGAGGTTCTCAACTTGTAGGTCATGAACTCTGGGAGGGGTCTAATGACCCTTTCACAGGAATCACATATCAAATATCCTGCGTTTCAGATATTTACATTATGATTCATAACAATATCAAAATTACAGTTATGAGGTAGCAAAGAAAACAATTTTAGGGTTGGAGCCACCACAACACGAGGAACTGTATTAAAGGGCCGCAGTGTGACGAGGGTGGAGAACCCCTGCCCTGGAGTCACTTGTACACTAACGTGTAAGCCCCTTCAATACGTCATCTCTGCGATAGCAGGTGCAGAGCTGGGCAGACAAGAGTAAACAGAGACAACTCTCCCACTGACAGCCGGGCACAGAGTACTCTGCCCACTAACACTGGGCTCTTTATTCTCGTCCATGAAGCTGTCTGTCTGTCTTCACGTCAGCCTCACACAGTTCTGGTCACTGTAGCTGAACCACTTAAGCACCCCAGCTTTGTTCTTTTTGGGGACTGGCCTAGCTAATCGAGGTGCCTGGAGAATCCAGTGGGGGAATTCCCTACTAGGTTATTTCATTTCTATAGAATGTATTGTTGAGATTTGGATAAGGATTGCTTTGAGCTTGTGAATTGCTTTGGGTAATACTGACATCTTCACCATAGGAAGCCGCTCAGCTCATTAATGTGAAATGTGTTTGGTTGGTATTTATCTTCTTTAATTTCGATCCACAGATGAATGGTTCTCACACATGTCCTCTACGGGAAACTTCTAAGGTTTTTTGGTTGGTTTTGCAGTAGCATGCACAAAGCCTCAGGCCTCAAACATGTTAAGTGCTCTACCTCTGACCTATATCCCAGCCTTGTCACTTTTTCATCTAAGTTATCCAGGCAGGCCTTGAACTTACCCAAGATCCTCCTGCCTCAGCCTCCCTAGTAGTTGATATTGCAGGCCTAAGCCACTAAGTGGCTTGTTTTATCTTCTTGGTGCTAATATGAGTGAAATTATCTTCCCAATTTTCTTTTTGTCACTATCGTGTATGGGTTTGCAGCTGCATTCCAGATGGTGAGTTCATTTGTTCTAACAACTTTTGTGTGCAGTCTTGAGGGTTTTCTACACGTAAGATCATATCATCTGTTAGTAAAGACAGTTTTTATTTCTTCTTTTCTAGTTTGCATGTCTTCATCTTTCTTGCTTAATTGCTCTGGTTAGAATTTCCAGTACTATGTTGAATAAAACTGGCAGACTTTGGTCACTCAGGCTGTGTCCCCATCTTAGCAGGTATGGTAGTCTGAATGTAATGGACCCCCATAAGCTCACAGGAAGTGGCACTATTAGGAGCTCTGGCTTTGTTGAAGTAGGTGTGGCCTTGTTTGAGGAAGTGAGTCACTGTGGGGTGGGCTGTGAGGTCTCACATGCTCAAGCTACACCCAGTGCCTCAGTTCACTTCCTTTTGCTGGCATATCAAGATGTAGGACTCGCAGCTCCTTCTCCAGCACCATGTCTGTCTGCGTGGTTCCATGTACTGCCATGATGACAATGGATTAAACCTCTGAACTGTAAGCTGCACCAATTAAATGTTTTCCTTTAAAAGAATTGCCATGGCAAGGTGTCTCTTCACAGCAATAGAAACCCTAACTAAGACAACAGGGAAGCCTACCACGGTTGATATAGTATTTTCTATGTGTTTTGCTCACATGGCTTCTATTACATTGAGTTGTTTCCATTGATTCTTAATTTTATGATACTTCTATCTTGAAATGACATGATTTTGTAAAGTGCTTTTTCTGCATCAATGTCAATAACCAGGAGCTGGGGCAGTAGGAGGTATCTCAGTTCTGGGTATCTCTAACCCAGCACTTGAGAATTTACAACGGGAAGAGCAGAAGTTTGTGGTCATTCTCTGCTATGTAGAGTGTTTGAGACCAGCCTGGGTTACATGAAACCCTGTTTCAAAGAAACAAAGGGGAAGGGCTTAGAGATGTTTCCGCGAGTATAGGCCCCTCCTGAAAAGCTTGAAGGCATGAGCAGATGTGGTAGGAGAGGCCCGATCCTGGCAAGTTGTCCTCTAACATCCATACATGTAGCATGGCTCACGGGTGCGTGCCTGTGAGTATACACCATGTGTGTGTGTTCAAGCGCGACACAGATGATGAATACATAAATACAAAAAATTAAATTAAATAATTTTATAGCTTTCTCCCAATTCATTCATTAATACGGCCTATTGCATTAATTGATTTTTTTATACACAGAACCATCCTTCCATTTCAAGAATAAATCCTATTTGGTCATATTATAAAATCCATTTGATATGCCACTGTATTCAGTTTGCTAGTATTTTACCAAGGATTTAAAATAATTTTATTATACTTCTTTATTTTAGTGTGTGTGTGTGTGTGTGTGTGTGTGTAGGGGTGGGTCACACAATACATGTGTGGAGTTCAGAGGACAGCTTGAAGAGCATGTTTTTGCTTCTCCCTTACAGGATCTAAGGATTATACTCAGGTCATCAGACTTGGCGACAAACTCCTTTACCCGCTGATCCATCCTGACTACCCTAATAGAAGGTTTCTGCATTAGTGCGCATGAGTGATTCCATCTATAGTTACATGGGGGGGGGGGGGTTGTGTGCGTGTTTTGCTGCAACTGGTGATTGAACCCAGGACTTCGAACCTCATGCATGCTAACCAAACACTGGATCGCTGAGGGACATTCCTCAGTGGTTAGTCAGTCGGGCTCTAGCTTGACAGTAGTCTGGCTTCTCAGGATAAGTAAGAAAGTGTTTTTAAATTAAAAAAAAAAGTTTAGAAAGATTTGATGTATTTTCCTCTAAATATTTGTTGAAATTCATTGGTAAATCATCCAGGGTTTTTCTTTATTGGGAGATTTTGTTTGTTGCCTGCTTGTTTCAGAGATTCGGTTTCCTTACTGATTGATTATGAGCCTGTTCTAATTTTCTAACTTCGTGATTGGCAGATGTTGATCTCCTAGTGGTTTTTCCACCTCGTCTGCATTAGCCAGGGCTGGCACCAGCTGTTCACAACACTCTCTTACCTTCTTCCCTGTGCGATCTGCAGCGATGGCTTCCTTCTACTTCTTTCCTTTCTTTTTGTTTGGTTTTCTGTGACAGGATCTCTAAATAGCCCTGGCTGTCCTAGAACTCACTCTGTAGACCAGTCTGGTCTTGGGACTCACAGAGATCCACCTGCCTCTGCCTCCTGAGTGCTGGGGTTAAAGGTGTGCACCACTAATGGCCTGATCTGCATACTTCTATTTCTGACTTTAGCAATTTAACTCGTGTGTGTGTGTGTGTTCCTCCATTTAAAGGTTTGTCAGTTTTATACTATTTTATACTATGTGGCTTTGGTCCCTTTCCTGCTCTCTTTATCTCTCTCTGCTCTAGTCACCATCCGTTCCTTCCTGCTGTCCCTTTAGGTTTTGCTTTTACTTTTCCAGTTCCTAAAGTTGTAAGTTAAATTGTTGATTTAAGATCTTTCTTCATTTCTCTTCTTTTTTTAAGACACAGTCTCGCATAGCCCAAACTGGTCTTGAACTCACGATGACCTTGAGCTTCTGATCCTCCTGCCTCCACTCCTCAAGTGCTGGAATTACAGATATGTGCCAGGACAGACAGGTTTTTTTTTTTTTTTTTTTTTTTTG
>NW_026068050.1:192343-285491 GCF_014885135.2 Alexandromys fortis | reverse complement strand
GTTTTTCAAGACAGGGTTTCTCTGTAGCTTTGGAGCCTGTCCTGGAACTCACTCTGTAGACCAGGCTGGTCTCGAACTCACAGAGATCCGCCTGCCTCTGCCTCCCGAGTGCTGGGATTAAAGGCGTGCACCACCATCGCCCGGCCCAGGACAGACAGTTTTAAGTGATGCTGGAGACTGAACCCAGGGCCTCTTTCATAGCAGACTAGCAACCTACTAACTGAACCTCATCCCTAGCCCCTCCGTCTTATGATTGGATGTAGCATCTGTAGCTGTATTTTTTTTCTTCACATTGCAGTGGTGTTATCCCATAAGCTTCAGCAAGTCTGCTTTCGTCTACGTTTATCTCTAGATATTTTCCGAATTCCCTTGTGATTTCTTCTTTGATCCACTGCTTGCTCCAGATTGTGCTTAAATTTCCAGAAATTTGTGGAATTTCTCCTTTTGCTCTAGCTATTGACTTCTAACTGTGCTGTTGCAGTCACAGAATGTATTCTGTAGGTTATCTACCTTCTTAATGAGTTTGAGACTGTACTTTACATCTTGAACATAATCCTCTACTGAAGAGACAGTAAAGTGGTCTGGTCAGAGTGGGAAAGGATGGAAACTCCTGGAAAAGCTAGAATGAGGGTTACCATAAGATGCAATAATCCCTCATTCTCAAAAGAATTGAAGGTAGGGACTTGAGAGGCATCTGTGTGCCTATGTTCATATCAACACTATCTGAAAAAGATAAAACAAGGGAGCCCCCAAGTACCATTCAAGAGAAGAGATAAGCAAGATGTAGTCACACGGAAGACTATTATCCAGTTGGAGGAGGAGGAGGAGGAGGAGGAGGAGGAGGAGGAGGAAGGAAGAGAAAGAAGAAGAAGAAGAAGAAGAAGAAGAAGAAGAGGAGGAGGAGGAGGAGGAGGAGGAGGAGGAGGAGGAGGAGGAGGAGGAGGAGGAGGAGGAGGAGGAGGAGAAGAAGAAGAAGAAGAAGAAGAAGAAGAAGAAGAAGAAGAAGAAGAAGAAGAAGAAGAAGAAGAAGAAGAAGAAGAAGAAGAAGAAGAGAAGCCTGGAATAGTACAGTATAATAGAGTATGCCCTTAATCCCAGCACTCAGGGGGCAAAGGCAGATTGTTCTCTAAATTCAAGGTCTACAGAGTGAGCTCCAGGACAGCCAGGGCTACATGGTAAGACTTTGTCTCAAAAAAATAAGAAAGACAAAAAGGGAAGGAAAGAGGAAGGAAGGGAGAGATGGAGGAAGGGAGGGAAGGAGGAAGAACAAAGGAAGGAAACTTTAAGGGTTGGAGGGCTAGAGTACAACTCAGTGTTTGACTGCTTATCCATCACATGCAAGGCCCTGGGATTGATTCCTAGACCCTCAGACAAAGGAAACTGAGGCAGAGTACAGCAGCGTGAATACTGAGGACATAGGTAAGTGATGTAAGCACTCTACAGAGATCAACACTGTAGGGTTCTGCCTATATGTGAGGTACTTAAAGACAGTGAGCCCGGCCCTGTAAGATCGTCAGTCAGCAAGTAAAGCTACTTGCTTTATAAGTTTGGCAGCCTGAGTTCAAGCCCAGGAACACGCATGTGCACCATGAAACATACACACACATACACACTAATAATAAATAAAGCTTTAAAAAATAATTCTTTAAAGTAAGCAGAATGGTAATTTCCAAGGTCAAAAGGAAAATTTAAATGGGGCATCACTGCTTAGTAGGAATCATTTCATTTTTGCAAGATGAAGGGAGCTATGGTAATAGATGATAGCAATAGCTCATAGCATCGTGAGTGTGTACGCCACTGAGCTGTGCATCTAAAACGATTCAAAAGATAAATTTTATACTAGGTCTATTTCACCACAAATTTTGGCAAAGAAAGGAAAGAGTAAGCACTAAAGACGAATAAAATATACAGCGTGTGGTGCACAGCCAAAGCAGTTTGGAAATAAGTGTGCAAGCATGAATGAGGAGAACAAAAAAAATAAACCAGCAAGCTGACTCAGCAGGAAAAGGAGCTTGCTGCCAAGCCTGACGGACTGAGTTCGAGTCCCAGAACCCACGCAGTGAAAGGAAAGAGCTAACTCCCTTGGGCTGTCTCTGAACATCACACACGTTCTATGATATATTCACACACACACACCACTCTCACACACACACCACACTCACACACACACCACACTCACACACACACACACACAGGTGATGCAATTAAAGAACAGAGTAACGGGCACCAAATAAAGTAGAAGGAAGCAAACACCAACTATGTCAACAGCACGAAACAAAAAGCAGCCGGGAGACAGACACCCGGGGGAATATGCTTCTCACATCCACCATGCAGAAGCTACTTCTTAGAATATTATAAATTTTTTATTTTGACCTTGTCTATCTGAAAAGTTATTATTTGTTTGGTTAGTCTAATCTTTCCTTGGGAGGTCTAGTGATGGATTCTGTTTGAAGGTTGATTGGTTGATTTTTTTTTTTTAACAAGATGCCGTGTAGCTCAAGTTGACCTAGAACTCATTATGCAGCCAAGGCTAGACTTGAGCTCCTGATTCTCCTAGCTCTACCTTCCAAGTTCTGGGATGTGCCACTCACTACTGATAGACTTTAAATGTGTAGGCTTTTTTTATGTATACTTATTTGTGGGGTGGGAGAGGGAAAGAGGAGAGGGCAGGGAGTGCCATGCTATACATGCAGAGGTCAGACGACCACCTAAGCAGGTCATTTCTCTCCTTCAACCGTGTGGGTTCCAGGAATCAAATTTAGTTTGTCAGGCTTGGTTTTCCGCTGCCTTTACCCACCAGGACCATCTTGTCAGCATGAATGTTTGAACTCTGTATGAGAGAAGCAATCTGTGCCAAATGACTTTTAAGACTTCTACCTCATGGTGATTCCCTCCACAGTCGGCGATGTGGGGGGAGGGGAGGGCGGGGCTACCACGGAGAGTTGGAGATGTGCAGGCACTTAGCCCCATCTCTCCAGCATCTCTTACATCTCCCAGACCACCCCCAGGAGAACTGAGAAGAATCTTGCCTTCAAGTCTCCTTCCTTGGACAGTTGAGACCAATCTTCTGCGCGTGACCTCATTACAGCAGTGGCCAGGGAACCCTGCCTAGCAATCCAGGCTCCCTTACTCTCCCCTGGGGCATCTGATCTCTCGTCTGACCTGAACAGACACTGTGATTACCAGAGCCTGCCTCCATCAGCTGCTTTCTGAGGTGGGCATCAGGAGGGCTTTCTTATAGGACCAGAGATAAAGTGTTCAAGGTGGAGAAGAGGGGGCTTTTATTTAAAAAAAAAAATCACCATTTGTCTTTGTGGCTTCTTAACTTCAGGCCTTGTGTCCTTCAGTTAATATTTCCAACTGCTTGGGAAGAAAGTAAATCATTGACAACTTCTCGTGAGAGTGACTTGGACCAATATTGTGCCCATAAAACCCTAGCCTGGTAAATTCCCTCATCTGTGAAATGTTCTTCCCCAGGGAGCTTCCAAAGCACACAGAGACACCTGACAGCTCTTTGTGAGCACCTTAAGAGCAGAGTTAGATGTGGCTCCGGGTTCTCTGCAGGACTACACTGCCCCCTCTGTCACTGGGTGGACTGCACCCTATTTGCTGAGCCACAGAAGCATCTGATTCCCCCAGAAGCTCAGCCTTCAGGTAGCTTTTAAGACAGTCCCTGACTCACTGGTCCTGGACAAGTGCTGTGTTTCTCTAGAAAGGTAAGAAGGGTGCCCTCTGGTGAAGAGAGAGAGGAGCTGCATGCTCCCTCACCTCTGTCCACCCAAATTCTGCAATGTACAATTCACTCTGAAGCAGGGGTGTGTGTGTGTGTATGTGTGTGTGTGTGTGTGTTATTTAACATCACTTGGGAAGTGGAGGTAAATATTCAGGAGGTGACAAAAGGTTATTTTCAGCTAAATAAGTAATTTAAAGACATCCTGGACTACATAAAACCCCACTTCAGGCCAGGCGATAGTGGCACACGCCTTTAATCCCAGAATTTGGTAGGTAGAGGCAGGAGGATCTCAGTGAGTTCGTGGCCAACCTGATCTACAAATCAAGTTCGTTCCAGGACAGCCAGGGCTGTTACACAGAGATACCCTGTCTTGAAAAAAATAAAATAAAATAAAATAAACAACAAAAAACCTTATCTTAATCCAAAAGAATCCATAAAACAGTTAAAGCATCAGAACACAACTGAGCCAGCCCCCTTATGCTCTGGAAAGGTCGTGGGGTGATCAGAAATGACCAGCCTGATGTCCAAGGTCCCAGTATTGGGCAGAGGGTGAGGGGTAACCTTGAATCTGAAGCCTGGGGTTAGCTGTAACAGCACCTCACGTGCCTTGAGCCCACGCAGGCATGGGGACTGAATTCCCGCTGCCCAAAGGGGACGCCTAAGGAAAAGAGGAGACGAGTGGAGAGCAGAACACGGGGTGGCAGGAAGCCGCATGATTTTGCTCTGCCCAATTGCAGCTTGATCAATCGGGAGCCGCAAGCGTGGCGGGTGCGGCTTCTGGAGCCACAGCTCCCCAGAGCCCCATCATTCAGCACTACGGTAATAAAGTGGCCGGGCCTGGAAAAACGCTATGAGGCTCCAGAGAGCTCAGTCTCATCCCGCTGGATTATAACCCTGTTATTGGCACCCCTGGGGCTTGTTCTGTCTCCTTCAAAACCCCAGCTTCGCAGATGAAACTTGCCAGGGGTGAGGCAGCCTGGCGGGCTGCAGTCGGGGGTGGGAGAAACCATGCCTCCTCTCTACCCCCTAATCCAGCATCCTCTGAGGCAGAGAAGGGAAAAGAAGAGCTGGGAGACCTGGCAATCCCAGAAGGCTCACATACAGTCCATACTAGACAAAAGCCCAAGAAACAGCAGAATAGATTCTGCTTGTTCCGAGGCAGATGCGCAGAAGACAGAAAGGGCCTTGGTGGCTTCAAAGGGAGAGGCGAAGAGAGAGGGGAGCCTGCACCAGGTATGATGACATCATCGCCACACTTCTGTGGGACCTACCTTATCCCCATTCTCCCATGAAGAGATCGAGGGCATCCTATACAGAAGGTTCCTCTCTGTGGTTCCCCACAGAAAACTCTGCCCAGCAACCCAGTGCTTCCCAAAAAAAAAAAAAAAAATTCAAAATTCTGTCGATAATGTTATTCAGTTCTATACAGAGAGGACATTCTGATTCATGTAATATAGATGAAACTCGAAATCATTATACCAAATGAAATAAATCTGGCACACACACACACAAATGTATGCTGCATAATCACTACAATAGACAATTTCACCAAAAACAAAACAACAAAAAACAAAACAGGGAAGGGCGTTCAGGGGCTAGAAGAAGGAGCTGAGAACTTGTTGTTTAGTGACTGCAGCCTCTCTGTTTGGAATGATGAAAACATTCCAGTAGATGTGACCACTGCCCAGCTTATGTTTCATGTGTCAGGCCATACCATAACATATCTGATCATGTGCTAGGTCCTACACTGTAAGTCTTTAAGGATGACATCATATACTTAATGCCACCAGATTATATATTGTAAAGGGGCTAAAATGGATAACCATTAGATATATATGCGTGCATGTATATACATATCAAATGTGCATACAGATGTATACAATTCCTTTTCAAAGCTGTCATATGTTACCTAAAGCCCGACCATCACTTTCTGATTCCAGGAAGCCATGTGTGTAGGATGAGAGGAGACTCAGAATACAGGCAATGTCCCCACAGCCACATCTCCTGCTTTGCATGACCCCTTGTCCTGACCGTGGTAGAGGACTCTCAGCCTCCTGTCAGTACCGTGTCCTGTCTGACACGTGTTATTCTATTGCTCTTTCCCTGTCTGACACCACTGGCTCTTCAAGATCCTGCTGAGGTCAAACTGCACTGGAGCCCCACCCCCTCTGTGGTCAATACCCCCCACTCTGCTCTGGAGCCCCACCCTCTCTGTGGTCAATCCCCCCACTCTGCTCTGGAGCCCCACCCTCTCTGTGGCCACTCCCCTCCACTCTGCTCCACCCGAGCAGAGTAAAGCCGCCCTCCTCCTGACGTGCACGTCTCCTGGGCTGCCTGCAGCTAAGTACTCAATTTGTGCGAACAGACAATGGGGTCAGCCTGTGAAAGTGGGGCCAGACGGGGCCGGCTAAGACATCATCACGATAAAGATTCCCAGTCATTCCCTGCCTACAGGAATACTTATATTCTTAATTAAAACAGCAGCAACAAGTACACTGCTGAATAGAAGCGGAATTTGGGTGATGTCCCCTGCAGTTTCGAGCTGAAGGCAAGCATGCCTCACGCAGAAAGGCCTGACTCTAACAATAGGGTCAAGCTTAATGCTAACTTCCCAAGAGAGTGCAGTGATATTCTGGTCCACCAGCCACCACAGAGAGAGAGGAAAGGTTGGGGAAGACTATAAAGTCGGAAGAAATCAAAGGAACTCTGAAAGCTGTAGCTACCTTATCTCTCTAAGGACATTTAAAATTATCCAACTAGAAGAACTTAAGGCACAAGCATTAGCTTAGCGACTTCACGGGCTGTAAAAGTGAAAATCCACCAATCAAGGTCTGAATGTCTGTTGTTTTCCAGTAGGGAGGATGCTGAGTTCATATAAGCAAAATCTAATCAGGGAAAGAAAGAAGACATGGTGGGAAAGAAGGAAAAGGGACAGAGAAGAGAGGGAGCTGGGTGTATCTACAGCTAATCCTCTATTTCCAAAATAACAAAGGCATTTAAACACTTGCACACCTTATGCCTGGGCCAGCTCCAGAACAGTCTGGTAATGTGCCAGGTCCATAACTAGACTGTGAGCTTCTCAAGGGCAGGGAACGTCTCTTTGTGGTCTGGGTCTAACAGACATAAAGGGATCTAAAGGATCGTGTGCTTGGCACAGGAGTGCATTGTTCTTCGTGTCTGCAGGACCCAGCACAGTGTGTCTCGTCACCGAAGCTTGATGCCTGACGTGCTGTCCTCATCTCCACGACGACCCTGCCTCCTGTTGAAAGACAAGAGGTTCCAGAAGCAGCTGCCGCACACGGGAGCACTGTCGTGCCTTTGCTCATTAGCTCGCTGGCTGGGGGGAATAGTGGGGATATGAAGTGGCCTCTGCTGCTAAGAGGCTGGGCTGCCTGGGTAAGAGGCCTGAATCCTGAGGCAGGAGCTGTGCCAAGCTCTCAGGGAGCTGTGGGTAGCTCCAAAACCCACAGTTTGAATGATAAAATCAAAGTGAAATTTCCAAAAAAGAGATTCACAGGAGCCGTATCCATTATAGGGAAGGGGAAAGGAAAAAAAAAAAACCGCAAAACACCCAGAACAGTCCAAACGTACTTTAAAAAAGGAAAATGGATATATGAGGGTAGAGTCATAGCAACATGGGTCTTCATCACATAGTGATGAGTGGAAAGTAAAAAACTCGGAAATAAAAAGGGACCGCACATCCCATGATGCCCTTTTTATAAAATTCACAAAACAGCTCCAGTCGGTCTAGAGATACGTGATTGAAAGATGTTCTCCTGGACCAACTACACTCCTAGGGGGAGCCTTGGGGGGAGACCTGGAAAGAGAAATGTCCAAGAGCTCAGAGTCACTTTGGGGCAGAAACATCTCAAAACTGGAGATGAGTTCTTCTTTTTTCCCCACAACCCAAATCAAAATCTAGCGTTTTATTGGACACGGTCACTAGGCATGGCTGGACCACATGTCTGGGTCCCTGAGTCTCCACCAATCTGTCTCAGCAGAGAACTAAATCTTTGAGGTAAGCCGCTGAGGCTGGGGAGTTTTGTTGTTGTCGTTATTATCTACCACCCAGTTTATTCTGACTTAGGCAGGGATAAAAATATGTTTTAACGTGCCAGAGAGGAATAGCCACAAAATTTAGTGTCCTGATTACCTCTGAGAGGCAGCTGGGATGGGATGAGGGAGGAGCACAAAGGCAAATAGCATCATCTAGATCTCGGGCGGGGACCTGATCAGAGGTGCTCGTGTTGCTGCTGTGAGTGCGCACATTAATCAAGGAATTACAGTGGCTCTGTGTGGGCTAATAATGAGAATGCGCCATAACCAGAGTGTGATTCGTCCAGTCCTCTGTGTCTGCAGCCACTTAAAAAGAAGTCGGGCTGACAAGATGGCTTAGGGAGCAAAGGCTCTTGCCAGCAAGCCTGATTACCTGAGTTCAGACTTGGGACCCTCATGGTAGACAGGAGAGGGAAAGACCTGATCTCTACATGGGGCACAGTGGTAAAGACACACATACACACACACACACACACACACAAATAGCATATTTAAAAAAAGAGAAAAAAAGAAAAAGAAAAGGTTCAAGCAAGATAGTTCTGGTAAAGGCACCTGCACCAAGCCTGAGACCTGAATGCAATCCCCAGGACCTTTACATAGTAAAAGGAGAGAGCCAGTTTCCCTGCATGTTGTCTGTCCTCTGATCTCCACACATGTGCTATAGAACATGTAACCCCTCTCTTCCACCCACCTAAATAAATAGATATAATCATTTTTAAAAAAATAATACCAAAACAGCCAGGCAATGATGACACATACCCTTAATCCCAACACCCAGGGGGCAGAGGCAGGCAGATCTCTGAGTCTGAGGCCAGCGCGGTCTATAGAGTGAGTTCCAGGATAGCCAGGTCTACACAAAGAAACTCTGTCTCAAAAAAACAAAGACAAAAAATTAAAAAGACATTTAAAAAAGAAATCAGCTGAAAGTCCCATTACTAATTTGACTGATAGGACCTTTGGCACGCGCGCACTCACACACACACACACACACACACGCACGCACGCACGCACACACACACACACACACACACAAGAACTGAGACACGGACCTAGAGACATATGCATACTATCACTAACCTACATCCGCTGACCCCTTTCTCTTTGTATTTGAGACAGGGTCTCATTAAGTTCCCCAGGCTGGTTTTGAACATGTGGTCTTCCTCCCTTAACCTCCTGAGTAGACTAGGTTGTATCACCAGGCCCAGCTTGTATCTCTTCTTGTAGAGGTGAGTACCCATCAAAGGGTGTGTGGGAAGACTAGAGACAAGCTCAGATAGGTGGTCCTGCTCCTGATTCCCTAACGTCCAGGGTCTGTGATTCTGCTCTGCTCAGCCCCTCCTCAGGGTCCCCAAGGAACCTCTCACTCTAGCCAGCTGCTTAGAGAGATGGGAGCTGAGGATCACAGAGCCTTTGTTTCTGGCAGCTTGTCAAAACTGCCTCATTTCAATTTATTTGCATAAGAAGATTTCATCTCAGCTGCCTACTCCTCCCCACCCCTACCCCAGGGCCACTTACAGGCGTGGTTCCAGCACAGTGACCTCACATGCCCCTGAGCTAATCCCAGTTCTCCTTTGATGATGTTATTATTTACTGGGAAGGGACTCTTGTTTCTTTTTCTTTTTTTCTACACAAATTTTTCTCCCTCCACCTTAAAGCTGACATTACTGTATCCCCTGGGGAGCCATTGAGAAGTTCGAGGCCAGAGAGGGCATGGTGAGATTTACTGTGTGAAACTTCACTCTAGTTGGCACAAGGATGGGATGAGGCAAGGATGGAGGGTGCTCTAGACAGCTAAAGGAGGACAGCAGAGGGAATAGCAGATCTGAGAGCCCCCGAAAGTGCCATTTCAGAGCTTGCCATGTGAGGCAGAGAGGCAGAGTTGTCCTACAGCCACCAGGGCGAACAGAAGCATTCCTGCCCTGGATGCCACAGTTTAGCAATCTGTCTGCAGGGAGATGGTTGAGGAGAGAGAGGAAGAGAAGCACCCAGGGAAAGGGCTGCTGCCTGTGAGGGGCATTAGAGCGAGAGCCAGGATGAGTGGCCATTTATCCTCAGACCTTTCAACAATTCACATCCATTAATTTGACCCATTTCTTTTTTATTATTTTTTTATTTTTATTGAGCTCTACATTTCTTCTCTGCTTCCCTCCCTACCTCTCCCCTCCCCTTCAACTCTCCCCCAAGATCCCCACACTCCCAATTTACTCAGGAGATCTTGTCTTTTTCTACTTCCCTTGTAGAATAGATCCATATATGTCTCTCTTAAGGTCCTCATTGTTGTCTAGATTCTCTGGGATTGTGATTTGTGGGCTGGTTTTCTTTGCTTTATGTTTTAAAACCACTTATGAGTAAGTACATATGAAAATTGTCTTTCTGTATCTGGATTACCTCACTCAAAATGATGTTTTCTAGCTCCATCCATTTGCCTGAAAAATTCAAGTGTCATTATTTTTTTCTGCTGTGTAGTACTCCATTGTGTAAATATGCCACGTTTTCCTTATCCATTCTTTGTTGACCCATTTCTTTAAGCACATCAGAATGCAATGCCTCAGCAATGACACACAGGGTCTTCGTGGTTATATGCTCCCAAGCTGCACTCAGGTGGGCACAGGTGCAGGGTTTTCCTCCACAAGAATGAATATACTTTACTGAAACCTCAAAAGGCTCTGTAATCTGGGTGTTGTGACCCACACTTTTAAATTCAGAACTAAGGAGGTGTGGGCAGACAGATTTCTATCAGTTCAAGACTAGCCTGATCTACACAGTAAATTCCAGGCCAATTAAATCTGTAAAACCCTGTCTCAAAAAAAATGGGTGGTGGTGGCACATGCCTTTAAAAGCACTTCGGAGGCAGAGGTAGGTGGATCTCTGATCTCTGTGAGTTCGAGGCCAGCCTGGTCTACAAGAGCTAGTTCCAGAACAGGCTCCAAAACTACAAAGAAACCCTGTCTTGAAAAACCAGGAAAAAAAAAGTGTGTGACCTGGGAATAATGAAAATAATTAACTTTTATGTAATAGTTTTTTGGGTTTTGGTTTGGTTTGGTTTGGTTTTGGTTTTCGAGACAGAGTTTTGCTATAGCTATCAAGCCTGTCCTGGAACTAGCTCTTGTAGACCAGGATGGCCCTGAATTTACAGAGGCCCGCCTGCCTCTACCTCCCTGGTGCTGGGATTAAATGTGTGTGCCACCACCACCTTCATATAACATTTATGTAATATTATGCTTCTGATTCTGTCACATAAACTGCACACCTATGATACATAAACCAACTTAATCCTCACAACTACCTGTGAATGCATCGTTCTCCCTTCACAAGCACCGCCTTGCTCATTTCACAAGTGTAGTGACTACGGCAAAGAAAGACTTATGAGACGTGCCTGGGCCAGGAGTCAACTGTGAGCTCATATTCTCTCTCCAGAGATCCATGAGGGACATAGGAACACTTGTCACAACAGCGTGAGTTGGCCTTGATCCCACAGAGCTCAGAAAAGGTGGGCTTGCCCTTGCCATGATCCCAGTCCCCTAGCTTACTTGGGGAGGGTCTCTCTAAGCAAGGGCAGAGGTGAGAGACCATGAGACCCAAGAGGGATATTCAAAGACAGGAGGGTTGATAGGGTCTGAAGAGTGGGAGCCAAGAGCAATGCCTCTCGGGTAATGCAGGAGAGGGCTGGAGTCACACCTCCCAAAATATACACTTAATAGGCACTTTGAGACAGAGCTCAAAACTCCCAGTGCCCAGCTGAGTCAAAAGTCCACTCTCTAACCCCCTTAGTCTATCCAGAGCAAAACCACATCTGGGCACCAAGTTTCATCTCATGGGCAATTCTTCAGCTGTGCTGACAAGGGGGGCATGCAGGACTGGGTCTCCCCCCACCTCAGACTGGAGTCCTCCTCACTACCCTCACCAGTCCCCACCCTTTCTCCAATCCCCCAAAAGCAGCGAGACACAGAAAAGGGTGCCCTGTCTCCCCTCATGAATCGGGTTTTCCTGGGTTCTAGGAAACAATGGCCACCAGCCCAAGCTGGCTATTTTTAGAGGGCTCTCTGCCGTAAGCTAGCAGGCTCCGCAGCGCCAGTGTGGCTGCTCCCACACTGTTCTTGGCTTTTAGCTCTTGCAGGGAATGATTCTCACCCAGCACGCTCCGATTACCAGGGTGACATGAGCAGCTGCTGCTAAGAGTCTTCTCCTCGGCTTAGCCCAAGGCAGCGACGGCAGAAGCTGCAAGTAGTCCCTCCCTGTCCTCTAAGCCACTGGGGCTCCCATTCCCAGAACCAAAGGTGGAGGATGGGTCGGTCAGAGGAAGACAGAGGAGGGTACTCTTCATCGGTTTGATTTGCATAAGGACCAACGCTGCTGTTTCACTGACTGTAAGAACCCTCGGAGAGCTAGCATCCCCCCCCCACACACACAGATCTTGGCAGAAGGGTCTCCTGGAAAGGGGTGGGCCAGGCCCAAGTCACCCCTATAAAGAGGAATTAACGGAGAAGAGCCGCTCACTCCCCCCTTGAAGGGGTCAGAAGCTCAGAATCCTCAGGAGGCTCAGCGGGTGCCCCGAGCCACCTACTTGCTTGCAGGTTTGATGCTTTGCATGTAAATGGTTCGCGCCAGTCTTCAATCCCACGGAGGGACATTCCACGCTGTGTTGATAGGTCTTCTCAAGCTTAGGAGAAGTTTAAAATTCAGAATCTGTTGTGGAATCTCCCAGGTTTTAAGTGTTGGCAACCAGGTCAAGTTTGAAAAGAACGCTCTGAGGTTTAGACAAAACACATCCCAGAAGTAGAGGAGACAGAGGAGACAAGCGGTTAACGTGTCAGCAGAGGGCCTGGTTCTCAGTGCCTCTTCTGCTCCAGGCTGACACGTATCCCCTGGAGACTCCAAACCAGAGGAGGGGAACAGCCCCAGGATGCCGGCACCCAGCTTACTTTAGGGCCTGTCTAGCAAGCAGGCGTAGGGAAGGAAGATGGGGGGGGTGGATGCTCCTGGGGCTATTTGTACACTTTCCTTATTCATGGTCAAAACAAATCAGACCTGTCAACTCCAGCACTCTCCAAGCCCTGGATTGAGATATACTAGGGTAGGTACTACGCAAGCACCAGAGAGGCACACTGACAGTGCTTCTTGTTTCCTGCTTCTCACAGGGAATGCTCCTGCAAGGAAGACTCACTAATATCTCTAAGATGCTATAGGACGTGGGGCTGGGGTGGGGGTGTTGCTGATCTACCCATTGCACAAATGAAACGACTGAGGATGTCAGAGGAGGGCTTTGTCCAGAAGGCAGCAGGAGCTGCTGATCGGTCTCAGGCCATGAGGGATGTAGAGGATCAAAGTATGAGAAAGATACTTGAAGAAAGTGGACACGGGGAGTCCTGCTGTCATCGGGCCACAGGCCACAGCTGGTGTGGACATCTGGAAGTGGGATACGCCGTCGGGATGGGATGAGTGATGAGAAGCAGGGACTAGAAGAAGGGGTCATGAGACTAAGACCTGTGTGGGGTACATGGGAAGAGCCTCAATGGAGGCTCTGGGCCCAGAGGAGGCAGAAGAGCTCAGAGCCCAGGCTGGGATCACTCCCACCGGTATCCCCTGACCCCCACATCATCCACCTTCTCAGGGAGTACAGCTTGTACACCCTTTAGCCACCTGGGGTTTCCATAGCAACGATAGAGAGAGGGAGCCAAGCACCTGGGCAAGCAGGAGATAGCGAAACGGGTTAGGGAGGGGCCCTTGATGGCGTGATCAAACCTGGTCGCCCCTTGGCGTATCTGGCAGAGTTTCTGGCAGGACTCAGAGGGTTGGCTAACAGATATGTAGGATCCTTTTGCCCCTACACCTCCAAAACGGAGTCAGGAGGGTGATCAGATTCTTTTGGCCATAGTGAACCCCAGTACCGCTTTGAGTTCAGGCATGTGTCCCTTCATCATTCAGTAGCCTTTGTCTCTACTTCTGAGAGGAAGAAGTGTATGTGGGGGGTGGGGTGATAAACCAAACTATCTCCTGCACACACCCCCAAACCAGGAGGCTAATTTTAACCCTGACATCAAGCTGCAGCAAGGGTGTTAGTTTAGAGAAGGCTATGTCTGTCCACTTCTAAATACTAACCCTGGGAGTCCAGTGGGAAGCCCAGATAACTGAATATCCCTGCCCCAGACATGCAGAAGGGCTCAGCCAGTAGATCCTCCTGACATTTTCCCGAAACCTTCATTGGGCCCCTGTTCCCCAACTAGCACCTTCAAGGGCTCCCACTATTGGCCCAAAATGGCCACACCCTTCCACGTCCTGGGAGCTGGCCCTACTCACAACTTACAAAAATGTTAGATTTAGTTTATGTGCATGGGTGTTGTCTGCATTCATGTGTGCACCCTGTGCATGCCTGGTGCCCACAAAGGTCAGAAGAGAGCACGGGGCCCCATGGAACTAGAGTTACAGATCAGCTGTGAGCCACCACGTGGTCATCAGGAACTGCAAGAGCAGCAAATGCTCCTCAAGGCTGAGCCATTTCCCCAGCCCCATCTACAGGACAGGGTTAATTCCGACCATTCTGGACTCCCTCACAAGCCCAGGCAGGCGAGGTAGTAAGGCAGCTCCTTCCATCCTCCCAGAAGGAATTCAGCTCTCCCTTCTCCGCGCCCCTGAGCTCTGTACTCTCACATTCGACCTTTGTGTATCTGTTATCTCTCACAAGAGCTCCAAGCTCTCACGAGCTAGGATTCAGGAACAAAGGGAGGGCCTCAAAAATGCTAGGCGAACACCCTGCCACTGAGCTGTATACCCAGGTATTTCCCCTCTCCCCACTTTTTTTTTGAGACAAGGTCTCTTTATGTAGTCCAGGCTGACCTTGATCTCATAAAGATCTGCCTTCCTCTGCCTCCCAGGTGCTAGAATCAAAGGGATGTGCCACCATACCCCAGTCTTTGTAGTGTTTTGTTTTTGTGGAAATTTTCGTTAGATTTACTTATTCTCCCTCCCTCCTCACCCTCTCCATCTCTCTCTGCCCCACCCATCTACCCTGTGTGTGTCCGTCCGTCTGTCTGTCCATCTGTGTATATTTGCCACAGCACAGAGGTCAGAGGACAACTCTCGGCAGCCGGTTCTTTCCCTCCACAGGGGGTTCCGGGGATCAAACTCAGATCATCTCTTGGTGAGGAGCATCTTCACTACTGAGCCGTTTTACTGAACACTTCGTTCTAACATTTTGTTTTGCAACAAGGTCTAGCTAAGTTGCCCAGATGGGCCTTGAATTTTTAACCCTCTTGCCTCAGCCTCCGCATACGCTGGGCATATGGGCAAACACCACCAGGCTCAGAAGGACCTAGACCTTGTTTGTCCACGCTTTCCCATAAGCCCAGTAGAAGGTTTGTCATGGAGTGGCTAATGCTGGAGACTGGGAAGGTTGGGGAACTGGGGGTTGTAGCTGCCAATCCCAGCTGAGCCACCAGTGGCCCCTCCCACCCTTTCTACCCAGTGGTAGAGACTAGAACAACCCAGAAGAGGTGCCTGCCCTTTAGGTGTGAGACCTGCCAGTATCTCTTCCTTGGATGCCTGTACCCAGAGCCTGCCAGCCTGAACATCTAGAAACAGCATCCTGAGAACTCTACCCTGGTTGCCCAGAACAGCATAAAAAGGGCAAGTTTGGGGCTGTGAGCCAACAGGAAAATCCCCAGAGGCAAACCGCAGCACCCACTCTGGCGGTGCCCCACCTACCCATCCCCCCGCCATCCACTCGAAGCTAGAGTGTGTGCAGACAAATGTGATCGTGGTGGAAACTTGTGTCTGTGGAATTCCCAGTTCTGTATCAGTCACAGTAGCCAGCCAAAGTCTATGTTGATCATTTCCTGCAGGATAGGCCTAGAGGGGGCGGGCCTGGGTCCTGAGGACATGGCATTGACACTGGCAGAAATAAAAGGGACGAGGAAGGACACACAAAGAACAGAAGGAATGGCTTTACTGTCTGATTGAACTTCAACCCGCCCTCCATGTGCCCCCAGCGCGTACCCAGTCCCAACTATATTCACCCCGATTCCCACCCTGTGCCCAGGCCCAGTGCTACTCTCCTGGCACGTTTCTGACTCAATGTCTTCCTATTAACAGGTTAACAGCAGGTGCCTGCCATGTCCCTTCTTCTGTGGTAGGCGCACACTCAGGGTAGGGAGCCAAATGTAGCTCTCCTATGGACAAGAGGCTCAGGAACCCTAGAAAGACCAAAGGACGGGAAATGTCCTGCCTCCCATCAAAGTTTGGGGCCACGGAAGGAGATACAGAACACAGGAAAAAGCCACTACAGTGAATGCAGCTGGTGGTACTCAGGGTGCCCCACTTCCAGGAAGGCAGACCCACCCACCAACGTGGACAGTTCCTCAGGGTACTGAGGAAAGATGGTGTCTTTTAAACGGGTTGTGGCCTTGCTCCTCTATCTCACAGCTTAAACTCGAAGGCTGGGTCTGGGAATACTCTGCAAGGCAGATGCTTACAGGACACCATTGGCCATGTGATTCTCAATCTGTCCCTTTACTTCTGAAAGTGGAACTATGGTAGTGTCTCTTTCCTAACCTAGAAACTTCCACTGGCAGGATTGGTGATGCTGAGCAGGCCTAGAAATGACCACCCTCTGCCTGGTAGCAATTCCTGGGGTACCACTTCTCCAGAAAGGACTTAGGTGGCACCTGACAGCCATAAGCCATCCTGAAAAGGCTGCTGACAACCAAGCGTAACTGCCCGTGCCACCAGGGGACCAGAGCCAGTAAATTACAGCTCAGGACTGCACAGCCCGCTCATATTTATATCTGCCTCGGTGGCTGAAAATGGATATTTATGCATTTTCAATATTCAAGGCAAACGCTCCATCACTCAGTGCTGCGTGCCTCCAACACAATTCCTTAGCCCCATGGAGACAACCCTCTTCCACCTGTTTTACTATCTCGGGGGTTTCCAAAGGCGGCTATCCTCCCAGCCCTTGCCGAATCTTCTCCTCCTACCTTCAGCCCCGTATAACTCAGGGGAGAGTATGAGAAAGGTCATCCAGCCTATACACACACACACACACACACACACACACACACACACACACACCAACAGCCAGCACTCAGGTGTTAGGTGATCTGAGCTTGGTCACGCAACATCTCTCAAGGTCAGAGTTCTTTCCTCATTGCCAGAGGCTGAGAAATGGCTGTCTGAACAGGGTAAGTGTCCAAGTCTGGTTAACTGTCCCCACCTCCAGGTCTTTCTACCTCACTTATCTGCCTTGCTCTGTCTGTCTCTGAACCTTTCTGGCGACTTCTGGATGGCTCTGGGCCTCGGTCTCCCTCTTCCACACCTTTATCCTTCAGTTCCACTTCATCTCTGGTCCCAGCGTCTCTGGCATTCTCTCCATCTGCCCCACTTCCCTTATCCTGGCTCGCATCCTTCTGTCCCTCAGGGTCCATGCCTCTGTCTCCCAGACTGTATCTCCAGGCTGAAGTCAGGCAGGGGTATCTGGAGGAAACTCGTGGGGCAGATGTGTCCCCTGGGAAAAGAGCTCCACCCCTGCAACTCCCCTCCCTGAATGAAATGGGATCAGGGTTGAAGGTCCCAGGGCTGATTTCATGTGGGTGGAAGTCAATGATGAGACGCTGTGGGTCTCCATCCCATGCGTATGCCAAGAGTACTGAACAGAGGCTTCCACCCCAGCCCAGACACTTGACCTTGACAGTCCACTGCTTCTAAGACTAGGACAAAAGGCCTGCTACTGAGCCTGGTCCAACAAAAAGATCAGCATTCTGAAGTCCTGAAGGTCCCACAACCTTCTCAGTCCCCACTGCTCCCAATCCCTTGGGGCATCCTCCAGCTGCCCCTCCCCAATGTCCCCTCTGCTCTGTCCACTTCTATTTTTTATCCACTTCCCTGCCAGAATGATAAGAATTAATGGTGTCCGGTCTCTGCCCTTCCTCCAGGGAATTAACCAATCCGGTTCTTTGAGCCCTGCTAGAGTCCAAGAAAAATACATGTGTGTACTCTTCATGAAGAGATATGTACACACAAGTATTCTAGCACAAAAAAAGAGGGTGTGGGCATACCCTGGGCTTCTGCACAAATCTGCAGGTCTGATCTGTATGCATCTCTGAACAGCCTGTGCCTGCCTGAGCTGTAAGGTGGGTGGGTGTGAGATTGCACATGCAGCTGCTGGCATGAGATTTCCACATTCCTTGTGGATCTCGATGCATGTGCAGCAGATCATCTGTGTGCAAGGTCACGCCTGGGTGACAAGGCTGGGGAATACATGTGCTACTGTACCTGTCTGCTTGCTCGTGTGCACACATCTGGGTATACACCTCCAGCTGTAGGTCCATGTGCAAGAGCATTTCTGTGTGTGTTATGCTGTGTCCACACCACATACATGAGCACGTCTGTGTGCTTTATTCTGTGTCCACACCACAGCTGTTAGCACTACGTCACTCTGGCTCCCTGGAGCTGACACCTGTCCCCTGCCAGAGAACCACTGTGCCATGTCTCTGGGTGATAGTGGTGGCCGTGGCAGCAGAAAGCGAGGGTTACGCAATGCAGTGGAAGGCTCACTAATGAGGCCACCTTCCTTGCCAGCCTGGGAGCAGATACCGCTAATTATTGCTCAGTGAGCAGGTCTCTGGAGAAGGGCTGCTGGAGGGCCCCGCTCTCTCCCTCCCCTGAGTACTCTCCTCTACTCTCTCCTAACCCTGAGGTGCAGCCAAATCCACAGACACCACAGAGGGCTAGTCATGGGGTCAGTGCCTGGTCCCACCAAGAGGCTCAAGACGCTCATGTGCCAACCCATTAGCCTGTTTCCAGAAATCACTTCCCATGTATCCCTCTGCATTTGAGCACAGTCTCTAAAAACCCTTCAGGGATCCCAGTGTGCTCCAGCAGGAAGCAAGCCCTGCACACTGGGTGCAGTTTCTCCACAGACAAGGAACAAACTCCCGAATAATAAACACCGGACCGGCAGTCAGTTGGGCTGGGGGCTGCTGACCCTACAGCTGTATGACCTTAAGCAGGCCCCTATGCTTCCGGGCCTTGGTTTCTCCATCTGTAAAATGAGGGAAGACTAGACATCAGTTTCCTCAGAGTGGTGTGTGATCCTTGGTGACACCTAACAGTTTAGAAAGTGCACCTTGTGTAAAATGCTTTGTATTGCTATAACCTGAGCACGCCCTTCCGGTTGCTTCAAACCTTCTCCAGAACGTTTCAATGGCTACCACCGTGCAAATGCTATGTTCAGGGCTTTTTATATGTTTCTAAGAAATAATAACCAAAGAATTCTGTGCACGCTCAGTATAGATGTCTTTTTCCGGGTATTTCCAATCCACGGTTGGATGAACTTATGGATGCTGATGTCACCAGAATGAAGGGATAACTGAACACACTTGTCTGAATAGAGGGGAATTGCACTTGGGTGTGCATACATGTTTGTATTAACTCGTACATTAGACCCTGGTTTCACAAATCTTGTTGAAGATAAGGCGAACTCACGCATTTGAAAAGTAAGTTAGCTTAAAGAAAAGCACAAGCCTACAAGAGTCTAGAGGGCACGTAAGTGTAGCGGAAGTCTGGCCTGGATACTAGCACATGGCTGCCACCATGTGCTTGAGGGTCCCTGAGGTCCTTCTCTGCTTGAAGAGTCTTGGATTTTAGACCCCTGGAATTCAAAATCTGCAAACAAGACCTTGGGCGCCTTCGCCCATGTAGGCTTTCACCTTGGATGAAAAGACACGTGCCATTCCTGGAGGGGCACGTGGGGCAGACACACACTCTGGTCACAGGTTCCACAGACTCTCAGGCACTTCACATTTATGGTCCCAAGATGCACATGTGTGACCTCTGTTTTGTTCAGGCCAGAACACTGAGGGACTCAGTTGAAGCCTATATCTGCACAGAGGAGGCTCAGGATGGTCTTAAGGCTTCCCTGGGGAGGAGACATTACAGCTCCTGAGAAGCTGTCACAGTCCCCTGTCATGACCTAGGCTCCTCCACACGCTCGCCTATTCTGCCCAGGAGAGAACAGCCTCTCCCACAGCCCCAAATGCCTCTGTCCTCCAAGAGGCTGGTGTGAATCACAGGAATTTACAGCCAGCCTAGAGTGGGATTTATGAGTCTGCCTGAAGCCCCAGCCGAGAGGAGGGGCTGCCTGTCAGCCCCCCATTGCCACTGATTGATGAGACTGTTTCCTGCCAAGAAAAACTCCCCTCTGTGGTAGGCAGTGAGGGAAAGACTCCCAGGACTAAGGGCTGGCTTTTACCTTGCACCTGCCCCAGCTCTGAGTGTGTCCACACTCACAGACCAGCTTCCCCAAACACCCCCAACCTCACACACTGTGTGCAAGCTACTAGGGCTAGAGTGAGGCGCCCTCCAAGTCTTTCATTTTCTCACACTCAGACCCAAGCCTTGGAAGCTGCTCAGCTGAACCTGTTGAATCCAGAGTCAGATAAGAGTGCTGGGAAGTCCAGAACATTCACGCACATACACACATACACACACACATGCACACAATCATGAACGAAGGTCTAAAGCGGAAGGGACCTTGCCATTACATAGTAGTATAATGGTAAGGCTGACCCTGGAGCCCAAAGCCTAGTCACAGCTGGTTGTCACACATCCACAGGGGCAACTTTTTGGCTCCAAATGAAGGCTTCTCCCCAGAGGCTAGAATGACTTGGGTTTAATCCCTGGGCATAACACTCTACCAATGTACGTTTTAACAACTATGACCTCTTCGTACCTACCTTCCTTATCAAGAAAATGGGGATCAAAATGAGCTCAACTATATGATTCCAGTAGACGCTGCAGATAAAACCCCAGGACAGAGCACCTGAGGTCTCAAGGGATCCACTGCCTGGTTTGTAGGTGAAAGTCAGGGAATGAGGCGGCTTCCTACTGGAGAAGGCTCCAGCCCAAGGAGGCTCCCTGGAAGATCCAGAGCTTCCTATGAAAGTGGAGCTGAGGTTGCCACCTCAGCTAAGTTTCTGCTGTGGACAACCTGAGAGCAAGTCCTTTCCATTTCTGGCCATCAAGACAGCCAGGGAGGACCAATTTGGGAAGCAGCGAGACCCAGCTCACGCAGTACCCAATTCTTATCACTTGGAGGCAGCAGGGAGCTGAACTGGAGCTCAGCCTCCTTCGTCTGTGGAGGCTGCAGTCTGGCTGCTGGCCAGTCCCTCTCTCAGGGCTGATGGGATCTCCAACTCCCTTCTGCCTCCAGCCAGCTTTTCAGAGAACCAGAACTGCGAGACCATCGCATCCAGATGTTTGATGCTCTCCACGACCCCTAGAAGGAGCCAGTGTTCTCCCCGCTTTCCAGATGCAGAAACTGATGAGCCAGACCAGAGAAGGGAGGACTTGACAAAGACCTACAACCAAGTGTGCTGGAGCCAACTCCTCAACCCTCTTTCTTAGCTGCCATCCCTATAGGAGAGGCCACGTGAAGGAAGAGGTGCAGCCAGGCTGACCTGGCTGGAAGCCTCCATCTCACCTCCAGCCTTGTCGCTGGACCACACCTCTACTCTCTCTCATCCTTTGCTTATGTCAGTGCTGGAAATGACAAGGGCTGTGCGTGCGTGAGGCTCCTGCTCTGCTTCTGGGCACGCTCCACAAGAGTGAGGCATGTCTATCTTACGCACCTGGCACCTGCCATCGGGGTCTTCCTCCTTGCTTCCCCTCCACAGTCCTAGGCCAAGCCCTTCATCTCTCTCCTCCCCAGGAAGCCCTCCCTCGGCCCAACCCCACCCACCTAGGCTTTGAGAGAGAACGAAGGGAGCCCTTCTCCCCAGCACCCCACTGCTCTCTTCTCTGATGCCCACCCTTGTCTCCCAGCCCCTCTCCTCAGCCCTGCCTCTCCCTCATCCCACCCCCTCTCCTGCTGTCCTGCTGAGTCTCCACTTGCTGTGCACTGCAACTGTGTTTACAAGACAGCGGTGACAGTTTTTTATTTCTCTCTTTTGTCTCCCTTCCTCCCCTGAAGGGAAACGTGCTTCCAATCTCCCAGGAAGAAATGAAGGCTCTAGACGAGAGGACACAAACAAAGGACTGGGACCATGATGACACCCCACTCCCACACGAGTCCCAAATGCAAACAAGTGCATGACTGCACGCATGCGTGCACACACACACACACACACACACACACACACACTCCTCCCTCTGGCTGGAACCTCCAAGAGCAGCTGTGTTATTTCGGGGGTAATTGAAAATGTCGATCTTTATTCTAGCGTATAAACAGGGCAGAGGGACACAGGAATCAAGAAGGAGGGTATCTGTGGGGACCAGAGGAAGGGAGACCCAGTGGGAGAAAAGCTAGGCCAGATGGGAGGCTGCAGACACAGAGGGTGGAGGGGAACAGCAGGAAGTCCTCTCTCCAGCAGGGGCAGCTGGGACACGCACCTTCCCACCCGGAGGACTCAGAGAGATGGCTGCCTCTCTAGGTCCTGGAGGCTGGCAGAGGCCACCAAGTGACTCCTTTCCCCGGAGCACCTCAACTCCTTCAGAGCACTGCCTTCCCACCCCAGCCCCCACTTCTATGTGTGTGTGTGTGTGCACGTGCTCTGCCATCCTTTGTTTTCGGGGAGTTGGGGTGCAACTGTGAGCCAGCCCCAGGTGCGTGAGATAAGGAGGTGCCACCAGGAGTGGGTAGTGTCTACTGTGGAGTCTAGGGGACGTTCTTGCTTTCTCCCTGGGAGGACAATACAAGGTATGCGTTTGGGGGAAGCCGGCATAGGGTTTTTCATTTCTCTGAGGGATACCTTAGCTGTGTACCTATAACTGAGGGATATATGTTCACAAGTGATTCATTCTGACCCTCTTTCCTCATTCTCTCCATCCTTCAGAACCCAAAATTCATTCTAACAGTCCCTTCTAGTTCTCATGTCCAACCCTCCTCATGACTGGTGAGTCTAGGGGCCAGACCAATCTGTCTAGTGAAGAAAAAGTGAGACTCAGTCCCGGGATGAGCAAAACCTCGAATCCCACACCTACCCCTAATCCTGGTCACTTACAAAATGAATTTGGAGACAGGCAACTCATTATTTATGTAGTCAGAGTTGTTTCTATGCCCTGAGACTCTGTTTCATCTTTCCAGCAGTGGCCCTGCCTAGGCACTCCACCCAAAAAGGCCTGTGCAGAGACTGACGTGAGGCTCACCTGACCTGATGACACAGGGGAGATCAGCGGCTGCCACCCCATCCCCATCCAACACTTTCAGCCCAAGCATCACTAATTTTTGCAGCTGCTGTGATAAATGGCATTGTCGGCAAAATGACACCTTTCTAATCTGCTGCAAGACAGATGGGTCCCTGAGCAGGCTCGCTCTCGCACTCTCTCTCTCTCTCTCTCTCTCTCTCTCTCTCTCTCTCCGCTCTCTCGCTCTCTCGCTCTCTCGCTCTCTCGCTCTCTCTTGCTCTCTCTGGAGAACCTGCCCAGACCAGCCTTGCCAAGGTATGGGGAGGATGGGACAGATGTGGACTCAGGTCTGGGAGAAAGAGACTTCAAGGTTCTGAGCCGGGTGGATGCTACAAGCCTCTTTCCTAAACATTGCTGGGTCTCTTTTAATATTCCTACAATGATCTCAGCTCTTCGCCATCCTTGCCTAGCTCTATTCAATTCAGTTTTCACTTCAGCCAAAATCTCCATGTTAGCCCAGGTGTACTGGCACACACCTGAAATTCTAGCACCCAGAAACTAAAGCAGGAGTTTACAAGGTCAAGGCCAGCCTGGGCTGTACTGCAAGATCTGTCCTTTGCTTGAGTCAGGGTTTTATTGTTTAGCTCTGACTGTCCTAGAACTCACTTGGTAGACCAGGCTGGCTTCGAACTCACAGAGATTTGCCTGCCTGACTTGAGGCAGACACTTAATGTTGACCCTGGCCTTCAGATACACACATATGTGTACCCATACTCACATGTTTGCGCAAACATGTGAACACCTCACATACACAAAACAGTGTTTTTAAAAATTCTGAATACTTCTTGATCTTACAAGGATGAATCATTTGGGAAGCCTGGTGGTGCAGGACCAGAACCTGCAGGTACTCTGAAGACTGATGCAGGATGGTCCTGAGTTCAAGGCCTGCCTGGGCTGCAATGTAAGTTTAAAGCTAGTCTGTTTTAAAACAAAGGAGGGAGCTGGGCATGGTGGCACACACCTTTAATCTCAGTCCTGAGTAGTAGTGGCTGGCAGATATCTGAGTTCAAGGCCAGCCTGATCTACGTAGAAAGTTCTGGTACAGCCAGGATTACAAATAGATACCCTGTCTCAATAAAATAAAATAAGAGGGGACAAGGCATCAGACCCTGGTCCCCTTCTGGCTGAGCCAGTGGGTAAGAATCAAGAGCCAAGGAATGGCAAATTCTTGCTTGGAAGGCCAACCTAGAGCAGGTGGAGCCAGGCCTGGCCCTGAGGGCTGAGGCGGTGCTGCCCTCCCCTGGTCACACTGATGTCCTCTGCTAGGCTGAACTGCTGAGATTGGGGATATAGCAAATGACTCTCCAAAGATAGCATGTGAAACTCAGCCCTCCTCCCAGTAGCCTGCAGGCTGACCACAACCTCCAGCACTTCCCATGCTGGCCGGCTTTCTCTAACTGCCCGAGGTCCTCTGCAAGTACTATCTTCACTGGGTGTAAGTGTTGCCTACTAATCCCACACTTGGAAGGCTGAGGACGGTTTGGGCTACAAAACAAACATACAAAACCACTGTGTCCTATCTAGCTAAAGCCCTCAGGGCTCAGGCAGAGCTCCTCGCTGGAGTTCCATTCAGCTTGTACCCTTGGGACACCCTGCACACTGTCACAACTTCTGCCTGTCCCCAACAGTCTTTAAATATCTATTTAACTTCTTCTCCAGGAGCCTGTCTTTCCCCATCCCAAATCAAGATGACCCCACCCACTTCTGCCCACTTCCTGGCTTCTTTGCTCCTGTCTTGAGGACTGACCCCTGACAGGAACCAGAGATGTCGCCATATAACTTCATCCAGGGCTATCCTGGCACTACTTGGGAAGGAACTATGAGACCCAGAGAACCACAGGGAAAAGCCACATAGTTTGTCAGTGGCCACTCTAAGGTGGGCCTGCCCAGGTTCCCTGGAGGTCACATAGCTGTTTCCCCTAGGGACCAGCATTGAAATCCCATGTATATAGAATACATGAACCAAGGATCCCCAGTCCCTCACCCAGAGCAGGAGACCCAGAGGAAGCCGCTAAGAATGTTTGCAAAACAAAGAAATGAATAAGCAAAAATATTTATCTAATGCCTCTGTGTGCTGGCCACTCAGCGGACACCAGCTCTGCTACAGGAATCCATGATCATGTCGCTCAATATGGTATTGAAAAAATGGCATCTGTGAGGAGGAAGGGGCATGCACCAGCAGTGGCCTCAGTCGAGAATGTCCACAATCAGTGGGCACAAGTGGGGCGAGTGTTTGATGCCCATGGTGAAGGCGGGTATGCGGGGCTTGTGCACAGTGACCAGCTGGACGTTGTGGGAGCCAGGGCCAGGCCGAAGTGTGTGGTCCAGTGGATAGGCAAAGCGCTTGGCCACGCTATACACGGGGCTGCGGTTCTGGTAGACGGACGGCTCAGGTCGGGCATGCATAGCAGGTCCAGGGCCTCCTGCTATATCCTCTTTGTAGAACCAATTCTTGCTTGAGGAACCCAGACTATAGCAGGGGGCAGCTGGTAAGACAGGGGTGTTGGGCCCCAGCGAGCGTGGCAGCTGGTACTTGTTGGAGGCTGGGTTGGGATCCATCACTCTGTATGGACACCGGTAGCCAAACGTGTACTGGGGAGCCGTACGTTCGCCAGGGGGGCGAGTCTTCTCAAGGTTGTAGTGGCAAGGGGCTGGAGTGGTGCTTAGGCCTGGAAGGGAGGAAGATGGGGAGAACCTCACAGATCCTGATGCCAGATGCTGGGTCTTAGAGAAAGTTGAGTTCTTGCCCAGCCCTGGGGACATCAAAAACAAAACAAACAAACAAACAAACAAAAAACAGCGCAGTCATAGGGACATTAGGACTAAATGGTGCCATGGGCAGCAAAAGGGAACCAAGATAGTCACCATGATGGTGGCATTGTTGTCATCAAACAAAAGCCAACCTTGTCATGGTAGCAATGATTCATTGGCAGTCAACATGATGGCATTGCCCCATGCCCCATGATAGCACCAGGAAATTCTCTTTAGGTCACTAAATCTGTGAGCTCATTAACATGACAATATTGCTATTTTGACATGGGCCCTGTGACATCATAACACAATGCCTATCTTAACATTGACTTCTATGCATGAAATCCATACATAGTGAGGGGAGCATCATGATACTTGTGTCTTTTTTTTTTTTTTAATCGAATCCTGACTGGCCTGGAACAGCTTTCCAAGTGCTGAAATTACTACTGTGTCCCACCAGACTTAACTAAACACTGGTGATATGACAATGAGCAGATACCAGCATTCTCAGATACGGCCCCTGCTTTGCCCCTTCCCAGGTTCTAAGAACCGACGCCTCCCATACCACGTTCTCCCACCGGCCCACTTTCCCGTCCATCTTACGTAGGTTGGAGATGCGCTCCTCCATGGGGACCTGAGGGCAGGTAGATATTCCAAAGCGAGTTGCTTTAGGATCCAAGAAATAGCAAGGCCCGGGGCTGCATATGTCTACGATCCCTGCGGGGGACAAGGAGGGGCCTGCCTGGCACAACTGCCACCCCACCAAGGGCTCCCTTCAGGTTCCTCTGCCTCTTAGCTGTCTGTGTACTTTGATTTCCTCATCTGTAAAATGGGACCTTCTGTGCCTGACTGCCGGAGGCTGCTGACAGGACCAGATAAGAACAGGCAGACCACAGTGTGGTCAGTCTCCTACCACAGACACGTCCGGGTTGGTGCCAAGGGTAGTGACAACCACTGTAGCTACCGTGAGCATTGAGAAAGGGCTCAGTCCCAGCCAAGAAACCTCTCTGCCAAGGATGTGAATCGGGGAAGGGGAAGTAGGCACCCTAAACCTCAGACCCCAAAACACATGACCGTATCCCCACCCAACCTCTCATCTCACTGTGGGCCTTGGCTGTCAGCCACCGGTCATCATCTTTGACTACTGCAAGCATCCCCAGCAGAATATGGGACACACATAGCCAAAGATCCCCAGGGAAAGAGAGACTTGCTCTGCCAGTGACAGTTCTAGGCCCCCACAGCTCCCTGGGGAGATCTACCTTTTACCTTCATATGTGGGGATCCACTTAGGAACTATCACTGGTTTCCTTCTGAGTCCTTCTTCACCAGCCCCAGCCCCCAGTGGCCTGTGACTGCATGTTGGACAGCAGCCCTGGCCCTTGAGGGACAGACAGTTGGGACCGCTCACGTTTCTCAGTGTGCCGCCTGTGCAGGCTGTAAGCTGGCTCCTGAAACATGGAGGTGTCGTGGGCTATGTAGCCGGTACAGGATGGCCGGAGGTACTTGGCGGGCCCTGGACCTGTGAGGATAGACGAGACAACCTTTGGCCTCGGCCCCCAGTGCTGCGCAGCATGAGAACACAAGGGGCTTTGCTCTGGCTGATGGCACGCTGCCACAGAGCTGCGCATCGAGCTGGTTCCCCACAAGGAAGGTAGTATGCAGAGCTAAGATGCAATTTCCTGTGGTTCCGCAGCCTGTTACAGAAAGACAACAGTCACAGTTAATTGAGAACTTGGTATATACTAAGATTCATGCTAACCATTTGATCCTGTTATTTCAGTTGAACCTCTAGACAACCTTATTAAAACAGACACTCCTTTATTTCCCATCTTACAAATAACAATACTGATGTTAAAAAAAATAAAAATAAAAAAAGAGCTATCCAGCTACAGCAACTGGTGATGCGAGATCAACAGAACCCAAACATTAATCACTGCTCCGAAACACTTCCCAAGTAATCATCAGTCAGTAACGACCTAGTGAGAACTCATATGCCTGGTGTCCATTAAAAGAAATCACTAAAGTAGGGCTGGTGAAGTAGCTGAGTGGTGGAGTTCTCACCTGTACTGTATGGGCCCCTGGGTTATAACCCTAGCACCTTGCAAAGCTCTCTAATCCTTTCCCCAAACCATGCTGTGCACCCCCACACTCCAACGCTCTTCCCTGTCTCACAGAGCCAGAGAGTGGGCCTAGCCCGGAGGTGCAGGTTGCTGTAAGGTCTTGAGGAGTGTTTACTGGGGCTCCATGGGAGGCAGAGCTGGCAGTCTAGGCCCTTGGCAGCAGCCTAGCAGAGAGGCCTAGCCTAGGCCGTAGGGTAGGGCCGCTCTCACCTTTGATTGTGGCCATGACAACAGGGGTCTGCTTTATTTCCTTCCATGAGGGTACGTCTTCTCTCTTCTCCGGGTGCTGTGCGTAGAACACACAGTTCCTGGCCCCCTTGGGGAGTTTCATGGTGAAGGCTGGGAGGAAACATGAGCTATTACAAACAGTGCCTGGGAGCCAGGAGCCAGGAGCCCTACCCAGGCCCCTCCGTCACTACCCAACCCACTTAAGAGACTCCAAAACGGCTGGGGGTTGTGGGGAAAGAAGCTTGGGCTCAGCAGCTGAAGCCACAGAGGTGTGGGGCCCAGTGACTGGAGCCGAGGATGACATCACACGGCGACAGAACTTGTCCTGTGAGGCCGGAGTGTTTATTTCCCCCGTTGCCGTGGTGCCTGGACTGTGGCATAGCAGCTCTGTGCTGGGAGCCCAGCTACAGGAAAATTCAGTTCCGTTGCCCACTCTTACATCCAACCAGGTTGAACGCCTTCAGCGTTCCCCAATAACCCTGGTCTGAGAAGGGAGCAGGGAGTGACACAGCCCTTGAGCCAGCTACTCACTACCAGTGGGTCTCTTATCATTGGAGACAGGAAGAGAAAGGGTGTGTAGGTCCTTGGTGAAGGGTTCCTGCTCACCCCCACAGCCCTCTGGGGCCTTCTTCCCCCCCCCCCCGTCCCTTTCACCTCTCTCTCCCAGACTTTGAAACAAGTCCTCTCTTCTATCAGTCTTCCCACTGAGGTGTGACTGTCTCTCAGCCCCTTCCCAGACTTCTTTGCCAGAGCATGATATATTTAAACATCCACACCTAGCTAAAGGAATACTTACCTAATGGTGACATTTCAGACACAGAGTGAAGGGCAAACAGAGAGCGATAAAGGGCTCACACTGATGTCCCCAGCAGCAGCTTCCCGTGCCTATGGTGGGGAGCACCTCTGAGGGAGTGTGTGAGGAAATACGGAGGGCGGGAGTGGCTATGCAGGCTCTACATGATAGAGGGATGAACCCCAGGGCTAGGAAAACCCCAGAAACCTCTTCACCCCTAAGAGCTCAGGAGGAAGCAGGGCTCCATCTTCCGTCCACCAATGGGATTCAATGTGAGCCAGGTTAAGAAAGGTCTTCATAGGAACGAAAGGACAGAGAGTAGTGGCCTTTAAATGGGGTCTGTCACCACTCCAGTGTGGACACTGAGACCACAACAGGGATCAAATGCAGATGGGCTTTTCTTTGGGTCTCCAGCTCACAAAAAACAACACAGAGACTTATTGATTATAAAAGCTCGGTTGTAGCTTAGGCTTGTCCCACCAGCTCTTGTAACTTAAACTAACCCATTTCTGTTCATCTACGTGGTGCCACATGACTTGTGGCTTTTATCTGTCCTCCTGCATGTCTCGCTCCTCCTCCCTCTGGCTGGCGGTGGCCTTTCTTCCTCCCAGAGCTCTCTGTTCCTATAAGTCCTGCCTAGCTAATGGCCATTTGGCTCCTTTATTAAACCAATCACAATGACACATCCTCACACAGTGTAAAGGAATATCGCACAACAATTAAGGACTTATCCAGAGTCCCCAACTTCATCAGTGGCAGGAATGGAACCAGGACACAAAGTTCAGGAAGATCTTCAGGTCACGGCCTCGCTGCTCGCAGAGTCGCCACTGTGGTGATGATCTCGTGGCAGCCACCCAGCCTGGTCACCATCAGATAGCTGGGAATCAAGATTCCTAGGGACGGAAAGGCTCAGAGTAGAGAGGCTGGCTCCTGGCCAGAAGCAGCAGTCCCTTTCCTGGGAGACCACATCTTACTGCTACTGCTCACTTCACCCTGTGAGCACCCCAGGCAGTCCGCTCCCCTGCCTGGTGGGATTCTCCACATGCTCCCCTCCCAGGGGTCTCTTCCATTCCTGTCACATGTCCTAAGACGTAGCTTTCTTGAGGAAACGGATTCCCCCACCTTCAGCTGGCCTAAACTTTCTCTTCCACCCTCTGTGCTCACTAACTCCCCACCTCTGATGCAGTCTGGGATCTCCTGAAGCAGGCACTTGGCCCACTCCAGCTGATAGCCCTTCCACTCCCGGGCCCTCCTTGTATCTTAGAGTCCCCTCGTTGTCACGTGGGTTCCAGTGGCTCCTCAGCTTCTCAGTGCCAGCTGTCCCTCACTTACAACCTGGGGGCCCTGCTTCATGACTGCCTCTGCCCTTCTAACTCCTGCCCTGACCCTGGTAACTGTGGCTCACCTAGGGCCCACTCCCCAATCAATACCTGATCCTCCTCTTGTGCCAAGATCTCTGCCAACTCCCTCTCAGGCCCTGCTCCCCCAACAGTGTCCCTGGGTTTTCCATAACCTCCCTCTGGACACCAGCCTTCCCATCTCCTACTCCCTAGCAGGCTCTAGGAGACACCTGACTCCTCCTCACCCTCAGGCCCTTCCTGCTTTCAGAGCTCTCAACCGTGGATTTGGCAACCTCAATGAGCCCCACCTCTGGGCAGCTTGCTCCCCTCTCCCCAAACGTTGTCCCAGCATGTCTTACTCCCCTCTGCATGAGTAGGGCTCCATTTGGTTCCTACTCACGGGCGCCTAGCGAAAGCAGGCCATGAAGCCCTGCTGTAGCTGCCGCCCTCTCAGCCAGGCCGACCTTCTTCCACTTCCCAACAGAAGCATGGCTGCTTCTCCTCAGAGTTCCATGCGTCATCTGCCACTTCTGACATCTAAGGTCCCTTCCGTCTGCTAAAAAACTGTGCTTCTGGAGACTGGACAAATGGCTCAGTGGTCAAGAACACCTGAAGTTCTTCCAGAGGACTGGGGTTCAGCTCCTAGAACCCACATCGGGTGACTCATAACCACCTATAACTACAGTTCTAGGGGGTCCGATACCCTCTCCTGCCCTCTAGTGCCCTGCATGCATGTGGTATATGCACACACTCAAACACACATACACACACACACACACACACACACACACATAAAAATAATAATTCTTTTTAAAAAATAAAAAACAACTCTGCCCTAGAACCCATCCATGTCTCTGTACCCACCTGCCCCTCTCTGCCTGTTCACAGACACATTTACTCAGAGGGTGTTTTCTCTTGCGGTGGCCAGTCTTGCCTCTCTTTCCTTCTTGACTCACTGGAAGCTGGCTTTAAGCCTAGTGCTCCACCCAAGCCAGGCTGGACTAGATGCCCACAGACCTGCAGGCAGCATCTTCTGATTTGGCCTCTTGGCAGCACTGGCCAACACAACTGACCACACCCTGCATCCCGCAGAACCTCTCCCGGCTCCAGGACTTCCTCCTGGTTTTCCTTTTCTGGTTTTGGCTGTCTCTTTGCAGGCTTTCTTCTGGCTCTTCTTCCTCACCCTGACCTTTCCGTACTGGCAAACGCTTATTAATCACGAAACAGAAAATAGTAAGTTTCTGTGGATGCAGTCTCGCGGGCTCTCCCTCTCCCAGGTGATACATGTGAAGATAACTTGCTGTGCATGCATGAAGATCTGAGTTCAGACTCCAAGGATCCACATAGTCAGCTGTGCGGAGCAGTGTGTGCCTGCCTGATCCCAGCACTGGGGAGCAATGCCTGACCATTCAGTTCACCTAATCAGTGAGTTCCAGGTGCAGGGAGAGACGTTACCTCAACAGAGGAGGTGGGGAGCAATCAAGAAAGACACCCGATAGTGGCTGGCCTCTGGCTTTCACACAGGTGTACATACACATAGATCTCGCACAAAAGTTTTTTGTTATTCTATTATTCGGTTATTGTGTGTTGTCTGGGTGTGTGCATGCCACAGTGCATTCGTAGAGGTGAGAGGACAACTCTGGGGAGTCAGTTTTTTCCTCCCACTGTGGGGTCCAAGGATTAAACTTGGGTTGTTCAGTTAGAGAGCGCTTCCACCCACTAAACTATCCTACTGGCCCCAGTTTATTGGGGGGCCGGTACAGCTCTCACCATGTACTCTAGGATGTCCTGGAAATTGCTATGTAGACCAAGCTGGCCTCGAGCTCTCACAGAGATTACTTGTCTCTGCCTTCCCAGTGCTGGGTCAAAAGGCATAAAACACCACACCTCATTCCCCAATTTTTTAAAATAAAAAAACAAACAAAGGCAAACAAAACAAAGGCCCACCAAGGGAGCTGCTGGTGCCTCCTGGTAGGCTGACGCAAGGAGGCCACAGCATCACTCTGACTGTGCTCCACAAAGATACAGAATCTGAATCAAACAAAAGAATACGGGACAAGTCAAGATTCATCCACAAGATAACTAGCCTGGAGTCAAAAAAAGAAAAAAAAAAAAAGAAAGAAGAAAGAAAAGCCAGTATCACAGAAAATAAAGAAATCCTGAAGAACTGTGCTAGACTTATAAAAACTCCAAAAGTCACACAGCTCAATGCAACACAGAAGGCAGGGCTTGCTTTTGATGCAAAGGAAGTCGTTACGAAAATTGATCAAAGCAGAAATAAGTCTATGGTTTATTTCAAAGTGTAGCCATGTTTCTTTCCTGATTGAGCACTGCACTCCTAAAAGGGAAGGTCTTTGCTCCTAGAAAACACATACCGACTTGTTTAAAGGGAAAGTACTGAGTGTCATGGCGCCTGCTTTTAGTCCAACGCTCCGGAGGCAGAGACAGGCAGGTCTCTGTGATTTTGACCAGCCTGGTGTACACTATTGTGGAGACTAGACCAGCGCAGATTGATGTAGAGTTCCGGAATAATCAGGGCTGCATAGAGACCCTGTCTCAAAACAAATGAAAGTGTGGTAAAATATTAACACCTAGGAAATCTAGGTGAAGGGTGTGCGAGAAGTATTTGTAATAATTTTGCCACTTTTATGTACGTCTAAAACTGTGTGCAATAACAAATCAATAGAGAGTAAAATGTTATCAGGCTCCGTGAGTAAAGCACTTGCCATGTGAGTGCGAGGACCCAATTGGGATCTTCAGAGCCCACACAAACCCAGGCTCAGTAGCATGTGTTTGCAATCCTCGAGCTCCTATGAGATGGAGGGCCAAGGCAGGAGAGTTCAGGGAAGTTGAGGGCCAACTACCCCGACATACACAGCAGCAGACAATAAGAGGTTCTGCCAGAACAAGGGGGAAGGCAAGAACTGACACCAGAGGTGGTTCACACACACACACACCACACACACACCACACACACACACACACACACACACACGAGACAGAAAAAGAACTGGCACTAGAGAAGAGGACAAAGAGAAGAAAGGAGAGGAGGGGAGGGAAAGGAAGTGGAGGGGAGGGGAGAGCGAAGAGGAGGGGAGGGGAGGGGCAGGGAGAGGAAAGAGAAGAAAGAGAAGAAAAATTTAAAAATCAGCACCTGGTTCTTCCAAGCTCAGATCTGGACCTTTGTCTCACTTCATCTCACTCTTCATCTGCCCAAGGCAGTCCCCTCTCCTCTTGTGGCTCCTTCACTAACGGCACATCAACAATTGCCTAACATTTCTCTGTTCCTCCTATATTCTCAGCAGCATTAGGCTTATGCCTGCACCATGCCACTCGGGTTTCGCATGAGAGAAAAATCAACATGCCAAACTCACGCTGTAGTTGAGAATGACCTTGCACTTCTGGTCCTCCTGTCTCTACTTCCCAAGTGTAAGCCACATCTTCCCAACTGTGCCTGGTTTTATTCGGTATTTCTGATCAGACCTAGGACTTTGTATATGCTACACCAGCCTTCTATCAACTAAGCTACATCCCTAGCCTCCAAAAAACTTCTTGTGAGATGTCCCCCATCCCTAGTTCATCTCAGTGTGTCACCCTACAAATCCAACTTAGTGCCTGAGCCTTGGGCTTGTCCTGCACACCTTTCTTGTCTTTACTGCCCAACTAATCCCCAAGTCATTTTGGGGAATTTCTAAGTCCCGAAAAGTCAGGCTCCTATATATTAGTCACCCCCGTGTCACCAATGCCCCCCTCAAGCATAGTGCCTGGCACCTGGTCTACAAATAAGAAATCTTTCTTGAGAGAGGGGTGATGAATCTGTTGATAAAGTACCGGCCACAGACTCATGAGTGCCTGTGTTCAGATCCCCAGCACCTGGTAAAAGCCAGGGACGACTGCACACCTCTACAACTCCAGCGCCAAGGAGCAGCGGCTGAGAGCAGAGAGAGGCAGATAGGAGCACTTTGTCCAGTCAGTCTAATCAATGAGGTCCAGGTTCAGGGTCAAGATCCTGTGCCACAGCGGGGGGACTGGAGAATGGCTCCATGGTTAAACTCTTCCAAAGGACCTGCGTTCCGTTGACAGCACCATGCCATTGGCTCCCAAATGCCTGTAATTTCAGTTGCAGCAGATCTGACATCTTCTGGCCTCTACCAGCACCTCCACACAAGTGGCACACACACACACACACACACACACAAATAATAATAAGGAAGCTAACGTGAAGGACTGGCTAGACAGCTCGGCGGGTAAAGGCACTTGCCACCAAGACTGAAGATCTAAATATAAACCCTGGGACCCAAGTGGTAGGAGAGAAATAATGCCCGAGAGAAGCAGCCCTCTGACTTTCACTCATGGGCTGTCACACGTATTTGTGCACACACAGAAATTAAAAATAAGATGTGCAGCGATTAAGGAAGACACCTGACATTGAGCTCTGTTCTCAACATGCATGTGCACAAATGTATACACACACCACACAGTGTTCCCATATATACACTCACATAAACACATGAATATACAACATGTATACATCCTGGAAGAAAAAAAATCTGGGGCTAGAGAGATGGCTCAGCGGTTAAGAGCACCGATTGTTCTTCCAGAGGTCCTGAGTTCAATTCCCAGCAATCACATGGTGGCTCACAACCACCTGTAATAGGATCTGGTGCCAACTTCTGGCCTGCAGGGACACATGCAGGCAGAACATTGTATACATAATAAGTAAATAAATATTTTAAAAAAATTTTTTTAAAAAAAAGAAGAAAATCCTTTGAGGGGCTGAATGTTCAGCTCAGGCAGGACTAGCTGGATGAGCCTGAGTTCAACCCTCAGCAGAGGAAATTTGAGTACGTGAATTCTTTGTACTGGTTGGTCAGAAGAGTGCCACTCTACCAGCAGGAGCAGAGGATCCTTTCTGAGTGCAGACACAGGACCATCTCCCTCACTGGCCCACCCTTGGCAGGCAGCTGTGCAGCGTTACACCCACTATCTACTGTCACAAAATACAGGGCGCTTACCACAGCAGTCTCCTGTCTCTCACAGGACCTGGGCTTTGGGAATTTGGAAGAGGTCTGGCTGGAGATTCTGGTTCTAGAGCTCTTGGGAGGGAGCAGTCAAGATAGCAGCAGGGCCCACAGTCATCAAAAAATGTACTTGGAGAGCTGGCAGATCCAGACATACCCAAAGATGGTGTGTTCTCATAACAGGTGAGTTGGTTCTGATGGTTAGTGAGACCCCTCAGCTCAACCCCACATGGCCTTCCACAGGACACTTACCTGGCCTTGTTCGTGGAATGGCCACTCACAGCGAGTGACTGGAGGCAGCAAAGCAGAAGCCACCATACCACTGTGACCTTGCCTTGGAGTCTGCACCATCCTTTCTGCCCTTCCTGGGTGCACAGGGGGCAGCTCTATTCATCCAGGGCAGGGGCTGCACCAGAATGGAAAGACTACCAGATGGAGACCACTGGAGGCTTCTCATGGACTGGCTACTGTGAAGTTGTGTGTGTGGGTGTTACATGCATGTATGTGCTGGTGTGTTTGCCTGGGCATGTGGAGGCCAGAGATTAATGTGAGCTGTCTTTCTCTAACACTTTCAAACTTATTCTTTTTAGAGATTTATTTTATTTTTAATCCTATATATGTTTGTCTTCCTGAGTGTGTTTGCCTTTGCCATATGTAGTAAGGGAGTGCCCAGGAAGCCAGAGACATCAGATCCCTGGAGCTGGGGGTTCAGGCAGTTGTAAGTTGCTTGGTATAGCTGGGCGGTGGTGGCGCACGCCTTTAATCCCAGCACTCAGGAGGCAGAGGCAGGCGGATCTCTGTGATTTCGAGGCCAGCCTGGTCTACAAAAGCTAGCACCAGGACAGGCTCCAAAGCTACAGAGAAACCCTGTCTCGGGGTGGTGGGGGGAGTTACCTGGTATGGATGCTGGGAATTGAACTCAGATCCTCTGAAAGAGTGATGCACATTCTTATCAGCTAAGCCATCTCTCCAGACCTCTCTCCACCTTATTTTTGAGACAGAATCTTTCACCAAATGCAGAGCTCCCAGTTTTAAAACAAACTGGCTAGCCAGCAAACTCCCAGAAACTGCCTATAACTACCTCCCAGATCTGGGATTACAGGCTAGGCCATTCTTAGCTTTCTGCATGGGTACCGGGGATAAAATCTCAGGTTCTCACACATGCACTCAGTCTTCTCCCCGGCTCCCCCAGGAGGATTTTCACTAGGACAAGTAGTCAATGACCCAGGAATGGCCACCGCCCAGGCTGTGCAGGTTTGTGTAGCGTACAAGCTCCAGACAGGGTGTAGCCCCACCAGCTTGCTCCAGGTCCCTCTCCTAAAGGAATCCTGAGAGTCATAAACAAAGAGTGAGAAGCTCCAGGCTCTGCCCTTGGGTTTGCAAAGCCTCCCTGTCTCAGCTAGAGACCATCAGCCCAGGATCATGGTGGCTCTGTACAGAGGAGGGGAAAGCACAGATAGGTGACGTGACTCTTCCAAGGCACACAGAAAAGGGTTGGCAAGACCCGGCTGCTGGCTCCTCACCCCACATTCTTTCCATTTCCCTACCCGGGCCGCCAGCTCAGACCCACATCTAAAGCCGTTACAAGCGTTGGTCCCAGGCCCAAGCAGGTATTTCTCATCCTTCCAAGAGACCCAGCCGAACCCCTCAAAGGTGGCCAACGCATGCCGGACCCTGAGCGAGTACACGCACAGATTTTCCACCTAGCTGGGGCCCATTCAGCCCCCCTCCCTGAGGCTGTCTCTGCAGGTGGTCACTGTCCATCAGAACAGCACAGCAAGGGCTAACAGCATACAGCACAGCAAGGGTTAACAGCATGAACTAATATTTAGAAATAGCACATCCCAGAGGAGTCAGCTGTGGCCAGCTGGTCACAGCCACTGAAGCCACAAGCCTTTGTGGACACGGTATGGCAGGGGGAGAGTCTGCTCTGGGGAACCTGAGAGGCCCTGAGAGGGTAGACCACTCCTGTCCCCACCCCATAGCCCCAAATATGGCATAGGCGTGGCCCAGAGCCCCCCTCCCAGGGGTTGGAAAAGCAATGTTCCCCATTGGCCTCCCATCCACAGCCTTGCTCCTAAAGCAGCAAATACAACTTTTCAGCTTCTGAATTGTGTAATTGTTGGGACTAACTGCTCCTGCCCGCTGGAGTCTGGCTGCCTGCACTTGGAGGAGCCCCACCAGCTCCTGGGCCAGAAGCTGGAGCAAGACCACTCCTAACAGAGGCTTCGCCTGAGGCTCTGCAGAGGAGTTCCTGATTATGAAACTACAGAACCAAGGAACCAATACCTAAAGCCCATGTCCCCTTGCACAGGGTAGTCTGTGCTCTGTGTCCTTCATGGCAGAGGGCCAATTCCCTAAGGGCAGGGCCTAGCTGAAGCACAGCGCGGCACAGACACCGCCCCTTTGAGGGCACAAGCACACGCCATTTACCAGCAGGCTGGCTTTGGCCACAGGCTCCTTGGGTGGAGCCAGTTGGTCAGGGTGCAAAACACCCAGGCTGAGGGCAGGGTGGGGCTGCAGCCATTGCCAGTGCTGGCATGCTTAGTCCCAGATGCACTGGGGATGGGGGACAATAAAAGTGACCAAAAGAGCTTGGCCAATCTGCAGGGCTAAACATTGGTGGGGAGTAGAAGTCGTTTAGGTGTCTGTTGTCTCATTCCCCTAGAGTTCTTAGGGAAACAGAGACAGCATATACTATAGATCATTGAAACTTCAGAGAATTTGTGACCCTCTGACTTATATTATAGGTGGAATGTTCTGAGCCATCCTCTTTCCTTGTCTGCTTGGGTGTCCTGTCCTGTGAAAAAGGTGTCACTGTAGGGGGTGGGAAAAGCACTGAGTTACCCTCGCATCCCATCAGTCTAACTAGAGAGAAGATTCTATGGAGTCTACACAGAAAGCTCAGTGTGGGGAAAAGAGGCCAGAGAGGGCTTCCTGAGGGGAAAAGATGTGACCAAGGAGGTAGGGGCAACAGAAGCTGCCTGTGGATGTCTGGTCAGCCCAACTCGAGGAAAGTCATGGCAAAGGTTAGCAGGCAGAATGGAGGCAAAAGTCAACCTTGAGAATGCCAGGGAGGTTTGGGTCAGCTCTGCTCAGGACAGGCATGCCCTAGAGGCTGGGGTGAGGACAACGGAAGAGCTGGCACTAGCCACATCCAAGAGCACAGCTCTGAGTCAGTGGGAGATGATTAGCCATTCTAAAGCTTCAGTCTAGGGTTCAAGTCTCACGCTACAGACTAACAGAGGTCAAACCTGTCTGCCCAGAGCCCCAGTGACCCTTCAGCTTTAGAGCCGCAGCTTTCTCTTTCATCTGAAAACAGACTTATTTCCAAAGGTGTCAAGATCTCAGGCTAATAATTCTTAATCTCTCTCCCACACCCTCTACCCCAGGCACTAACTTTGTAGTTGCAAATGACTTGCATTTCCGATTCTCCTACTTCTACCCCAATGTCAGGATTAAAGGCTTATGTCACCACATCCAGTTTTTTTTAATGAATTTTATTTTGTGCGTGTTTACGTGAATGTATGACGTGTATGCAGGTACCCATGGAGACTATAAGATTATCAGAGACCCTGGAGCTGGAGGTACAGGTAGTTGTGAGCCACTCAATTCGAGGGCTGGGAATCAACTCAGGTTCTCTGCAAGGGCAGAAAGGACTCTTAATTGCTGAGCTATCTCTTTAGTCCCGTGCCCAGTTTTTATGCTGTGTTGCAGAGCAATCCCAGGGTCCATCATCCCCACCATCCCAGTGATAAAGGTTGAATCCAGGGCCTTGTGTATGCTAGGCAAGTGTTCTACCGCCTAGTTATTTCCCTTGGTGAGTGCTGTACAAACTGGGAACCCCCAGGAGAGATGTACAAGCTGGGTCATGAACGCAGTGCCTGCTGCATTCTTCTTCAGGTCTGTGTCTCCCAGCCCCAACTGGGGCTGGGGAAGGCTCTGAGCTCATCCTGTCTTAAATCTCAGCCTTGGGATGGGCAGCAGCTATTTGTCTGAAGGATCCCCAGGCAAATGATTCCTGGTGGGGGAGGGGGGGCAACGAAATCTGTGGGTAGGGGCCAAGCAAGATGGGAGAAGTTGGGCGGTGTGGGACCAGTGCGAACCTCCCCTCAAGTTTCTAATTCATAAAAAGGCAGACACCTCCTTTCCCTTTCATTCTTAAAACTCTCTTCCCCTAACATTCCCAGAAGCCTCCACTCCCCAACCCTGGATCCATATTTGGACAGTAATTGGCCCCTGATGAGGACCAAGTGCCTGGCTGACTCAGAAAAGGAAAACAAGAGAGGAGGACTCAAGGCCTCACCTACCTAGGGTGCCTGGATAGTTCTTAAGTTTGTCAAAGTTCCTGTAAAATAGTAACAAATAGCACCTTAGCCAGTTTTAGCGGGTACTTATTGAACACCTACTATACACAAACAACTGCCTCTCGAGGGGAAAGCTGAAGGTTCACAGATGATACTCCATGGGGTCGGGGGAGGTGAGTAAGTTGTATACAAACTGTGAAGTGCTGGAATGTACAGAATGGAAAGGGGATACAAGACAAATATATGCTAGGCACCTACTGTATGCCAGCCCCTGGGGTAGGCATTTGAAACATACTAAAACACTTAATCCTTATAAATTCACACTAGCCCAGATCAACTTACTCACCCCTTTCATCTCGCTCAGCCTCAGATTCTCCGTTCGTGGGGCTGGGTTCTGTGGAAAGTTATGAAATGTACTCGATCTGACTGCTGCTTGGGGACAAGGATTGGGACGAGGGTGTACAGTGGAGCGTGGGCTGCAGCAAGGAACCCAGCGGAGGGATATGTGTGACAGAAGAGAGGTACAGGGGTACCTTCGGACACTGGAGAAACCTAAGCCGGGTCCCGTTGCAGCTGGGGCTGGAGAAACACAGGCACTGGGAAAGGCCACAATACTCCGCTTTTTCCAGCTCCTGGTTGTGACTAGGCAGGCTTTTGCCTGGGATGGAGCCAGGAGGAGAAGGCCCCAGCCTGAAGCTGTTAGGTAGGAGCTAAATCCAGGGCCAGATTTCCAGGAGGCAGTGGGGCGAGGGAAAACACCCAGATTCTTAGGTCAGGAGGCCTGGGCTCCTGGCAGGAAAGGCCAGGCACCTGCCTTTGACCCTGAACTCTGAGCTGGGGGCCTCCTATACAGAATGAGGGAAGGGTGCTCAACCCCTGCCTTGAGGGTTGTTTTGAAACATATGTTATCACAGGACTGAGCTAACCGTAGGGTCGAGATCCGTAGTCTTTACAGGCAGAGAAAGTACAGTTTGTTGAAAGAGGAGACCAAACTCAGGGTCCTGCCTAGCGGTCCGCTCAGTGGAGTCCTCAGAGTCCTGTGACGGTGGGGGCAGCTAAACCCTCACCATTCCCTCAAGGGCAGAAGAGGACTTGCAGCTCACACTTCCTTTCCCATTCTTAAGCGATTCCTGCCCACAGTGTTCTGGGAGGCAGTGTTCAGACACTTTGTCCCAAATCCTTAAAACAGGGCATGAGTTTGCCTTCGCGGTAAAAGTTCTTCAACCCTGACCGAGAGCAGGAGCCCAGAACGGCCCCTTTAAGAAGGTTGGGGGTGGGAGCAGACATCGGGAACCCCCGCCCGAAAAGCAAGCGCGGGTCGGCGCCTGCCCCGCCCCCGGAGTTAAGTACCGGACAGCCCTTGCGTCCTAGCCCGCGCGAGGAGCCCTGCTCCCTCGACTTACGACTGGAGACTCGCTGCTGTCCAGACTCGGCACGCTCTGTTCCCTAGCCTTTCAAGTCCAGACACCCAGCCCGCCGCGATGCTTCTCGGCCCAGGACACCCGCTGTCAGCTCCAGCCCTGACCCTGGCTCTTACTTTGGCCCTGTTGGTTAGATCTGCATCTCCCGGTGAGTGAGGGGCTGAGACCCTGACCCAGCCTAGGGGATCTATGTGGAGGCTGCACTCACAGGCCAGGATCAAGAGTCCAAGGGCCCGTACTTCTTCCCCAACCTGAGGGTCTGGGAGAAAAGCTTTGATCTCTGTTTATCGGGACTCCAGCTATCCCAGGTTGTCTGACTTTCTTGACCCTAGAAAGTCAGACCCGCGGAAAGGGGCCCCTGGAGTCAGATTGCCAAGGGCCGTGGTTCTGCCCACTCAGATGGTCCAGGTCACTCAGGCCACCTCAGTGCTATCCAATCTCTTTGCCAGACAGGTTTGGGGTGACCGTAGCGGTACTTAAAGAGCACCCAGTGGCAGTAATAAGTGGGCATCCTGAACACAGATACTCTGAGCCAGAAACGGGGAGTGTTGTGCGGTGGGAAGTGAAGAGGAGGCTTCATGCCCCACCCTGTGTGTACCCAGCACACCTCTGCCATGGCCTCCTCTCAGTGCCTGGCCTCTGGACCCTTTCATAGCTCTGCACCCCGCCTTTCATGCCAGGGCTGGCTGGCTTCTGCCTCTACCTACACCCACCCTTATGTCTTTTTTTCCCCCATCACTGCTTTCCTCACTGAAAGGACCTGGTTGGTGACAGACAGAAGCACCCCCTCTTCAGGTCCCAGAGTCAAGGCTTCTACCCCTCAGATATCTCAGCCCTGGGGCACCCCATGCCACACCCCCTGTCCCTAGCTGTGGTGCCTGACCAGCAGACTGAATGGAAGTGTACCTTCTGAGAGGTGCTAGTGCACCCCGCCTCTGTCACAGAGCCAGGAACCCTAGCATTACAGCATTCTTCCTTTGCTGGAGACGAGGACTGAGGTGCCGTGAGATCTGCAGCCTCGGGGCCCATCAGTCACTACTACCCATGTATGAATCAGGCCTTCAGCCTACCTCCTTCAGGACCATTTCCAAGAGCAACTAAGAGCAGAGAAGGAACTCGAGTCTCCCTTCCAGGGACCCAAACCACACCCTTCTCATCCGATGGGGGAAACCAGCTCTGAAGAAGGGGATCACAAGGCACCCAGAAGGGAATGAGTCAGAGAGGGACCCCCTGCACTAATGTGACTCATGGGTAGATACAGGCTCACCATTTCTGCTTCACAGACTTCGCTTTCTAAAATTCCACAACCCTGGTGGTGAACAGAGCTGAGAGACGTGAGAAGGGAACACCTGAGGTAGCTGGGGGTTCGGCTCATCCAGGCCCCAGTTTCCAGCCAAGAGGTTGTTCTCAGTAGCCCCTACCTACATGGGCTTCAACTGAGAACAATTCCCAGATATCATCTTAGCACTGACAATGTGAGGCACAGCACTAGGGCTGCGCAGAGATGGGCAAGCCGAACCAGGTGTGGCATTGCGTGCCTGCAATGCCAGCATTGGGGAGGTTGAAGTTAAAGGATTGCACTGTGGGTTCAAGGCCAGCCTGGGCTTCAGAATGGGTTGCAGACCCGTCTCAGCTAGAGTGCCTCAAAGACAAACAAAAAATAAAAAAGTGCAGGGGAAGAAGGAAGAAGACGGGTGAAAGAGAAAAGGGGGGAGACGAAGGGGGGAAATGGAGATAATTTGTGTTAATTCAGGAGTTAGAAATGAAGTAAAATTCAAAGAGCAGTTTCCAATTGTGTAGAGAAAGATCCACATGCAAGGTGTGGAAGAAATCAGATGGGTGGGCCAGCTGTCCTTGACTCGGCCCCTGGAGATTGGGAAGGGAGTCTGCACTCCTGTCTGCGGTCCTCAGCCTGGACAGGGGCGGGAGGTGGGTGTAACAGGGTGTTGAAATAGAAAGACCAGCCTGACTGGAAGGCGTATTTTGAGCACAGGACAGGAAGAGCCATTGGGCTGGGACACAGAAACCTTAAATGGCAAAATGAAGCCCATAGCCTAGGCACTGTTGGTAAGGAGAAGAGGGTGCAGGTACAGCGCAGGGAGCAGCCTGGTGCCTATGCCTAACAATAGACCCATCCTGGATTCAGCAAGAGTCTGAGCAGGGAGGAAGGATGAAATAGCTGATATTCTCCCCTATGCCAGACAGAGCTTCTGCATAGCACACCCAACTCTGTTACTGCAACACTGTCTAGGAGGTTTATACGTGGGAGCTGAACTCACGGCCCAATATCAGGAGTCCGGGGGAGGGGGTGGCTGTGCTTCTTCTCCAGGCTGATTTCTGTTTGTGGGGCCTCCAGCTATCCCATGCTGCCTGGCTTTCGTGACCCATGGAGTCAAATTGACCAGACCCATCCTGGGCTCTGCCTGAGGAAAGTGTCACTACGACACCTCTCTTGGAGGTACTTGAGTTCTCTTGTCCCAGCCAGGGCACACTTGGGTGGCTCCCCTGCACCCTATCAGCATTCCAGAGTATCCAGGTCATGGGATCTGGAAGGCAAGTTTTCTTGGCAACTATTTGGGGCAACATCTCAACTGTACAGACAGGAGAAATGAGCCCCCAGAGAGGAAGCCAAAGTCTAAGGCCTTTGCAGAACCCCAGATGCCCAAGAAGAGCCCAAAGGAAGAAATGGAGTCCACTTTTCTGAGCTCTGTGGGAGGCCCTCGGCAAAGGACCAGAGGCCAGGTGAAAGTGATGTCCGAAAGACAGGCTGGGAGACAGAAGATGGCTTTCCAGTGCAAGAAGGCTTGGCTCTAACTCAGCACCTGGGGTGTGTCAGGGTACAGCTCTGGGGACATTGACTCTCATACCTCTTCTCTGGTCCGGCCTCGCCTGGGATATAAGGGACTGAGGTGGGCCTACATAGCGGAAGCAGTCAGGATTATCTGGACGGAGATCTGAAGAGATGGGGCATTTAAGGCAGTGGTGCTCCGGGACCCAGATACTAGAAAGAGAGTCAGAGTGGATTGATTCTGTTGGCTCTGAGAGTGATTTACAGGGCATCAGTGGCGTGGAGACAGATGAACCTTGTGTCTGCACTGTGCGCGCTGGCCCGGATCTCTGAGGCAGGGCAGAGGCCAGGGCCTTAACTCAGCCCACCCAGACTCTAGAAAAGCTGCCCCAGAACCAAACATAACTGAGCTCCCGCTCCCAGAGTCCGCATGCCCAGGCAGGACAAGAAGAGCCTTTTAGCAGTGCCTGACTGGGGAGGGCTATGGGGGAGGGTAAGCCATGCCAGGTGGGCCAGGCTGCTGGTTGCTTGGACCAGAAGGGGAGAGGGCCACAGGGAAAGGAACAGGCATGTGTGGAGCTCACACAGGAAGTGTATAGGCTCTCTGGGAACTGGGCGTGCTGCCCAGGATGAAGTAGGGGAGGGGGACTTGGATATCCCTGACGTCCATGCTTGCTTGTTCACTGGTGCACACAGATGGGGCGCGCACATGAGGACCCACAAGCACAGGCCATGGTGGTATCCGACTGCTCTCACAGAGCGTGACAGAGGCAGTAAGGGCAGGAGTAGCTGCTGCCTCCTCCAGCCCTCTACCAGACAGACCTGGGCTTGGGTGGTACCTTGGGGGACTTGAGGGTCGGGCAGGGCAGAGCTGTACCTCCTGGTCAAGACCAGGAGCAGATAAATTAGGGGCCTATATGCTAGGATTTAGGTCTGCTTCCTCTTTGGTTCTCTGTCTCACTAACTCCCCGACAAGTGCTGGCCATGTCCAGAGCCCCTCCGGCATGCCCTCTGCCCCAGCCTATGTCAATTCTGCAAAGCCTGCCAGAGATCAAACTCTTGCTCTAAGTGCAGACAAGGTGGGTCTGGATGCACCATATTACCTTCATTGCTGAATCTGCAAGGAATCTGGGCATTAACTGGATCAGCACCAATAGTTACGTGTTCAGATCCTTTCTAAGGCAGGGTTCCTTAGCCCTCTGGCCACCAGGAGAACCCAAATCTCCTAACAGGAAGAGAGTAAAGCCAGCTCATCACACAGCCTGATCATTTTCTTCCAGAGCCAGCCCCGTTGGGTGCTGGACAGAAATCATCCCATTTTATAGAGGAGGAAACAGGGTTCAGAGAGAAGTAAAACCTCCCCCCAGTCACTCAAGGCATTCTCATTCATCCCAACAGAGTGGGCCGTCCCAGATCAGGCCAGCAGGGTAGAGGTATCCACTAGTGACCTCAGCCCCCCGACCCCACAAGAAGAGGGATGTCTCCTAGAGAAGTGCAGGTCCCTCCAGCAGTTGTTCCCACCTTTCCAAGCCCTCCTACCTCGTAGCAAATCCTCCATTAAAAGCCTCCACCTACTCCCAGCTAGGGCAGCAAAGGAAGCCACACATTTGTCTCTGATATAGGTTGTAGCCTGGGGCTGCTGTTAAGGTGGCTTAGTGGTGTGGATCGCCCATGTTCTGGAGGTAGCGTGGGTGGCCCTGGCCAAGAGCAGTGCCTGTCTTGTTGACCAGTCCCTCTCGCTCAGTGCCTGCCCACGCCTGCCGGCTCAAAGCCTGTGCAGGAGCCTGCTCTGCCAACTCTGGTGTGCATTAGCCAGGCTGCCAGCCATGGCTCATGCTTACTTAAATGTTTCAGTATGTCCCCACCCCCTCTGCCTCCACAGACCTAACAGCAGAAACTGACTCTAGACCAGCCCCAAGTGGGTCACAGCAGGGCTCAAGAGGATGCTTGCCCTGGAGTCACACAGTGCTTCCTTAGTAGATTGGGGGCCAGGCCTCCCTGCCCTTTGTCCTTATTCCCTGGCATGGGCGGTGACCTCACCCACAGGAGCAGCAGCCCCGTGGGAGCAGATGTCTCATCTCCTTCTTCCTGGCTCTTGAACACATAACTGAGCACAGGGGTGTTCCACTGAGGGCTGTGGAGGTCACTGTGCTGACCAGGGATTTCAGAATGTGCCTCAAAGTGCCCCCAGGGGTCACACTGCAGCCCACCTGGAGGTATATGATTCTGGGACTATGGGATGCCTGTCTGACCCAGTGCACATGGAGCAGCTTCCTGAACAAATGTTTATAGATTGAGTTTTATGTCCTTTTTGCCAGGAGTGATAGCACATTACTATAATCCCTGTACTCAAGAGGAAGAAGTGAGATTGAATGTTCATGTCCAGCCTAGGCTATATAGCAAGACCCTGTCTCAAAATTGATGATGATGATGGTGATGATGATGATGGTGGTGGTGATGGTGATGATGGTGATGATTAGGATGATGATGGTGGTGGTGATGATGATGATGGTGGTGGTGATGATGATGATGATGATGGTATAATGTTAGGCTAGCGATGCAGCTTCTTTGGCAGCTTGTCTAGCATGTGTGAAGTCCCTAGCAGAACCACATACACTGAGTGTGATGGCATGCACCTGTTATCCCAAGACTTGGCGATAGAAGCAGAAGGATCTGGATTTCAAGGTCATTCTTGGCTAAATAGTGAGTCTAAGGCCCTTAAACATTCTAGACTCGATAGTGAGTGAGATCCTGTGTCAAAAAAACAAAACAAAACGAAAATATACTGTTTTACTAGAAGATTCTATGGCAGAGAGAAAAGAGGGAGGAGGAGAGAGAAAGAGAGAGAGACAGATTGAAAAAAATCCCACTCAAGACTGATTGTGGGGTTTCCCGTGGAGTCCTTCTCCGGGCAGTTCAGCGGGAAGCCTGAAGGCAGGGAGGAGCCCCTGAACACAGCCTCCTCACACCCAGACTCTGAGGTTTCTCCTGTCTTATACTCCCACTCTGCCACTCCTACAATCAAATAGGATTCCTGAACATTCAAGTGGGCAAAAGCGTCATTGTCTCACTGCCAGCAGACCCCACACCATTGCTACCCTGTGCCCTTCCCTCCCTACAGTGCAGCAGCCTCCAAGGTCAAGGTGAATCATGTCCTAGTATCTGACTGAGCCAGCCAGTTAGCATCTGCTATTCCCAGCACCCTTCCACATCTGCTCCAGCTGGTCTCCACAACTGGACTTCCCTTCCCCAATCCTTTGAGCTTCATCACCACGGCTTCTTTTTACCACTTATGGTAAAAAGTCTTTTTACCACTAACGGCTCTGAGACCTATAGCCTAGTAAGCTTTTCTCTTGGGGCCCTGTATAAAGCAACCTACTTTCACCGTCCCTCTGTCTCCTGACCCAGGGATAGACACTCAGCAGGTGTGGGTGCGTGAACATGTGTGTGCCCACATGTACACATACACACACACAGTGCATTGTTCCGTGATCTCTGGCAAGAACAAGGTCCAGGTTCCAAGCCGGCAAGCCCTAGGGGAAGCCCCCCAATTCAGGACACACACCCTGGCCCAGGAAGGATCTCTGACTAAGTCTGGGCCAATCTGCTCTCTGGGGAGCAGAGGAGACTGGGGAGAGGAGACCAACTTCCGTTCCCACCTAAGAGCAAACCCTTCCCCGCCCACATTTCAGGAGGGGGCAGCTATAAATATCAATGGGCCCAGGATGCTGATTCCCACGAGGAGAGTTCCTCCCTGCTGCAGCTGGGGCAAGGCAGCCTTGCCTCCCCACCCCCTCCTGGCAGAGGGAGAACAAATCACCATTTTGGGGAGTCTCTGGGCTATGGATGAGTTCCTTTCCTATTCTCATTTTGACTCAACCCCCACCTCTCCTGCTCTCAGCCCTGGGCTGGACCTTCTATGGGGAGGCAAGAGGCTAGGCACAGTGGTTACAAACAGAGTGTTAGAGCGCTCATCTGGGATTAGATTCCAGCGCTAACACTCTCGTGTGACCTTGGCTTGGCCCCCTCTGAGCCTCCAGTTAGTCTTTTATAAAACAGGAAAGAATAATTCCTGCTTCTCACATGTGTTAAAGACAAGGAAGCCAGACCGAGGCCTGGAATAAACAAACAGTCTATGAGCCCTTGTGCCCGAAGTTGCTGGTATTCGGTTCCTCCTGTCTTTCTGAGGTGGATGGCTCAGCTGTGAGGTGCTCCTGCTTAGGAAAGGTTCCAAGGCAAGGACTCAGTGAAGGCTGCCAGCCGACTGCTGCCCACTCACCGCACCCCCAGGCCAGGACCCCTCACAAAGTGGAGTCAGGGCTCCACGTCTATCTCGCTTGAGGGCTCAGGTTCTGCCCTGCTCACCTACAGGAACAGGAGGCCCCTCCTGAGTGCCCAGAGCCCGCTTCCCACTAGCTGAGAGCCCTGAACAAGGCACCCTAAGCTGGCAGGCAGCTGAAACTCAGTCAGAGGGTGCCAAGTGAGTGTCCAAAGGTACTCAAACCCCAGGCCCAGAGAAAGCAAGTGGGCAGGGGGAAATGGCCCCAGTACTGTTTACGGGCAGGGGAACACAGAATCCTGTCTTTTTCTTGCCCTCTGCCAACCCCACGGGGCTTTTCTTGATACACTGTCCAATTCTGACAAGAGCCCAATGACCTTGACATAAAGTGGCTTGACATCAGAGTACCACAGGGCCACTAACACCACTTGTAATCAGCAGTGGTAGCTACATAGCAACGGGCAGAAATGCAGGCTGAGAGAAGTTGAAAAGAAATTTCTGGGATGCTGGTGATGTCCATGTGTGAGCCCCATGAGGACAGGTGAGAAGTTAATTTCCAGAGAGGTCTACAGGGTGTGAAGTCCAGCACTGTGACTCCAGAAGAACCCTTGGGAAGAAGGACTACCCAATCCCAAGTCTCGGGTAGAGATCCTACTGTGTGGATACCTCTGCCTTCATTTCATAGCGCATTGGGAAAGGACAGGCTAGCTCCCCGGATGTGCTAATAGAATCCAGGCGCCTACCCCTGGCTGTTTCTGTCTCCAGGCATCTGGGGCCCGTGTGCTTCTGGTCACCCATCTGCAGCCCAGCTGAGCCCTTCTAGAAATAGGGAGTGAGACGGAGATTTCTTCCTCCAATTAGTGACATCTGAGAGAGAGGTAGGGGACTTGAGCCTATGTTTACTATGCGACAGGTTGAAATATCTGACCCCTGCTGTGTGGCCTTCAACAGACCCCTGTCCCTCTCTGTGCCTCTGCCTGGGAACTTTAATCTCCCAGTTCTGAATCCAAGCTCTTAAGAACGAGAGGGGGGGGCTCAGCTTCTAGCTAGCTGCTTGTCCTGGGCCACACAGTAAGATGGGCTTCAGGGCACTGATGAGCCAGTGTTCTCTGGCATTGGGAATCACTTCCCAAAGTTAGCCCCAGACCCTGGGGCTCTCCCAGAATGAGAGCTTCCCTCCACCCCCGGGTTCCCATCTTCCACCCCCTAGCTTGGCCCCACCCTGCCAAAAATAAACTCCGACCACCCCATTTTGTCCCAGCCAGACCCACCCAACCCCTCCAGAGCCAGTTGAGTCACTGCTCGGGACTGCTCCTTTTTTTAACCGTCTGAGTCACCGGTTGTGGCTATGGCTGCATGACATATGCCCAAGCTGCAGCCAGCCCGTAGCCCCTAATAGGCACAACGGTGACAATGGTGACAGCGGTGACAGCGACAGCGTGACAGCGCCTGCATAGCAACCGGCAGCAGGTGGCTGTCCCTGCTGCTTTGGCTTGGAACCTCTCAGGACTGGGAAGCATACTCTCTAGTAAGCCTAAGGTGCAGCTGACCCCAGAGGCCCTGCCTTACCCGTAGCATTTTATTGCCCCTCCACCAGACCTAGTCTTGTACACTCAGAGAACCAGAGAGGGGTCCCCAAGCCCAGGGTCTAGGGATGAATGAGAAGGCCTGGCTTCTAGAGTGAAGGTCACGAGATGTCCACTATTGCCCTGGCCTATTTGGTTCCAGCTCAGGTCCCACACTGTGCCTGAAAGGCCCGCTTCTGGCTTCCCCTGTTGCTCCTGCCTACCACTGGGATGCTGCTGTCTCTCCCAGACTCTTTCCACCCCATCTCTGCTTCTCCATCTTGACCATCCCTGTCCCTGAGTGGCTCTCTCAATTTCTCCCATATCTGTGATTCCTCTCTCTCCATCTCCTCCTTCGCCATTGCTAGCTCTGCATCTTTGCCTCTCCCCCTCTGGTCCAGCACTTTCTTTCTGTCATCCTCTACCCAGTTTGGATGACAGTCTGAAGTGCTCCCTCTGAAGATGTCACCCCTAGTTGCTCCTCTGTCTTCTCAGTAGACAAAATAGACCCACATCCACCCACTCCCAAATGGGAGTCTGGGCCCTGGAGACCAATAATCCCGAGAGAAATTTTCCATCCCCCTCACCCAGGCCCTGTCCCCTAGCCCAAAGCATAGACTACATCCTGTCCCAGAGAATGTCAGAATCCCACAGACACTTCCTCAGAGCCTGGGGGATGGGGAGGGGGCCTGGGAATGGCCCCTCCTTGAGCTCTGCCGGAGCAAGGGCCTGCACAACTTCAAATCCTATCCTCTGTCTGTGGCTATGCCTCCAGCTATAAATAGGGGCTCACAGTCTATTTTCTTTGAAAACAAGCGTCAGACTGGGTCACCATGGCCAGAAAAGCACTCCCTGGCTGGAACAGCCTCCCACCCTTCCTCAGTCACTGTGTTTAGGCCCCTTAGGTGGTTAGCAGGGCTGGAAAGGAGGTTAGAGGTGAGACACAATTTAGAATATTCAAGGCAGTCTCCACGGTGCTACCTGGGCCACCTGGGCCACCTGAGGGCATGTGGCCACCCTTTATACACCCTCCCTGCCATCTCCCTTGATCACACAAGTGACCTTGTGCCTGAGATCACAGTGTCAACAAAAAGAAATGACGGCACACAACTCTCCACAGTTGAGTGACTTTGAGCCCCAAATGAAAGGAGGGTGCCTTGGCTGTAAGACAAGGGGAGGGAGGCATGAGGTCTGTTTTCAGGGAGAAAGAAGAAAGAGCTAGATCCAAGACAGGGCATGGGTGTCTGCTAGATCTGGACAGAAAAGCAAGGCTGGCGCATGGCTAAGTTCAAGGGAGATGAGGATGAAGGCTATGGACAGGCACAAGGTCACTCAGGGTCTTCCACATCAGTTTAACTGTGGCTACTACTTGCAGTGGAAGGCAGGAAGCTAACTTAGGCGGGCACGGGATGGTAGCCATCTGCCTTGTAGAATGACACAATGGGAAGGGAGATTAATTTGAGGGAGAATTTAGAGGCAGAGGCAGGATAGATGGAAAATGGATATCCCTTGGCTGTGAGGACGGAGGAATATGTGTATCCCAGAGAACTCAAACTTCTGTCTATAGTAGCTGGAAGGGAAACTTTACTGGGCCAGTGTGCAGGTTGGGGCAACATGACCTTGTTTGCTATGAGTGGGGTTGGACACGGGGGTTACTGGCCCAGATGTCCAGAGCCACTGGTAGTGGACCTGGGGCTCAGTAAAAGAGGCCATACCTGAGACTGAAAGAAAAAAGATGGGCACCTTGTAACAATAGCAGGATTTAGCTCCTGGGAGCCACAGGTGGCAGGCAACGCAATGGGACCCACCTCCAACAGGAGGCAGACCCACAGGAGATGTGAGACCTCTGTCAGGGCTCTATGCATGGCCTGATTAGCCCTTGACTCCCGTGGTTTCTGGGCCCGACCTTCTAGACATAGATTCTTACGGCTGGGCACTGGCCACTGTGATGTTTTGTTGCTCAGCCCATCTGAGACAGATCTCCTCGACAGCAATTCCCAAGACAGACTAGGCTGTGGTGGTGCATGCCTTTAATCCCAGCACTTGGGAGGCAGAGGCAGGTGGATCTCTGTGAGTTTGAGGCCAGCATGATCTACAAGAGCTAGTTCCAGGATAGGATAGGCTCCAAAGCTACAGAAAAACCCTGTCTCGGAAACCCCCCCCCCAAAAAAAAGAAAGAAAAGGGGGGGAAGGAGGGAGAGAATGAGGGAGGGAAGGAAGGAAGAAATTTCCAGGACTAAGGAAATGGCTTAGAGGTTAGGACCACTGACTTCTTTTCCAGAGGACATGAGTTTGATTTCCAGCACCTGAATGGCAGCTCACAGCTGGCTATAACTTCAGTTCCAGGGAATCTGACACCCTCTTCTGGCCTCCACAGGGACTGCATGCATGAGTGCCCAGACATACATGAAGGCAAACACCCATACACATAAAATAAATAAATAAGAAAGTTTTTTTTTTTAAAGGAAATTCTTGAATAGGACCAAATGTCACCTCCCTTTGATCTCTACTCCTTTGCCTACTGGTCCTTCCTCTACCTACATGTCCGTGGTGCTCCCTCCACCCACATGTCAGTGGTGCTCCTTCCATCTACATGTCCATGGTGCTCCCTCCATCTACATGTCCATTGTGCCCTACGTGGGGACATGAGCCTGGGTCCTACCCTGAAGAGCTTCTAGCATGCAGGCTTGTCTCTCAGTGGTAAAGCACATGCTTAGTATCACACACACAAACACATACACTGCCTATCTGCCTGTGTGTCTGTCTGTGTTATAGGAGACAGATGATCCCTAATCCAGCTCCCGATGAGAAGCATCTATCTGGAGGTCTCTCCCTCTTCTTCCCTAAATGTTAGACATGATTGTTCCGAGGAACATGACCTGTTCTGCACACAAATGCCACCAAGCTTTAATTTCAGAACTGCCCAGGCCCACAGTCATTGTTTCCTATCCCAGCTCACCCCTTCCATCTCCAAATCCAGCCTGCCAGGCGAGGGAACTCTGAGATACCTTCCCAACACCCCCACTCTCATGACTGGTCTGTGGCACTGTGGTCTATGTCTGTATGAGCTGCCTGTGAGAGGACTTGACCCAACAGACACTCTCAGAGTAGCTCCCCCCACACACACTCCAGGCCTAGTTCCTAGACCCCCTTTTCTCCACTCTCCCTGACCTCCAAGATCCCAGTGGGCAGGACTGGCACTTAATCACTGGCTTCTGAGAAGACTGGGCCACCTCTTGCCAGCCCCTCCCTCTCCCAGAAGCTCCCAGAGCCCACCCGCAGCTGCTCCAGGAGAAGCCAGGCTGCCTCACCCTGCCAGCCAAAGCAGATGCGTTCCCTCCGGTCCTCTGCTCCTCCCACTTCCACCCGACCCTGACAGAGGGAGCCTCAGGGGGACAAGAAGGGAAAAAGTGTGTCTTCCCCAGGCAAGATGCCAAGCCTCACACCCTCCTCCCACCACAGCCAATGCAGATGCTTCACTTCCAATGGCAGCCACCACTTCTGTGTGCATACACCTCCCTGCTGGCACCCACATCACCCAACTCTGGCTCCACACCCCCCAGGGACTTCAGCCCTAGTCTGGCCTCTGTCCCTGCGAACCCCTTGCACAGGGAATTGCCTCAGTGTCCCCACTTGTAAGATGGGAGGTGTCTCAGAGAGATCCTGCTAGGGCTCCAGGGAGTCTCTTCTTTTTCTTTTACATGCCATTAACCTTATTCCAGCCTGAGCCCACTGAGATGGGAATCTCACACCCCCGAGGGCCTGGCCAGCAAGGGATGGGGAATGTGGAAGAGGGCCTAGAAATCCACCCATCTGAACAAGGAGGAAAATTATAAGGCAGAGAAAAGCCTCTTGGAATTGCTCCCCCACCCCCACCCCCACACACACCCCACCATCGCTGGTTCCTCCCTCTTTGCCTCGGGCTGGGGAGCAGCGAAGCTCTACAAAGACTCCTTTGAGACCCGCTTCCTCCAGTCCCAGCCTCCAGCCTGGTGGACCCTGCATTATTGGTTCCATCAAAACCTCTCATTTTCCCTCCTACTTCCTCTAGTACCCCACATGGCCCCCGGGCTGGGATGTGTGGCTGGAAGCCCAGGACACTAGCCCTGCCCCTAGAGAGCTCACAGGGCATCGCCCAGCGCCTTCCTGCTTTCTCTCCAGGAGCCCGCATCCCTCATGTGAGCCTCTGCTTTGGAAAGCATCCTCAGTCTATGGCCCACAGCATGGCTGACTGGTGGTAGTTGTTTAGAGGACCAGGAGCTGAGGCCAGGGCCAGAGGTGGAGCTCAGGCAATAACTGAGGAAACCATCTTCTGTTCTTGCCTCTTTGGATTTTCAGGGGACCAAAAAGTCAGTGAGAGAGTGAAGGTCCAAGTATGATTCTTGTGGCCGCACAGTTGTTGGGGTGAGGGGAAGTAGATCATGCTGACCCCAGCAGAAGTCTTGGTGTTCATTGGCGGAGGCCATTTGCCTGTGACTCTGACAATGCTTGGTGGTCCGGCGCTGCCCTGGGATGGGGTCTCGTCCTGAGAGGGAGAATGAATGAGTTCTGCTCTAAATCCCAGTCCCTTGTGATTTTGAGCTAGCCCAGAATCAGATGCGCTTAGCTAAAGAACAGTGACCATGTGCCGTCTTCAGGGAGCCCTTAGCAGGGGGAGGTGACGAGGCTGCTCACCCCAACGTCATGCCTGTGGAAGCTGTCGCCCCTTTGGTCCGACCTGAATCTGTTCCATTTCATCTTCTCCATACCTTCAGAGTAGTAGAGGTGAAGAAAGGTCGTGGCCAGGGTCAGGGTGGTAGCTTGGCCTCGGAGTGGGTGAGTGTGCTGATAGGGGTGGGAGGTGGGAAGCAGATTTGGGAGTAGATAACCACCCCCAAGCTAGGCCCACTAGGCAGATTTGCCCTTGCCAAGGGGTCCAAGAAACGGGCAGTATGGTAGATTATCCTGCAGTCCTGGTCAACCGGAATGCAGAACCCAGTCCTATGAGTCTTTGGACCCGGGGTCTATCCTCCTCACAGACCTCACTTTCACCTACATGCTCTGTCCAGGTGTGCCGACCCGCACCCACCACCGCACACACCCTAGTCTGTAGGGACTCCATAAGCTGCTTTTGCCTCCCTATCACTTTGTTCCCCCAGCCCAGAGCAGGGAGAGCCAGTAGCCAGGGCACCAGTCTCTGGTGGAGAAAAGGGAAGGAGTCCTTGGAGATACAAGGGGAGGCAGGCAAGCTGGCCTGAGGGCTGGGTGATGCAGGGCATTGGGCCCATTGCTCTTACAAAGGCTGTATTCAGCCCCAGGTGGGTCCCCCACCCCCATGGCTGGTAGACAGAGAGCCCTTCATCCCTGCCTCAGCCCTCCCAAGAGTCTGGACCACAGACCTCTAGACTCCCTTGAAAACTCCAACCTCACCCTTGCCTTCTCAGACCTGGAACCAGGATGGATTATTACCCCGATGGCAAACCCCACAGGCTGCAGTAGAGAAATCCAGCTTCCTCGAGGCAGGATCCTCTTCTTCCCCACTCACTGGGCACCCTCATTGCAACCCACAGCAGTAGGCTTCTGCCTTTGCTGTCTCCCTTGGCTTCTCCATCTCCTTTTCTAACTCTAGGCTGTGTCCCTTGCGTTCAGTCTTCGTGAGGAGAGGCACTATGTCTCATTTTCAGTGTTGTCCTCAGACTTTCTCTCTCCCAGACTGGCTCTTCTTTTCCATCCCAATTGCTACATTAGGCTCTGTGTGTGTGTGTGTGTGTGTGTGTCTGTCTGTCTGTCTGTCTGTCTGTGTCTGTGTATGTACCTTTCTCTGTGTGTCTGTGTCTCTGTGTGTGTCGTGACTGTTTGTCTGTCTCTGTGTCTGTCTTTCTGTCTCTATGTGTGTGTCTGTGTGTATCTGTGTGTCTGACTGTCTGTATGTGTGTATAGCTGTGTATGTATCTGTGTGTCTGCCTGTCTGTGTGTGTATGTGTGGCAGTGTGTGTCTGTGTCTTCATCTCTGTGTATCTGTCTCTGTGTGTCTGTCTGTCTTTCTGTCTCTGTGTGTGTGTCGGTGTGTATCTGTGTGTGTGTGTCAGTCTGTCTGTCTGTGTGTCTGTGTGGGTACATGCATGTGTATATAAACAAATGAGTGACGGATGAAGCTTGGTCCCCTGTCTCTCTCACCTACCTCTCTTGCAGCAGCACTGGGCGTCACCCCATGTTCACATACCCAGGGCTCCCACCCCCACCCTGCACTCAGCTGGGCAGCAGGCACTCCTACTGCCATCCTGCCCAACAGCTCTGGGCTCCCATTTTCTCCCTTATAAAGTCAGGCGACGGCAGACGACGAGGAATGCTGGTGCTGCCCATGACGCAAGCCAGCCGTGGAGGCCCGCCTGACTGCCCTAGGCTATGAGGGGCTGTAAGCATGGAGCTCACAGGGGTTCACTGCCAGGGTTTGGGTGCTGTGGGTGGTGCTGGGGTGAGGTTCAGACAGTGGCTGAGCAGAGACCTCAAGCTTACCTTTCTGAGACCAAGTCTGATGGCTTCCCCACTGTGTCCCCGATATGTCCTGTGCCACAGAGAACTTTAGTATTATGGAACTTGTTCTGCATGGGTGGGGGACCCAGGATGGGTAGCCAAAGGCCTGGCTCTCCGGTACTTCCTAGGACAGAGAGTTGTCTTCCCAGTTACAGGAAGATGGGCATGAGGGATAAAGGTGAGAGAAGAGAGAACAGGAGGGTCAGAGGCCTAAGGTGGGCTGTGGCAAGACCGAGAGTCATAGGCAGAGGCATTGAGAGGACAGAAAGAAAGACCATTGGCTTGCAGAGTTCGGAGGAGTATGAGGAGCTGGGTCTACAGCAGTGCCCCAGCACAAGGTAAAGCATGTAAACTGAAAACTGGCTTGCAGAGTTCGGAGGAGTATGAGGAGCTGGGTCTACAGCAGTGCCCCAGCACAAGGTAAAGCATGTAAACTGAAAACCTTGCTCCCAGCCAGGCAAGGAGAGCTAAAACACATAGGTACTCCCTACATAGGACCCCTTTGTCCCCAGAGCCGACTGACCAGCCGAAGGTTGAGCATCCTAAGAAGCAACTTCAGGTGTAGCATGGTAGTAATCCTGTAATCCTACCAGGTGATGCAGAGTTCAAGGATAACGTCAACTCCATAGTGACCCTACCCTGGCAAAACTAAATGCTAAGTGCTCCCCGGGGCAGGGACCAATCCCCATGGACTCCCTTAGTCGTCCCAGGCTTCCAGGAGGAACCAGCACAATCCGGGGCCTGCCAAAGGGTGGCTATCTTGAAGACTGACCAAAGCTGCCCCTGACCATCTGTGAGAGGGACCATCATGGCAGGACATGAGCTCTTTCTGTCTCCTGACCCTGAGTCTCAGGAAAAGCATGGAGCCACCCCACCCTGGGGCCCAGACAGCAGCTCCCTGTTCATGAGAGGAAGGGTGGGAAGCCACGAGGCCTTCTCCACCTTCGGCAGAGCTCTGGGGTGGGAGGGGCAGGAGCCCTCCAGGAACACATGGCCTCTTTGAGGGAGCAGGCCTGCCCAAGTAATGGCAGGCAGGCAAGGGAGGCAGGACGAGCTGGGCACAATCGCTCCTCTGTCCTAGCAGCTCCGGGCCCTTACGCGTATACACAAACACATAGCCTTAGACAAACCCCAAAGACGCCCAGCAGCCACCCACACACTCAAGCACATGCACGCACATCTGCATAGCCCTGGACACTCACCTGTGACCTAAGCCCACACACAGGCAGCAAGCAGCCTTCCTGCCTCTCCAGTTCATCTCCCAGAGCCTAGGGCGTTTGCCCCTCCCACACAGAGGGCTTGGCCTAAGCACACTACAATAACCTCCCCTCCTCAGCCCACACCACTAACTCTCTCTGCCTGTAAGTTATCTAGAACCAGCAGGGGGCATGGGAGCTGATGCCGCCACCCTCTTCCCCCTCCCTGCAGAAGGATCTCTGCATCCCTACCAGCCTTTCACTGATCCTAATCTCTGAGAGTATTTATTCCCCTTCCTCGGTGATGCCACCCCCTCACCTCCTCCAGGAAGGCCTCTGAGATTGACTTCTAGCTCATTATTTCTTCATCCCGCACCCTCTTTATATCTGAAGGCCCCTTCCAGCTGCCCCCTACCCAATGACAGCAATTCTGGATGCAGCCTATCAGAGGGAGTAAGAGGAACACAAATATGGAGGTGAGCGGTAGTCCTGTCAGAGTTTCCAAAGCCCCAGCCAGCTTGGCTTCAGAGGCCTCTGTTCGGACAAGGGGGCTTGCCTGGCCTGCACACTCGAGCCGAGCTCACAAGGCAGCCAGTGTGAGCGACTCTCCACACAGGAAACAGCAGGGCCCAGGCCCTCAATGGGCTTATTCAGACCCCAGCTCTCTGGAAAGTACCTCTGCTTCCTGCCACCCTCCCACTTAGCCAAACAGACTGCTGCTCTCTCCTGTGGGAAGAGAGCAGAGGCAAGTGGTTCAATGGTTAGGGCCAGCCGTGTTCCTTGGTGCCTGACCCACAGCCCTGGCTTCCCTCTAAGACCTAAGAAGTTGACATACACTTTCTGTGCAAGGGAGTTTTGGCCAGATCGCTCTCACCAGAGAGAGAGCGCCCTCTTCCTTGGGGGTGGTGAGCATCCCAGATCTCCTTTGCGATGTTTGCCTCTGCAGGATATAAATATTCTCGGAGTGGGCAGCGTCACCTGGCTCACAAAATCCCTGAAGGTTTACTGCTTAGTCTCAGCAGCTGCTCCAAGCCACTCCAGCCCACCGAGGTGGTGGCTCCATCCGGTGGGGGCTGTGCGCCCCACCCTCTGTACCCTGGCTGCCCTTGGTTTAGCCTGCAGCCTTTTCCTCAAGCAGGTACGGCACCCCCCACAAGCACATACTGCCTGCCAGTTTCCTTGGTCTGAGGTTCCCTGGCACAAGACATGCCGGGCCTGCAGAGCCTGCCAGCCACACCTGGGCAGGTGGCTTTGCGCTCGCTCTATCCAGGAGCCAGCAGAGAGATTTCAGCTCAGCCCTGAGAACAGCATTATCTTTCCTGGCCATCCTTCCTGGGGCGGAGAAGGCAGGCGCAGGCCCCTGCGGTGGCTGATGCTGCTCTCTCGGGCGGATGTCAGCTGGCTCAGGCTGGCCAGGGCCCAGCGCTTATGTGGCTGATGCCAGATCACCTCTATCAGAGCCATCAGCCTGACTGGGCCCTGAAGTCTCAGAGAGGCCTGACTGGGATGAGTCTTTTCCTCCTCCTGTAGCCTTTCCCCAACGTTGGATATCTGCAGGCCGTCAAGGTTCTAATCACCATGAAGGAATGGACCAGAAACTGGTGGTGGGCGGGAGACAGGGGAAAGTGCCTGGAGGGAGACTGAAGGAGGACGATCTCAGAGTGGTCCAAAGGGAGCCTGGCTGGCGGTCACTGACCCTGGGGAGACCTTGTCTGTCCTGCTGCCTGAGGACGCTCGCTTTGGTCCAGCTGGCAGACCCGTGGTCCCTCCTACCCTTGTGCTCAGATTCAGTCCTGGCTTGGCCTAGAGAAGGAAACTCCGCCGTTGTCTTCCCTGGCTCCTTGGGCAAGTGTGGAAACAGAGAGCCCGGATGTGACTATTCACCAGAGACTGGTGGTAGTGTTGCAGCAGGAAGCAATCGCAGAGTGATGGAGGAAGTTCTGGCCCATTCTGAGGCTGACACTACACGTGCTTTCCATCTGGCCTGAGAGCCTTTGCTCCTTGGCAGACTCCGAGCACTGAGCCGCCCCGTCCCACCCCATCCCCAGAGGCACTAGGAAAATAGCACGAGAGAAGAAATTACCTGTCCGCATTCCACCATCTGGCACCAGCTCTGGCCAACCACAGAGGCGAAAAATGACCGTGGCAAGGGGTATGAAGAGCCCACCCTAGGAGCAGGAACGTGACCAGGGATCCCCTGTTCCCGGGGACTGTGCCCACCAAGAAAGATGATCAAGACAAGACAGGGAGAGACCAGTCCCAGGATGGGCAGTCTCCAGGGCCCAGAGGTGGTGGAAACATGTGGCTTCAGGAACCCAAGCAGTCTCCAACAGCTGGAGTCCTAACAAGGCCCCTAGACAATGCCACAGAGAGCTATGGGACGCGTTAGCATGAAGGCCCCTCCAGCAGCACAGCTGTCCGTCTCTGCGGTACCTAGCCTCCTCCTGCCAGGAGCCTGGCCTTGACCACAGTTCGTTCTCTCTCTCTCTCTCTCTCTCTCTCTCTCTCTCTCTCTCTCTCTCTCTCACCAGCCTCCTTCTTTGGGGAAAACCACCTGGAGGTGCCCGTGCCCACAGCCCTGACCAGAGCAGACTTGCTGTTCCAGTTCTCCACATCTCAGCCCGATGCCCTGCTTCTCTTGGCAGCAGGCCGAGCTGACCATCTCCTGCTCCAGCTCTACTCTGGATGCCTGCAGGTGAGTGACACGCCCGGGGACAGGGATAGGTGTTCCTTCTCTATTAGAACGCCTTGCTTCTGGCTGTGCAACCTCGTGGACGTCGCCTCTGCCCTGGGGTCTTGGTCTGTCCACTGTGAGTGGACGACATCCCAGAGAGGGTGTTTCTGTTCCGGCGCTTCTGCCTACTCACTGACTCGGAGCTCAGTTCTCTTCCTAGCCCCTGGCTGGTCATCTGGACTTGAGAGCACTGAACCGCTTCCTCCGTCCACCTCTTCACAGTGCCTGACTGATTGACAGGCTTTCTCACTATGGCCCCGGCTTTTCTCTTTGCCTGCCTTCCTCTCCCCTGTGCCTAACCAGTCCTCCTCCTTTGACATCTCTGTGTGAGGGAGCTAGTCCCTTTTGCCGGGAGTGTCCCGTGCTACTCACCTGACTCAAGTCCCTCCACTGGGGTTTCCGCTTCCCGCTAGGCCCCCCTGTGGTATGGTGGTACACTCTGTGCTGATAACACTGCCATTGCCACCTGTTTCTTATTTCCTGTTTAAGATCAATATTATTAGCGAGGGGTCATTTGGCTCTCTCTTGAATCTTCCTACTAATCATGAAGAGTTTAGGGTCCTGGCCTTGGACACATCTGCTTTCATGCCCATTGAGGTTGGGGGCTGTGACCCTATCATCCTAGGGCAGCCATGGCTTCTCGCTGCCACGAGGTGTCACCCGGGGCCTGGTGCAGTAGTCACAGTGGTGCCCATCATCGTACAGAGATAGTCTGCTTATAGCTAAGGTCTTGTACTCTGCCACCACCCACTCTGGTTCTGGTGTCCATGTCACGGAGGGAGCCTTCTCTGCTGGATCCTCAAAACAGCATCTGGGATGCTGAAATGGCTCAATAGGAAGATGCACATCTGTGCAGCCCTGATGGTTGAAGTTCAGTCCCCAGAATCCACAAAGTGGCAAGCGAGAACTGACTCCTGAGAGTTGTCTTCTAATGTGCATGCACACACATGCACATGCACACACACATGCACGCACATGCACACGCACACACCCACACACACATGCACACGTGCACACACAGACATTAAATTAAAAAAAAGGCAACACAAACCATCCCTTTGGGTTCTTATTCTGTACAGTGAGCCAAGCTACTTTTCCTTGCTAAAGGGGTTCACCAGGAAATTCCAGAGTTCCTATTGCTCCTCTGGAAGTAATGTTTCTAGAATCCAAACTAGGTTTTCTGGCACTGCTCACCCAAGGAAAGAGAGGTAGAATGAGATTGTGGATAGCACTGCTTCAGGAGAGCCTTGTCTTGTGGAAATCCCTGGGGTCAGGGATTACACAAAGTACCATGGAAACTTGACTCTGCCCTGTTACTGTTGGTCAGTGAGGGACGCATGAGTGATGTCACGAACGCCTTCGTCCTGGTCCCACTTTGCGGGGGGGCTCGGTGTGGGAGGCCCACTGTGCTTTTGTGGGGTAGATAGAAACGTCCCCTATTCCCACCCCTGATCTCCCTATCTCTCTCCAGGTCAGACTTGTCCTGGACCAAAAGGAGATGAAGCTGCAGACCCCAACAGACATAGTGCTGAGTGATTCTGCCCCCCACACCATAGTGTTTACTGTCTCTGATGGCTTGGCTGTGCTGTCTGTTGATGGGATTCTAAACACCTCAGCCCCAATCCCAAAAGCCCACCTGGAGGTCACCTATGGGCTCTTTGTGGGGGGCTCTGGAAGCCTTGACTTGCCTTACCTGAAGGGAATCAGCCGACCCCTGAGGGGCTGCCTCCACTCAGCCACTCTCAATGGCCGCAATCTTCTCCGTCCACTAACTCCTGACGTTCATGAAGGTTGTGCTGAAGAATTCTCTGCTGGTGACGACGTGGGCCTGGGCTTCTCTGGACCTCGCTCGCTGGCTACCTTCTCTGCCTGGAGCACTCAGAAGGAAGGCACACTGGAGTTTACCCTTACAACGCGGAGTCAGCAAGCCCCCTTGGCCTTCCAAGCAGGGGACCAACGTGGCAACTTTATCTACGTGGACATATTCGAGGGCCACTTGCGGGCTGTGGTTGAAATGGGCCAAGGCACCATGCTGCTTCGTAACAGCGTGCCTGTCGCCGATGGACAGCCCCACGAGGTCAGCGTACACATAGATGCTCACCGGCTGGAGATCTCTGTGGACCAGTACCCTACACGCACTTTCAACCGCGGGGTCCTCAGCTACCTGGAACCACGTGGCGGTCTACTCCTTGGGGGGCTGGACGCAGAGGCCTCTCGCCACCTCCAAGAACGCCGTCTAGGCCTGACACCAGGGGCTGTCAATATCTCCCTGGTAGGCTGCATAGAAGACTTCAGTATTAACGGCAGAAGGCAGGGCCTCCGGGATGCCTGGTTGACCCGTGACATGGCAGCAGGCTGCAGGCTTGAGGAAGATGAATACGAGGAAGAGGCCTACGGTTCATATGGGACTTTCTCCACCCTGGCACCAGAAGCCTGGCCAGCCATGGAACTGCCAGAACCATGCATCCCCGAGCCAGGACTGCCTCCTGTCTTTGCCAACTTCACCCAGCTGCTTACCATTAGCCCCCTGGTGGTGGCCGAGGGTGGCACAGCGTGGCTGGAGTGGAGGCACGTGCAGCCCACGCTGGACCTGATGGAAGCAGAGCTTCGCAAGTCCCAGGTGCTGTTCAGTGTGAGCCAGAATGCACGCCATGGTGAGCTGGAGCTCGACATCCCAGGAGCCCAGACCAGGAAGATGTTCACCTTGTTGGACGTGGTGAACCGGAAGGTCCGCTTTATTCATGATGGCTCTGAGGACACCTCTGACCAGCTGATGCTGGAGGTGTCAGTGACTGCTCGAGCCCCTGTCCCCTCCTGCCTTCGAAGAGGCCAGATTTACATTCTACCCATCCAGGTGAACCCTGTCAATGACCCACCCCGCGTTGTCTTCCCGCACGGCAGCCTCATGGTGATCCTGGAACACACACAGAAACCTCTGGGACCTGAGATTTTCCAAGCCTATGATCCAGACTCTGCCTGTGAGGGTATCACCATCCAGCTCCTTGGTGTTGCCACTGGTGTCCCTGTGGAACACAGGGACCAGCCTGGAGAGGCAGCAACTGAGTTTTCCTGTCGGGAACTGGAGGCAGGCAACATAGTCTACGTCCACCGTGGCGGGCCTGCCCAGGACCTGACGTTCCGGCTCAGTGATGGGATGCAGGCCAGCGCTCCAGCTACGCTGAAGGTAGTGGCTGTCCGGCCGGCCATACAGATCCTCCACAACACGGGGCTGCACCTAGCCCAGGGCTCCGCTGCAACCATCTTGCCTGCCAATCTGTCCGTAGAAACAAATGCAGTGGGACAGGATGTGAGCGTGCTGTTCCGAGTCACCGGCACCCTGCAGTTCGGGGAGCTGCAGAAGCAGGGGGCAGGAGGGGTGGAGGGCACTGAGTGGTGGGACACACTGGCGTTCCACCAGCGCGATGTGGAACAAGGCCGCGTGAGGTACCTGAGCACTGACCCACAACACCACACAGAAGACACCGTGGAGGAGCTGACCTTGGAGGTACAGGTGGGCCAGGAGACCCTGAGCAACCTGTCTTTCCCCGTGACCATCCAGAGGGCTACGATATGGATGCTGCGGCTTGAGCCTCTGCATACCCAGAACCCTCATCAGGAGACCCTCACCCTCTCCCACCTTGAGGCTTCCCTGGAGGGGGAGACAGGCCCGTACCCTCACACCTTCCGCTACGAGTTGGTCCAGGCCCCCCGGAAAGGCAACCTGCAGCTCCAGGGTACAAGGCTATCAGATGGCCAGAGCTTTAGCCAGAGTGACCTGCAGGCCGGTCGTGTGACCTACAGGGCCACCATGCGGACCTCTAAGGCAGCGGATGACTCTTTCCGTTTCCGTGTGACGTCCCCACCGCATTTCTCCCCACTTTATACTTTCCCCATCCACATTGGTGGCGACCCAAACGCTCCTGTCCTCACTAACGTCCTCCTCATGGTACCTGAGGGAGGGGAGGGAGTCCTGTCTGCTAACCACCTCTTTGTCAAGAGTCTCAACAGTGCCAGCTATCTCTACGAGGTTATGGAGCAGCCCCACCACGGCAGGCTGGCTTGGAAGGAACCGAAGGACAAGGCCACCCCAGTGACCTCCTTCACTAATGAGGACCTGCTGCATGGCCGGCTGGTCTATCAGCACGATGACTCCGAGACCACCGAGGATGACATCCCATTTGTGGCCACACACCAGGGCGAGGGCAGTGGTGACATGGCCTGGGAGGAGGTGCGCGGTGTCTTCCGAGTGGCCATCCAGCCTGTGAATGACCACGCCCCCGTGCAGACCGTCAGCCGCGTCTTCCATGTGGCCCGGGGTGGACAGCGGCTGCTGACCACAGACGACGTGGCTTTCAGTGACGCTGACTCGGGTTTCACCGATGCTCAGCTGGTGCTGACCCGCAAGGACCTCCTCTTTGGCAGCATCGTGGCTATGGAGGAACCCACACGGCCCATCTACCGCTTCACCCAGGAGGATCTCAGGAAGAAGCAAGTCCTGTTCGTGCACTCAGGGGCTGACCATGGCTGGCTCCAGCTGCAGGTGTCTGATGGGCAACACCAAGCCACTGCCATGCTGGAGGTGCAGGCCTCAGAGCCCTACCTTCATGTAGCCAACAATTCTAGTCTTGTGGTTCCTCAAGGAGGCCAGGGCACCATTGACACAGCTGTGCTCCACCTGGACACCAACCTGGACATTCGAAGTGGAAATGAAGTCCACTACCACGTAACAGCTGGCCCTCACTGGGGACAGCTGCTCCGGGATGGCCAGTCAGTCACCTCCTTCACCCAACGGGACCTGCTGGATGGAGCCATTCTCTACAGTCACAATGGCAGCCTCAACCCCCATGACTCCCTGGCCCTCTCTGTAGCAGCAGGGCCAGTGCACACTGACACCATACTACAAGTGACCATTGCCCTGGAGGGCCCCCTGGCCCCACTACAACTGGTTCAGCACAAAAAGATCTATGTCTTCCAGGGGGAAGCAGCTGAGATCAGAAGGGACCAGCTAGAGGTAAGGAACAAGGAGGTGAGCATGGCCACAGGCCAAGCAGAGGGCCACCTCCATGAAGGGGATGTTACTATGGAGACTCGGGGCTTAGCAGTATTACAGAGCTTCAGTACTCACCTATATGTGCTTTTAGGGACTCTGTTACACATACATCTCCCTGTAAGTTGCATGTACCTCCAGGGGTCACATATACACACGTGTCCTTGTTATGGCTAACCATGAAAAATCTGGGCTCTAGTGAGACCCACGAAATCTCTAAAGTAGAACCCACGCATATGTATTAAGTTCCCTAGGAGGTTGCCATGGGCCAAGACCTCTGAGGAGTACTGCGGCTCAGATCACCAGGCCTTCAGCTCTTTTCCCAGACCCCATACCGGGACCGTGGGGGTCTATGCAGTGCTTAATAACTCAGGGAGTTCATAGTACGACACTGCCCAGCAGCCTCACAGCCTTGCTGTGCCACTCAGACCAGATCCTGTCAAATCTTGACACCCTTCTCATTCTGAGTGTTGGAACGTCGAGAAAGATCGTGACTAAACATGTCAGGAAGTGCACACATTGGAGGAGGTAGCGTATGAGCCCTAACTGTGGTGACACACCTTTAATCCCAGCACTTGGGAGGCAAAGGCAGATAGATCTCTGTGAGTTCAAGGCCAAGCTGGTCTATTTAGTAAGTTCCAGGCCAGCAAAGGCTCAAAAGAACGGCAGGGGCTAGGGGAGCACATAATACAGACGACCAAAACTAGGGACAGCGTTTCTCTGCAAGGGCACAGAGTCAGATGCGTGAATCTGAGGGTGGCACTTAGACTTTGTTTGTTTGTAGCTAGATCAGGCTTGAAGGGAGTACTCGGGGAGCCTTTGGGCTGGACCTAGCTCAGCAAACTGCTATAAACCTGTAGTGTGGGAGCCTGTGCTTCTAGGAATGGTGGAGGTGCCCTCTAGTGGTACTTAGTGGCAGCCATACCCGGATTGGGGGCTGAAAGCCCTAGAAAAATCCACCTAACAGATCTAAATAGTGCCTGATCAGAGCCCCAGTAGAGAAACAAGTGTGTGTGTGTGTGTGTGTGTGTGTGTGTGTGTGTGCGTGTGCATGCGCGCACACTTTTGTCACTTTTATGGCTTTGATACTGAATCTGGTTGCGACCCCTCTGGCCAGCCAGCCAGCCATGAGTCTAGACGCTTTGCTTGTGAACCCAAATACATGTGAGCAGCAATATCCTGGCAACATGAGCCACAGGTGGAGAGCAAGCCTGTTCTGCCAGCTGAGGTCCACAACAGCCTGTGACCCCGTTTGTCCCCATGGTCTCTGTTGACCAGGTAGCCCAGGAGGCAGTGCTGCCCGCCGACATCATGTTCTCGCTGAGGAGCCCCCCGAGCGCCGGCTACCTGGTGATGGTGTCCCACGGTGCTTCAGCGGATGAGCCGCCCAGCCTGGACCCTGTGCAGAGCTTCTCCCAGGAGGCAGTGAACTCAGGCAGGGTTCTCTACCTGCACTCTCGTCCTGGAGCCTGGAGTGATTCCTTCTCTCTGGATGTGACCTCAGGCCTAGGTGACCCTCTTGAGGGCATCTTTGTGGAGCTTGAGGTGCTGCCCACAGTCATCCCCCTGGAGGGGCAAAACTTCAGCGTTCCTGAAGGTGGAGCCCGTACGCTGGCCCCTCCACTGCTCCAAATCACCGGGCCTTACTTCCCCACACTGCCAGGCCTCCTCCTCCAGGTGCTAGAACCACCCCAGCACGGGGCCCTGCAGAAGGAGGACCAACCTCGAGACGGGAGCCTCAGTACCTTCTCCTGGAGAGAGGTATGTCTGTTCCAGAGACCCCAGGGCTGCAGCCCGGCTCTGGTTGCTGCTACTATTTTATGCTTTATTTCACGTCTTTCTCTGGGAGCTGGCAACCGTTGCTCCCTGCCTTCTTACCTGTGGAAATGGGTTCTAAAGGGGTCTGTCTTCTCCTGCACCCAACGACAGAACATTGAGGGTGCCGGTAAGTCTTAGGCTAGCTGAAGTCTGACAACCAGCCCTGGGTCTGCTTGTAGGTGGAAGAGCAGCTGATCCGCTATGTACATGATGGAAGTGAGACACCAACAGACAGCTTTGTCCTGGTGGCCAATGCCTCGGAGATGGATCGCCAGAGCCAGCCCATGGCCTTCACCGTGACCATCCTGCCTGTTAATGACCAACCACCTGTCCTCAGCACAAACACAGGCCTGCAGGTGAGTTCACCCCTGGGACCACCCCGTCTCCGCTTCTGGAAAGAGACTAGGGTCCCCTAATTCTCCCCTTTGCTCGGGGGATGCTGTCCTCCTCAGTTTCATCCTCTAAAAGGGTTTGCTGCCACATACTAGGTTACCAGGCAGAGTGACGTGATATGGCATTGAAAATCAGCGCCGCTGTGAGGTTTTGTTCCTGGGTACTTAGAAATACGGTGGGAAGTCTTGCTTTCAAAAGGTCACACTTGGCCTCACTGTGCCCTGTAGCAGAAGGCTTCCCTCATGCCCCAAGCCCAAAACACCTGGCAAAATTTCCTACAAGCCCCGTAGAGTGAGCTGCAGGTAGGGAGCTCAAGAACCACATCAAATAAAGACCACGGCTAGACTCCCCAAGCTTCTGTGCTTTCCAGGCTGTGGCACCCCTGTCCTGTCCACGATCACATGGTATAGAAAGGATATAGCTTGACAGGCCTACTTAGGACAACAGAAGTTGGACTAAAGTTTGGATGACAGCGTCTAGAGCCGTGGTTCTCAACCTGTGGGGTTGAATGACCCTTTCACAGGAGTCACCTAAGACCATCAGAAAACATAGATATTTACATTATGATTCCTAACAGTAGGAAAATTACCATTATGAAGGATTAATTAAAATAGTTTTACGGTGAGGTGGGAGGTCACCACAGCATGAGGAGCCACGTTAAAGTGTCATGACATTACTAAGGTTGAGAACTCCTGTTCTAGGGATAGACCGCCACCAGGAGAGCTTTGGGAAGCTGTAGAAGGGCAACTTTGGCTGCTTCTGACCTGGGGTCTGAATCTTTTGTGGCTATCTGTGGAGAGGTGGTATAACGTTGCCTGTGGGAATTGGTTAAATTGAAGAAGCAGGACTTGGTTTTGATAACTAAGGATTGCCTAGGACCACTGATTGGAAATGCTGTGTGGCAAATTGGCCACCAGATGGCAATATCCACCCATGTTAGCTCCCTGGAGCCCGACAGTGAAGCTTTCTTTTTCTCTTCCTGGTACTCGATGAGGGAGGAGCTCATGGATGCAAGAAGGATGTTTTTTAATGAGGACCCCCTACCCAAAATGGCCCCAGTGACCGGCCCTGTGCCTTATGCCCAGGAAGAGGATCTTGCCCTCCCTCCTTGGGAGGGTAGCCTCCGGGGCCTCCCCTGCATTCTGGTTCCTGACTTTTCGGGAAATTCTCAGCTCTCCTCTCGGCTCCTCCTCCCTGCTCAGCATTCAGCTGGTAGGAAAGTCTATTTCTATGTATCCTGCGCTGGCCAACCTCAGCACCTCTGCCCCCCGTGCCCACCCCTGCCAGGTGGTGCATGCCACGGTAGGAGGAAAGGGAGGTCCCTGCCCACCTTTGGTCAGGCATGGGGATCTCTGGGGAGTAAGAACTCAGTAAGGGACAAACAGGAGTATTTCTAGGCAGGATGCTGTCGGCTGGCTTTGAGGTACAATTAAGATTAGGATAGGTGGAGAAGGAGGAACCAGGGCCCAGGTAACTGAGGAGGAGAATGGGATAGAAGGCCCTTTTTGTGGTAGAGCCCAGAAAGACACAGGCATCTATGACAGCTGAGTAAAGCAGGGTGGTGCCCTGGTGTCAGTCCCAGGGCCAGGAAGTGGGGGGACGATGAGAACAGAACTTTCACATGCCTGTGTCCCCAGATCTGGGAGGGGGCCACTGTGCCCATCCCTCCTGAGGCCCTCAGGGGCACAGACAATGACTCGGGGCCGGAAGACCTGGTCTACATCATCCAGCAACCCAGCAATGGACGGATAGCCCTGAGGGCGGCTCCAGACACAGAAGTCCGCCGCTTTACACAGGCCCAGCTGGACAGTGGGCTTGTGCTGTTCTCACACAGAGGTGGGTGCTGAGCGGGGTCTTCAGCCCCCACCCCCACCCCCTGGGAGGTACCTTAAGGGAAGGGAGCTCTGTCCGGCCAGCAGGATCCAGATCCACCCCTTGTGCTCAGGAGCCCTGGAAGGCGGCTTCCACTTCGACCTCTCTGATGGCGCACACACTTCGCCTGGACATTTCTTCCAAGTGGTGGCCCAGAAGCAAGTGCTTCTCTCCTTGGAGGGCAGCCGGAAGTTAACTGTCTGTCCAGGTAGGGCTACATGCTGAGTAGGTGGGGTAGAATTGAGGGAGGTACAACAGGTCCCTGGCCGTGGCGCCTACTCAAAACTGACAGGCCTCTTTGTTCTTTCCAGAGTCTGTGCAGGCCCTCAGCAGTCAGAACCTGAGAGCCAGCTCCAGCACGGGCACTGACCCCCGGCACCTGCTCTACCGGGTGGTCAGAGGCCCCCAGCTTGGCCGACTGTTCCATGCCCAACAAGGCAGTGCAGAGGAGGCCTTGGTGAACTTCACCCAGGCTGAGGTAAGGGCCAAGACAAAGACCCCAAACTTACCGGTAGCTGCCAGCCAGAGCACACACATCCCTGGCATCTGAGCTTCTCTGGAGCCCGCCCTAGTTCAGGGCCTCCAGATGGAAGCTGTAGCTGGATCCTAGCCACTTAAAAAGGGCCAGAGTAAGAAGGAGCAGTGCACCCCAGCAGCTGGTGCTGAGCCTAGCTTGCTTCCGTGGGACAGAGCTTGGAATAAAGTTGAGCTTGGGGCTCAGGGCAGGTGCAAGAGAGGACAGAGCAAGCTGGGGGCAGATGAGTCTCAGGCAGAGTGGGCCAGGCTGAGGGACACTCTTATCCACCCTTTGGAGCAGAGTTCCTAGCCCATGCCAGGGCCACCAATCAAAATTATAATTCCCAGCCTCAAGTAGAGGCTGGCTGGGGTGCTGAGGCATCAGGGCTGTCTGTGCAAACCAGCGGGAACCAGCAGCCAACACTTACCAGGGTCTAAGGGACTGTGAGCAGCTCCTCCGGGCCATGGACAGGCAAACAACACCCTTGGGGCACCCACCTAGAGGCCATGAAACTGGGGCGTGATCCCGATTATTTCTATATGAGCAGGCTCCAAGAAGACACAGCTGGCCCTGCCGCTCCATCTGTAGCATTGTGAAGCTGCTCCAAGAACTTTCCAGAGGGGCTTACCCTGGCTCTTGAAAATGGCAGGACCCACCCCCAGGACTCTTTCCAGTACTCCTTCACCTCAGAGGCCTCCTGGGTCCTAAAGTTCCTTTCCACTCCTTCGGGGTGTGTGCTCCCCCTGAGAAGTAACTGGATGGAGAGGCTAGCAGATAGCTCAGAGGAGGAAGATGGGTTAGCTACCGTGAATAAGATTTCTCGGGTCTGTCCCATCATTTGCTGGGCTTGAGTTCTCTCTTCTCCTGGGCTCTGGCCTCTCCCACAGCCCCTCCCCACAGTGAAATCAGCCAGTGGCTAGGACAGCTGTGTGCCCCAGTCACTGGGAGTCCTGTCATCAGAGACCAAGAAGGAGGGGAGAATAGGACAAGGCCACACGTGCCTCTCCCCCACCCAGCAGTCTGTGCCCCCTTCATTCCCCACCACCACCACCACTCCAGCAACATGAAGGACCAGACTGAATGGCCACCAGGGGGCCAGCCTGGCAGTGCCACCCGAGGAGGCTGAAAAGAGAGTACGTGGCATAGGCGCCCTCCTCCACTGGAAGAGGGCAGGCAGCAGTGGCTTGACAGTCCCACTGCCCTTTAAGACCCTGGGTACGCGGGGCAGGGCTCAGGTAGCCTCAACTTGCAGACAAGGATGTTCGTTTGGAAGTCAGGTGACTGCAGTGCACTAGGCTAGTAAGCCGCTAAACCAAGACCAAGCCTTCTGACTGCTCATCGAGGTCCCTTCGCCTAAGGACACTGTTTACCACAGCTTGGGAGACCTTTGCATGCCTGGCCTGATTTCTGCCTTTTTCCCATCCAGGCATTCTCCTACAGGAGCACTGATAGCCAGGCATCACCCTGACCTCCACAGCCACTGCTGAGGGGTGACGGGGTGTCTCCATTTCTCACATGTCCACCATCAACCTGGGCCAGAGGTTTCAACAGGCAGTCATCAATCCTTTAGAACACATCTGGCCCACAGATGTGTTTTATTTGAGTCCACATTACATTTAATATTTTAACATTAGTTGTCAACATTGGAGCCTTAGGAAATGTCACACAAACCTGATGCCCTGATTCTTCAAAGGCCTGTGTTCCTTCTTGTAGCAAAGCATTGGGAAAGAGCCTCTCTTGGCACGGGTCTGTTCCCAAGGTAGCCAGCATGGCCCTACTGAGGTAGACCCTTCACTTCCAGCGCTCCCACACCGGCTCCGTGTTACCATTGCACATGTCCTGTGTTACTGAAAGGAAAACCTTTCTGTGTCTCCTAAAAGGGGAGAAACAAAGATAAGGCATGAGGATGTAGCATTTGAGCAAGAGTGAGCTTAAATGCTGAGCCTGGCACGATGGCATGTACCAGCTACTTAGGAGCCTGGGGCAAGGGGATCACTTGAACCTGGGAGGTCAAGGCCAGCCTGAGCAATACAGCGAGACCCTGGTTCAGAAGAAAAACAGAGTGGGCTAATTGTATATTTTCAAAGACTCACTCTGTGTTAAGACTCTTCAGAGGCAGTGGGCAGAGGCCTGGGGTGGAACACAAGAGAGGAACCTTGCAGTAACCCAGGCAGGACCTGCGTGGCAAAACAGAGAGGAGCCAAGGAGGTCTCTGGGGTTCCCCGTAAGCCACTCGCCAGCAGAGCTGCTGACATGGTGATGGAGTCTCAGGAGGCCACTGGGGCATATCTGGGCCTAGGGAGCTTGGAATAGCTGGTAGACATCTCTGTGGAGCAAGACACAGATGGAAATTGGAGACTAGGGGACCGGTGAGAGTGAGAGGAAGCTGGAGATTCTGATAAGGGCGGCTTGAGGCCCCCGAGACCATGCCACATGACTGGGGAGCAGGACCAGCGAGTCTGAGGTGTGAGGAACCTCAAAGCAGAAGAGCACACGCAGAAGCTTCATTTGTTATCAAGTGATGAGCAGACTGAGACCTCTGGATCTAATGCAGAGGACCCATTAGTACTACGTGATGAAATAGGCTTGGTGACATCATGGGAACAAAATCCCGCGTGGAGTCATGTGTGTTGACAGTGGAGAGTATTCCTGAGGAATTTCACTGCAAAGGAAACAATGAGAAATGGGAGGGAGCAAATGCCATGGAAACTGTGGACTGAGGTGCAGGGGCGTAGCTCAGTCGGAAGAGTGCCCGGCTAGAAAGCATGAAGCCCTGGGTTCAGTCATCAGCCACACATAAAAGTGGCATTTTAACAAGCTCCAGGACAGACTAGGATGCGTGAAACCCTCACTCAAGACAAGGAAAAGTCAATTCCAGAGTAGTTTTCTTTAAGATGAAAGAAAAAAATAACTCGGTTGCATAGCAAGAAAAAACAGATGATCTATTTGGGGGCAAGCTGACATAGCAGAAGAGAGAACAGAATGTGGGAAGCAAGGAGGATGGGAGCCATTGCAAAGGCGGCAGAAAGACCCTGCTTTCAATGAAAACTTGAATAAATGACCAATTTCCCCAGCTAGAGCTGGGGCTGAAATTTAGGCTTCTGGCTTCCAAGCCCAGCTCTTCTCTGCCACATAATTGCCTATTGGTGTCCCCTTGAAGCAATGAGGTAGACAGCAGGCTACACAGAGAGACCTAGGTCCAGCCAGAAGAACACTGGGGACACGAGAGTGCCGGTGTCCTGCCAGCCCGATAGGAAGCTTTCAGGTACCAGAGCGTGAGCCTACCTGTCATACCCAATCATAACGTCTTCCCCAGGTGAATGCTGGGAATATTCTGTACGAGCATGAGATGTCTCCTGAGCCCTTCTGGGAAGCCCATGATGCCATTGGTCTCCTGCTGTCCTCACCGCTTGCCAGGGATGTGGCTGCCACCCTTTCTGTGGTTGTGTCTTTTGATGCTGCCTGTCCCCAGCGCCCCAGCCGCCTCTGGAGAAACAAAGGTGAAGAGCATGATGGGATGGTAAGGTTGAGGATGCAGAAAACTGCCTCAAACACAGGGCTAGAGGCCTGGCTAGCAGCTCCTGTCTTAGTCCCAGGCCCTCAGAAGGTATGGGGATAGTGTGTGGGGAACACTGGCAGCAGAAGGCACAGTCCTTGTTCTCCCAGGGCTCTTCCTCCAGTGGACCAGACCTTCACAGCCTATGTTCTCACCCCTAGGTCTCTGGGTCCCTGAGGGCCAGCGGGCCAAGATCACCGTGGCTTCCCTCGATGCCTCCAACCTCCTAGCCAGTGTCCCGGCATCTCAGCGCCCTCGGCATGATGTGCTCTTCCAGGTGACACAGTTCCCCACCCGGGGCCAGCTGTTGGTGTCTGAGGAGCCACTCCACGCCAGGAGGCCCCACTTCCTGCAGTCTGAACTGGCTGCAGGACAGCTGGTATATGCCCATGGTGGTGGGGGCACCCAGCAGGATGGCTTCCGCTTCCGTGCCCATCTCCAGGGGCCAACAGGAGCTCCCGTGGCAGGACCCCAAACCTCGGAGGCCTTTGCCATCACTGTGCGGGATGTGAATGAGCGGCCCCCTCAACCACAGGCCTCCATTCCACTCCGGGTCACCCGGGGCTCACGAGCCCCTGTCTCTCGAGCCCAGCTGAGTGTAGTAGACCCAGACTCGGCTCCAGGGGAGATTGAATATGAAGTACAGCGGGCACCCCACAATGGCTTCCTGAGCCTGGCTGGGGACAACGCTGGGCCCGTGACCCACTTTACACAGGCTGACGTGGATGCAGGGCGGCTGGCCTTTGTGGCAAATGGGAGCAGTGTGACCGGCGTTTTCCAGCTGAGCATGTCTGATGGAGCCAGCCCCCCGATACCCATGTCCCTGACTGTGGACGTCTTGCCGTCCACCATTGAGGTGCAGCTGCGAGCACCCCTGGAGGTGCCCCAAGCTTTAGGGCGCTCCTCACTGAGCCGACAGCAGCTCCAGGTGATTTCAGATCGTGAGGAGCCGGATGTAGCTTATCGCCTCACTCAGGGGCCCCTGTACGGGCAGCTACTAGTGGGTGGGCAGCCTGCCTCTGCCTTCAGTCAGATGCAGGTAGACCAGGGGGAAGTGGTCTTTGCCTTCACCAACTTCTCCTCCTCTCAGGATCACTTCAAAGTCCTGGCTCTGGCTAGGGGTGTAAATGCATCAGCCACCGTGAATGTCACAGTGCAGGCTCTGTTGCATGTGTGGGCAGGTGGGCCATGGCCTCAGGGTACCACCCTGCGCCTCAACCCCACTGTGCTAGATGCCAGTGAGCTGGCCAACCGCACAGGCAGTATGCCCCACTTCCGGATCCTGGCTGGACCCCGATACGGTCGTGTGGTTCGTGTGTCCCAAGCCCATGCAGAACCGAGGAACAACCGGCTTGTGGAGCATTTCACTCAGCAGGACCTGGAAGAGGGAAGGCTGGGTCTCGAGGTGGGCAGGCCAGAGGGTAGATCCACGGGCCCAACGAGTGACAGTCTTACTTTGGAGCTGTGGGCAAGGGGTGTCCCACCCGCGGTGACCTTGTTGGACTTTGCCACCGAACCTTACCATGCAGCCAAGGCCTACAGTGTGGCCCTGCTCAGTGTTCCCAATGCTCCTCGGACAGAAACAGAGAAACCAGGAAGAAATACTCCCACTGGCCAGCCAGGCCCAGCAGCATCCAGCCCCGTGCCCACTGTGGCCAGGAGCGGTTTCCTGGGCTTCCTAGAGGCCAACATGTTCAGCGTCATCATCCCTGTGTGCCTGGTCCTCCTGCTCCTGGCCCTCATCTTGCCCCTGCTCTTCTACCTCCGCAAACGCAACAAGACAGGCAAGCATGATGTCCAGGTGCTGACCGCCAAACCCCGCAATGGCCTCGCTGGTGACACAGAGACCTTTCGCAAGGTAGAGCCGGGCCAAGCCATTCCACTCACCGCTGTGCCTGGCCAGGGGCCCCCGCCGGGAGGCCAGCCTGACCCAGAGCTACTGCAGTTTTGCCGGACACCCAATCCTGCTCTCAGGAATGGCCAGTACTGGGTGTGAGATCTGGCCTGTGCCCAGAATCTGCCCACCCTCCAGGCTCACTGCTTCTGTACCCTGGTCTGGCCTGAGGATCTCCAGGGCCAAAAAGACCTTGAGATGCCAGGGGTAGAGGGCACTGGGAGACAGTCTGGAGATCCTGGAGTGGGTGGAGTTAAGAGCTGGAACCTTCCTCAGCTCACTTAGACCTGGAGAACTGCAGGGGCCAAGGTGAGAGGCAGCTAAAGTCGGCTCACTGTGGAAAACACGGTAACAGCCTAGATTGACCACAAACAACTCTGAGTCCTGGGTCTGTGACCTTAGATAAGTCATACCTGACGCAGGCTGCCTAGAAGGTCAGGAGAAGAGAGCACCCTGGGTTGTCCACCCCAGCTCTGGCCATTTGTTGTCTCTGAAGTACAAACTCTCCCTCCCTGGCATTTTCCTGAAGCTGAATGGGGAGGAATGTTAGTCAATAGATTAATATATTCAAGGTGCAAAGTGGGTGGGTTTCTCTGGGGCTGGTTAATTTAAGGCAAGAAAGCTATTTAACATGGCACTGGGCTAGCCAGGCCTGATGGAGCCCTGGAGTGTATGGGATAGAGAAGTGTCTGAAGCCGTTTATCCACAGAACCCCGTGGTACGGCACTGAAGCACTGGTGAGCAACCGTCGATGCCTGGACTGGGAATGTTGAAGGCCACTCTGGTGGCCATGCTCCCCTCAAGACTAGGGAGCAGACAAACTGGGGCACTTGACCCATGGAGCCCCGATAAACGGTGCTCCAGAGGCTCCAGGCAGCTGTGCCTTGTTTGTCTTTGTGCACTGGGCTCTTATCCACGGCAGCCTCACTCCCCTGGGGCAGGCCATGTAGCCTAGCTTCGTGGGGGTGGGGATGGACAAATCTGGGCAAGCTCTTGAATTTCCACCTCCTGGAGCCTTCCCAAAGACCTCACTCTTACCTGTACAGGCAGATGGGCTGTTTGTTGAGATGGGACCAAAGCCCTTACTCTACAGGGAACTTCAGGGAAAAAAAATAAAAAGAAATGCTCCCAGTCCTAGACTTCTTAGCCTGGGTCTTGGCCTCCACAGCCTCATCCTTCCTCACCTCCCTTCCTTTTGGGTGTAACAGCAAAAGTGAGAGAAATGGCAGTGGGTGGGAGGGGCTTGAGGATGTCAAAATTTGGGGTGCAGTGGGTGCATAAAGGGAAGATCTGGGCGTGCAGACTTCTGTGTGATCTTTCAGTATTTCCACCCTTCACCAGAATGATCAAGGTACTTCGCCAAAGGAGAGGAAGCCATGCAGACACAGGGAAACCTTATGGCCTGTGCTTGGCCCTAGGGCACACTATTCAGCTGGCAATGGGTCCTAAAATGCCAAGTCCCCAAAAGAAAAGCCATTATATGAGTTACACGGTGGACAGAATCCTCTGGCCCTTCCTAAAAGAGGATGATGCAAGATCAGGGGCAAAGAAAACAAACTCTGGCCCAGGGGATCATCTGGTCCTGATGGTGGATTCAAGTATCACTTGTCTGTCACCCTAGCATTTGGGAGGTGGAAGCAGGAGAATGAATTCAAAGCCATTCTTGACCACATTCAAAATTCAATATTCTGACAGAGACACTAGGGGTCTGAGCTCCAGGGGGAAATTAGGATTTCTTGGGGCCAAAGAGCAGGCAGGTTAGAGGTGAAGAGCTGTACCCAGCCTTTGGCAGCTGACCTGCGTCTGGGGACCAAGATGATCTCTTGATGTGCCCCAGCATCTGTAACATTTGAGCCAGAAACAAAGATAGGAAGGGAGCCCACTCTTTCTCATCACCAGCCTGCTCCTAGAGAACCCAGGTGTGTCAGTGACATAAGAGAGGGTCTCCAAAGGAACCAGAGGGAAAGGGAGACAGAATCTGAAAGGGTTTGTGAGACTTACCCAGCAAAACAATGGTAGATAAGACCCCTGAAGCCCAGCAAGACTTCAGGGGTGCCTCTCAGAAAAGCACCGCCCCAAAAAGCACTGACCCCTAGAAGCCTTGATGTTAACTCTGGCCCCCAGAAATACACTACTTTCCTTTTATAAACTGCATTCTCTGGTTCCCCAGGTTAGGAAGACCAAGTCCAGAGAGTCCCCACACCGCATCCACAGCTCCGCCTTGCCACTCCCAGGAAGTTAAGGCAGGCTCCTCAGGGCCTTGATATCTGGGGCCAGTCTCCACCCAGAGTCACCAGCTCCCTAAAAGTGTAAGCGGAGCTGTGGGTGACAGACCTGCCAGGCAGGATCTGCCCTGTCTCCTGTTTCCTCTAGAGGACCTACAACACCCTCTATTCACACAGCCTGCCCTGCCCCCAGGCACTGGCGCAGGCTGACACAGCTCTGCTGCTCCAAGCCTGGGCTAGGTGGTGAGCCCAGGCTTTGTGCCTACAACCCTACTGGGACCTACGAGATTTCACTACACAGCTGAGCTGAAGACCTAACACGACTGCGGTGGGTGGGGATGGGGGGGGGCGCACGAGTTGACCCTTTTGAATATACCCCTAAAACTTAAGGGCAGGGGTTCCCTCCCCTCCACTAAATAACTCAGCCAGGCCAGGATATAGCTCAGTGGAAGAATGCAGGGCTGGAGCGCTGTCTCAGCGGCTAAGAGCACTTGCTCTTCTAAGGAGCCAGGTTTTGATTTCCAGCACCTACATGGTCACTCACAACTAACTGTAACTCCAGTTCGGGGGGGTGGGGGGGATCCATTACTCTTTTTTTTCTTCTTTGGGCACCAGGCACACACGTGGCATATAAACATACATGCAGGCAAAATACTCATACACTTAAAAAATGTTAAATCTTGGGCTGGAGAGATGGCTCAGTGGTTAAGAGTGTTGCCTGCTCTTCCAAAGGTCCTGAGTTCAATTCCCAGCAACCACATGGTGGCTCACAGCCATCTGTAAAGAGGTCTGGCGCCCTCTTCTGGTCTTCGGGCATGCACACGGAATATTGTATACATAATAAATAAATAAATATTAAAAAAAAAAATCTTAAAGATAAACAAAGAAAAAAAAAACACAACCAAAACTTTGACTAGAATAAGGGCCTAAGTTCAATGTTTTGTAAGACTAAGGGGGGGGAGGGGAATTACACCACACCATCCATCCTCTCCCATCCTTAAGGATTTGTTTCTTCTAAGCTGTGGCTATAAATAGGAAAGGACCTGTGCCCCATGTTTAAGATGTTGAAAACTTAACCCTCTCTTTTGTACACAAACACACATGGCTATATATTTGAACATGGGTTTCTTGTAATATTTGGACACACAGCACAGAGATCAGTATCTGTCAACATAATATACAATCCACGAAGGATGCTCACAAGCTTTGGAAGCATGGACCCTTTGCCTGTGGCCCTCTCAAATGCCTAGGAGCTAAGGGAGTCAGGACATCCTGCCCATTAAAGGACCTATGCCAACATCACTGAAAAGAGAACCCATGGATATAGGGAGGGCTTGCCACGGGGGCCCAGATCTCTAGGTCCCCAGCTTGGAAACACTGCCTATTGCTTTAGAGTCTCTTAAAGTGTAAAGAAGGGAGCCCTCTAAACTGGCCCTTTAAGTGTGGTTGCTATGGCAATTGTGCAGCTCACTGAGTTAGAACACTCATCTTCCAATAAGAAGCCAGAGAAGTGCTCCCTGTAACTCCTACATAACCTCCCTCTGACCAATAAAAACTGCTAGAGCGGCTGGCATCTTCCTCACTTCCCAGAAGTTACAGATCTTAAAGGAGTGATGGTCCCAAGGCAGACCTTCAGAGTCTCTGATTGGGTCCCTTTCCTGTCCACAACATGGGAGGAGTTCTGGCGAGTAAGTAAAACTGGCCTGACGTCCATCTTGTCCTGGGGCCCCTCACAGTAAGCGCTAGCAGTTCCTATGTACTTTGAAGTTACGCCGAAGATGACTCAGGTCTTGGCACAACGAGCCACAATTGCTGTGGTAGATGCGAATAGGAGTCCACTTAGCCCTTCCTGAAGAGCCCCAGACATTCCAATAACTAACAAACCACAATGTGTGCCCCAAGCCAGTCAGGAGAAGCCCAGAAAGGAGGGGGAGCTGGCTGGCTCTGTCTGCTCCCTTCTCTCCTCACAGACTTCTGGGCATTTCCATTGAAGAAACAGCAGGCAGCCACAGGAACTGAGGCTGTTTCCATCCTCGGTGTAGTGAATCATAGTCTTTAACTGATGGCTGCTGTCCTCATGAAGGGCGTCACCTCCTCAGAGGGCCTCCTGTGGCCACCAAGATAATGAATGGGTTGATTTCCATTTCAGATGTGAAACAACCTTTAGCTAAGTCAAGCAGTGATCAAGAAAGGACTTTTCTAGACGAACAGAAGTGTGGCTGGTACTGGAGTTCTCCTGTCCCCCAAACCTGAGCACTGTCAGCCAGAGACTGAAACTAATCCCAAGATAACTTTCTGAAGCTCTGTCAAGGGTGGTTTGCAGAGGGGCTCATGTGGCCCCCCCACCTCTGGGTCCTTCAGCGCAAATAAAAGAGGTTGTCTTCTTTGCTGCTAAAGAGCTCTGTGGGCTAGCAGCATTATCTATGAACTTGTTAAAAAAAAATAAAGGGCAGGCCACATGTGTGTCGCCTCAGCATTTGGATGGTAGAGACAGGAGGATCTGAAGATCGAGGCCAGTCTTTTTACATACCAAGTTTCAGTCCAAGGCTAGCCTGGGCTGTATGAGAACCTATCTCATATAAAAAAAGGAAAGGCATAAAGAGCCAGGTTGGGCTCAATGAAGGAGCCCTCACCTAAGCCGGCATATAAAGCTTTGGGCCCAATCATTAACACTGCAAAAAGAAACCAGAGATTCCCAGGCCTTTCCCCAGATGGCTGACTGCGATTTTATTTTAACAAGGCTAGGGGCGATTAGAATTCACACTGCACAGCCGTTTATGGTGCGTTGAAGACATCTCCCCAACCTGGAGCTAGCTCATTTTACTGAGGGGGTGGCAGGAACAAGGCCGGTTACAGCCATGCAATTAGTAGCTGGGCTGGAAGGCGTCAGACCATACAAACCTGTCCAGGACTTTCACTTCATGTTGCACGTTTATAAATTCCCCTACATGCCCCGCCTTACGGTAGGGTTCCGAAATGTCTGCTAACTGCAGGGCATTCCACCACGGTCAAGAGAAGGAAGTTAAGTAGAGATTGCTGGTAGACAACTGTTATGCCCAGATCATGGAGTCCTCCAAAAACCAACTAGGAGACCAGGTCCTGTATGTAAAAGCAAAGAGCCTTTATTCTTGTTTAAGTCCGAATTCGAACTTTCCGTGTATCCAACACATTGGCACAATCAGAGAGTCTCAGCTCAGTTGGGATGGGGATTTTTATCATAGCAGAGGTTGAGGTGAGGGATTTCTAAGGTTTAGGACCCGATTGGCTGACATTTGTCTAGGGTTGTCCTGGTGAAAAGCCATGGGTGTATGCTGTCAGGTGATCCTGTCTACAACGGTCAGAACCTTATAAATTTCCTTTGCATGCTCTGTTCCTGGGTGGGGCCTGGTGGTCTCAGTTTGTGGTCTTTCTTGGAACCAGGTATTGCCTTAGAGTAAACTCCTGAGACTCTTGGGCCTCTATTGAGCTTGTCATGGCTGGGCCCTACAGCAAACAGGTCTAATCAGGTGGAGGGAACTGTTAGGAATATTCTTAAGACAAGCCTCTCTGCTGATGCAAATAATTCCAATCAGACCAAATTAGACTGAATAAAAGATGCCCACGTTTAGCGCAGCGCTCCCGTGTGGCCAGGACAGCATGGCAAGGGGGAGAGAGCCAGTGAGACCACAGGGAACCTGGAGACCACGTGTTTCTTTTCTGGGCAGCAGCCTAAAGAGCCTGTGGAAGTGATCCTGACCCTTCCTGGGGAGGGGTCAGTGCTTGGAGGGCTTTCCCAGAGGTGGAGTTCAGACCAAGGCAACTCTTAGGGGAGGGGACTTCCAAAGATAGATAGATGCCCAGGGTTGGGATGAGGCCCCCAACTTAATATTACAGGAAACAGTCCACTCCTACCCTTGTCTCCCAAAGGCCAGTTCCTGATTAGTGCAGCAGCCCCAAACTCACTGCCTTCTACAGAGAAGTTAGTCCTACTTGCCAATGAAAAGGACAGGAGTGTCTGGCCAAAGTCACCGCTCCATGCTCACCTGGAAAGGCCTCTTTCTGGAAGAGCAACAGTTGCCAGCAGAGGTGGAGGATAAAACTTATCAGGAAGGAGTTCTCCATACATACACAGTGGGTAGCCAGGCATAATGGCATATTCTGTAATCCCAGCACTTATGCGACCAAGGAAAGAGAATCTCAAATTCCAGGCAAGCCTGGACTATCCAGTGAGATAACCATCTCAAAATCAACAACAAAAACCAGACATTGGAACTGAAGCTCTCTCACTGTCCTTTCTGCCCTAAGAGGGAATATCAAACGGTGTGACTCCACCCTGGGGGCTGTCTGGGTGGAAGTACACCCTGCTGAAGAAGGAAACTCCATCCTCCCCATTCCTCTCCCCCCACCCCCGGATTGCTGAGTGACTGGCTTGGGCAAAGGCCCAACCATCCCAACCAGCGGGATACCAACGGGGGTCCCTGATAAACCTAGTGGAGAGGAATGAAAGGGACAAGACACACGAGAAATGACGGCAAAACAGGATCAAGCCGTTCAGTTTATTATTTCCTCAGAGGCTGTTCTATAGCAAACGAGCAAAGGGGGGGAAGGGAAGGGTGTCAGGAAACTCTGGTCTGCTGGAATTCAGGTCCGGAGACATCCCCAGCTGATAAGTAAATACTGAAGGCCTGTGATTGTTGATTAACAAAGGAAAATGCTAACTGACTCCGGAGCCTGGTGCTTGCAGGTCTCTGCTAGGAGAAAAGATGCCAGGTTGATTTCCTAGACCCTGCAGAGGGGATAGAGGTAAATACTTTTCTTAATTTGTGAGTTTAAGATGGCTCTAAACAAAATGCAGATCTCAAAACACAGGTCTTTGCTTCCGGCACGTTTGCCCTTTTTAAGTATTAGAATGAGGCGAGTTAAAGGTCATCTGGTCGTGGGGGGGGGAGGGCGGAACAGAGGCCCGATCCTCCCTTGTCTAATTGGTGGGGGAAAATTCTTTCCAACTTGGTGGAAGAATTTTCTTTTCAGAGTCTTTTTTGGGGAGGAGAGGGTCTAGGTTTTTATGTCAATACCTCTGGACATCAACCCTGTGCAATCAGGCATGTTCCTCAGGAGACCCAGAGACAGAAAGCATGGTCTTCTCCCTGCAGTGCTTTGCCTTGCACCCCTTTTGTTGGTGCCCATGCCTATTGTGGACAGGCACACATATCTCTGGGTTTTATGTGGTTCCTATAGGAGACTCGCTCTCAAGGGGCTCTTCTAGCCCTCGATCAGCCAGATCAAGCCGGTGATAATGGACCTAAATGGGCTTGGATGCCACCTGTTAGCAAATAAACTAGTGAGCCTATTAAGGGCCTATGGTTCAAAAGTTATCAATAATAAAAATTCTAAAAGGGGGCCCCAAAAGGGAACATAAAAGGGTGGTGACCCAGGGGAAACCATCCCTCCTCTTGCTCTCTCTACTTTTTTTCCTATGCTCTAATCCTTTTGTGACCTTAGCAAAACTGTCTCTAACTATCCCAGTATGATCGGTATAGAAACAACATTTCTCTTTTAGGGCAGTGCAAAGGGATCAAAAATATAAAATTCTTTACATATGCATTAAACCCAAAGATTTTACAGGGTGTGTCAAACTTTTCTCAACATCTATAAAAAGTTACAAATATCATTAGGTCAATTCCAGTAAGAGTACAATGACATTGTTGTTATTAAACACCAATTCCAGTCTCTGAGCAACAGTCAAACCCCAAGTCTGCCCCCTTCTTAAGTGAAGAGGGGTTAATATTTTAAACAAAATGAGTTCTGTGTCCCAAAGATTAAAAAAAAGTCAGATGTTTAGTCTGCATATTAGCTCCAAAGCAAACAGGATTCAAACTGCAGAAAATTGTAGTCGCCATGGTCCCAGCAGGGCATCTGTGTCTGCATCCCAGGTCTGGAAGCAGCTCAGCACTTGTGCTTCGGGGCAAGTGAGATTCCTGGGATTCAGCTACCTGAAGCACGTCTTGGTGATTATCTCAGCGGGGTCTCTTTGTGAGGACTCCTGGAGGCAGGCTGTGTTGAGTGGTTTAGCAGGTACTGCTATCAGGCATTTTTCTCCGTGGGGGCAGGGAAGACTGGATCAAGGATTCCTATCCAATCATTTCTCGAATTCCTTTATGGGGTGCTACAACATCATCAGGCCCAGCTTTATTTTCTTTCTGTGAAAAAAACACAAACATATCTTCGACCTCAAATATATATAGGTCGGGTCTTTTCATAATGCATTGCAAGGGCTTTTTTTTTTTTTTTTTTACCTTGCCTTAGTAAAGGCCAGCTTGGTGTCTTCATGTCCAGATCTGTTTGCATCAGGATCTGTCTATAACTTTTATAAGTTGTTTTCAAGGAGCCATGGTATGCTCCACAATTTCTTTTTATTATTAACCATATATGCAGTTTTTTCCATTGGAAGAGCTATTGTAAAATTTAGTATAAAATACTTTAAGGGATTTTTTAGCTGTAGCATTAGCAGAATACAGTTGTGTGAATTGTAGCAATGATCATCTGGGAAAAGATTATTATTCTGGCCTTTGAATTAAGCAAACACAATTATCCAGGAATCAATCTTAATATTATCAATGAATCTATTGTTTAGTATAAGGAACATTGATCATAGTCAATATTCTGTTAAACCATCTCCCAGATTTCATCCTGCTCTTTTGTACCAGACAGGCTACTGCTCTAAATTAAGACTTTAATATCTTAACTGACAAAACTGGGAAGGTGTAGCCATAAAAAGCATTTTGCTTTTTCATAAAACTGTTGTGGAATAAGTTTGTACTTAATACACGCACTCGCCATAGCTGAATCATTATTAATATATTGTACTTGTACATTATTGTATACTTTACCTGTTGATCTATAATTTACCTGCTTGAGTACCTGTTTGGCAGCTTCTTTTAGCTCTCTATTGGAAATTGGCTCCTTGTTTTCTGTAAGAATTTTACCTATTGGCTCAATATCTCCCATAAGAATATTATAACTAGGGCTTTAACCATTGTAATCTAATTAAAAGTTTGTAAGCTATTCTCTTCTTAAGTTGCAAGTCTGCCTAGCTGATAGGAAAATGGAAAAAGGAAGCATTTTAACTAATGATGCTGGCCTCATTAGACATCAACATGTAGAAGAATGAAAATAGATCCACATCCATCTCTACGCACAAAACTCAAGTTTAAATGAGTCAAAGGCCTCAGCATATAAAAATTACATTGAACCTCACAGAGAAAAAATTAGAAGTACACTTTGCCACATCTTAAACATAGCCTCAGTGGCACAAACCTTGAGAGAAACAATAAATTAGATCTCCTGAATGGAGAAACTTTTGTATAATAAACATAATATCAGCTTATAGAATGGAAAACGATCTTTACTTATCACAAACCCACTCCAAAAACATATGAAGAACTCAGAAAATTAGTCATCAAAAAATTAATCCAATAAAAATATGTTACAGACCTAAACTGAAAACTATCTACAGACGAACTTAAAAATGACTGAGAGACACTGAAAAAATGCTTAAACATAACATCCTTTAGCCATCAGAGAAATGCAAATCAAAACTCTGAGATTTCATCTTATCCTTGTAAAAATGACCAAGATTAAAAATTACTGCTCACAACATATGCTTAAGAAAATGTGGGTAAAGAAAAAACTCCATTGCTGGAAGTGCAAACTGGCATAGCCGTTTTGGATAATTCATAGTATGGCTATTTTTAAAAATTAGGCAACCTTTTACCTTAAAACTCAACAATACCCCTTTTGGGCCTAATACAAAAGTTGTTCAACCGTACCATAAGGACATGTGCTCAGCTATGTTTACAGCAGAATTACTTTATCATAGCCAGAACCTGAAAACAACCCAAAATGTACCTCTAGGATAAATGAGACATCATCCTTTTAAATAGCCATAAATACCACAAAATATCTTGGAGTAACTCTAAGCAAGCAGGACAGAAGGTTGGGTCCGGTCATCTCTGCTTGTGAAGGGGGAAATGTTTTTCATTTTTAACCATTATTACTTGATAAATTTAGTAAGAGGCCTGAGTCTCAGCAGTCGACCCTGAAGCAACACCTGGCAGCAGGAAAGGACCACAACCTGAGACAACTCGACTCCCAGCCAAGAGCAGATGGTACAAATCGAAAAAATTGTATGATAAGAACTTTAGATCTTTTAAGAAATTTAAGACATTAGAAAATGGAAAAAAAAAGAAAATGGAAAGATCTCCTATTTTCTTGGGAAAGTAGAAGAAACACAGCAAAAATGACAATCTCACTGAAAGCAATCTACAGATTCAGTGTAAATGTCCATTAAGTTATAGCAACATTTCTTACAGAACTTGCCTACAGATTTAATGTAAATGTTTATTAAAATTATAGCAATTTTTTTTACAGAACTCGAAAGAACAATCTTCAACTTTATAAGAAAATATAAAAACTCAGGATAGACTAAACAATTTAAAAATCCTATGCAATCAAGGAAACTTTGAATGTATCACAATCTTTGATTTTAAAATTTTCCTACAGAACCACAGTACTGAAATTAATCTACCTTGGATATAAATTTATATGCCTACAAACTAAAGATTTTTTTTTGTTTATTTATTTTGTATACAGTGTTCTGTCTGCAAGTATGCCTGCAGGCCAGAAGAGGGTACCAGATTTCATTACAGATGGTTGTGAGCCACCATGTGGATGCTGGGAATTGAACTCAGGACCTCTGGAAGAACAATCAGTGCTCTTAACCTCTGAGCCATCTCTCCAGCCCCAAACTAAAGATTTTTGACCAAGAAGCAGGTGGCGCACGCCTTTAATCCCAGTACTCGGGAGGCAGAGGCAGGCGGATCTCTGTAAGTTCGATACCAGCCTGGTCTACAGAGCTAGTTCCAGGACAGGCTCCAAAGCCACAGAGAAACCCTGTCTCGAAAAACCAAAAAATAAAAAATAAAAAAATAAAATAAAAATGGAAAAGAAGCATATTTAACTTCCTTTTACTGTCCTGAAGCTGTAGTTTTCTGAGGCTAGTTCCCTTTTTGCAAACCTGCCTGGCAGCTTCTGCTCCATATGGCAGGGGGTTAAGACATAGGCTCTCTAGGCCTGGCAGCCAGCCTGCTTGGCAGGCATAGCTGTGTGGATCCGTACCCTTACTTCTCGCTTCTTGAGGGACTCTTTGAGTCCGCAAGTAAATATATCCTGTTTACAAAATGCTTGCACCATGGCAAAAATTTTTTACCTTGCATCACTGATGAATTCCCTCGAATCTGTCTCATGGTCGGGTTACCATGGCGATTCTTGCTGGACCAGTGCTTTGCCCACTGGTCGTGGTGGTCCAAGTGCGTGGACAGGCCTGTCCTCCTTGTGCAGTGATGTTCCTCAGGCCCTAAGTTGGGTGCCATCTATCCTGCAAAATGCAGATCTCAAAATACAGGTCTTGGCTTCCGGCACCCAAACCTTCTCATCTTGTAGTAAACATTGTTTAGTTCTATCCATTCCAGGTAGAGTCCAGCCCTCTCCAGTCACTGGTATACCCAGCTCTAGGTACTTAGTGGTTTGCAGTAACAGTTATTGCCTTCCCACAGAGATACCCTCAAGCCAAGAGGCCTTTAATGCCAAGATGTCCCAGGCTCCCACTTTGGGAGTTGTAAGGAGAGCCCCTGCAGAGCTGCAGCTGATTTGATTCTGCCAGGGTTAGCATCTAGCTTAATCATCTTTTGTGACTGCTATTTTGACTCCAGTACCTTCTGTTTGAAATATGTCAATCTTGTCTGGGAAGCTCCTAAGGGTGCAAATGCAGAAAGTGGTTGGGGGAGGACTCAGCAAACCGAGATGTCTCCTAACTGAAAATCTGCATTGGCGTTGTCTCTTTGGGGAGCTTAGATAAGAGGTGTTGGTGGATGAAAATTGACTTGCTTTTGGTGTGAATTGTATAATAATAAAAAGGCTTTTTGCCTTTTTGCTAAACAGCAGTGAGTCAGTCCTCCAGAGGCTGATCCGGCCCTCCCTGCCCCCCCTGCAGCTGGAAAAGGCTAAATCATCCTTAGAGTGCCTATGTGTCTTCTTTTCATGAACCCACACCGGATAAAATGGAGCAATTTTGGTTCCTCTGACTCCATAGGGCTATCCAACAGCTACTTTGTTACCAGAGCTCTGCTAGCACCCAGGCAGACAGAACACTACAGTTTGCATTTCTCTGCAGAGTTTGTGTCTTACACACACACACACACACACACACACACACACACACACGTACTCACTGTGGCTCTCTCCTTACCCATGGGCAAAACTTGTTTACAAAGCTTTCATGGGCGCTCACCACATTGAGACAAAGGCCATTAAGAGATAGATGCAAGCAGTACATACAAGCCAGGATCTCCTCAAACTCCTCCCATACTCTGACAGTATTTGTGCAGAACCTCAATGTTCTGTGAGCCCCTGACCCAGCAAGGCTGAGCATTTGAAGGGCTCACTGAAGCCAACCTCGGGTGAAGAGCAAATCCAAGGTGGCCTTACCCCTCCCACCTAGAGGGCCTTGCATTCACCCTTCTGCCCAGAGAAGAGTATCTTGTCCATACCCACACGTGACTCACTGACAGAACTGGGCCTCTACAAGGCTGTAAACACTGCCAGGATCTCATTTTTAGCAGTTGACTTTCTGGGGGGGAGGCACCTGGGCAAACTCGACAGACAGCGGACATACCAAAGACCTTCAAAGAGTCCAAGTACAGTAAGAGAACCCCAGAGTCCTGATAATACCTGTCAGAGAAAGTGGAACTTGCCTTAGAAAGCAAGACTCAGGCTGGAAGGACTGCTCTTGACTCTACCTGTGAGCATGGCTAGGCCTAGACACCCCAAGAAGTTCCTACACCCTCAGAGGGCTTCTCCTCTTCTGTTCAAGATTGCCCAGAGAGCAAGACGGCTCTACTGGTAAAGATGCTCGCCATCTAGTCAGACAACCTGAGGTTGTCACACACACACACACACATCCGCAAGCACACACACACCACACAGCCACCCCCCCACACACACACACAAACACCCCCTCAGGTGGATCTCTGGGACCCGAGTAGCAGAGAGAACTGCTCTTGCAAGTTGTCCCGGCCATACACACAGGAATAAAAGTCACAGTATTTTTTCAACGATTACCTCGGTGTCAGGAGACTGAATCCATAAATGAAAAGAGGAAAGGCGGAGACAATGCCTTCTACCTGAAGAATTTGTACAAGGCCACTGGCCTATTCTAACTCAGACATGATAACTGGGCCCGGAGAGTATGGAGCCAGGTCTAGGGGAATTCATTGCCAGCTTTCTGCCTAGAGTCCTACACTGGCTTTCACTTCAGTCCTATTTCCTGTCTCTACTAGTATCCACGTGAGAGGGCTCCCACCAGCCCCCCCCCCCCCCCCCCCCCCCCCCCCCCCCCCCCCCCCCCCCCCCCCCCCCCCCCCCCCCCCCCCCCCCCCCCAGCTCCCTCTAGCTCCCACCAGCTACCCCCAGCTCTCACCAGCTCCTGAGTTATCCTGGATCCTGGAGGTCTGTGCTCTGAGCCACAGGTCAGACCCTCTGGCCCATCATGTATGTCATGCTGCTGTTCCTCCCTGTGCTGGGAATCCTGTGCTGAAGGCACACTCTTGGCAGGTAGAAAGGCTTCAAGCATTTAAGCTCTGCCCAGCTCTGCCAATGAGTTGCTGTGTGACCTAAGGCTGTGGGGTTTTTTGTTTGTTTTTGTTTTGTTTTGTTTTGTTTTGAGACAGGGTTTCTTTGAGTAACAGCCCTAGCTGTCTTGGAACTCACTTTGCAGACCAGACTGGCCTCCAACTCACAGAGATTCACCTGCCTCTGCCTCCCGAGTGCTGGGACTAAAGGCATTCACCACCGCAGCCCAACAAGGCTGAGTCTTAATAGGAACTTTGGATACCAAACTGAAAATCTGTGAGTAGTCCTTGGACTGACAGGGTGTAGTCCCTGGAAGACACTGGTGATGGACTGGATCTTGGGTATTGCCAAACTCTCAGACAAAAAAGAAAAATCTTTAAGATACAAACTGAAGCTGAGTGGTGGTGGCACACACCTTTAATCCCAACACTCAAGAGGCAGAGGCAGGAGATCTTTGAGTTTGAAGCCAGCCTGGTCTACAGAGCTAGTTCCAGGACAGTCAGAACTACCCAGAAAAACTCTGTCCCAGAAAAAAAAAATGAAGAAACTGGTGTAGCTGGGGTGTGGCTGAGTGCCCAGGGCAGATCTCTGCTCTCAGTCGCCCCACCTTCGAGGTTTTTGCTCAGCTATTCAGCAGCCACGCTAAGAACCAGCAGGATGGGACACAGCCACCCTTCCTACAAATATACCCTAAATCCCACTCGGCTGATGCTGGCCCGGAGAGACTGGGCTTCAAGGCTGGAGAGGAGGGGGAACCTGTAGTTCTGCAGGGTGGGGCTGGCAGTTAGCCAAAGAATGAGGACAGGACAGGACAAGACAGGACAGGAAGGAGCTCTCTGAGAGCCTCCAGTGGACTGGGGAAAGCCAGGGCACACCTCCCTCCCTCCTCGTGCCTGACTAAGAGGGAAATACACCCATGTGAGTCATGGGGCCTTGGAGGTGTGGGAGATGATGTCAGGAAGAAGGCATGCTCTCCGCCACCAGCTGTGATGACGGCAGCACACACAAGCTCATGAACACACGCACAAGCTCATGAACACGTACCCAGAGGACTGCCACATGCTTCCGTGCACACGCATGCGCTGAGTCTCACTGGCACTGCAAGAGACACAAAACCACAGGAGAACAGCTGACAGCCCTGCAAATGTCCAGAGTCACTTGCTCTGAGCAAGGCCCTATGTTAAATATGAGGTGTAGCGGGGAATAAGCCGGACAAACCCAGCTGCCGGGAACACCGCTTCGCATCTAGGCAAACAGCTTTCGCCAGGAATTCTAGCACTTTGGGAGGTAGAGGCAAAGAATTTAAAGTTATCATTGACTGCATAGTTAGTGTGAGGCTTGTCTGGGCTACATATGACCTTGTATCAACAAAATAAAATATAAACAGAGACAATAACCTTACCAGTTGGGCCTCATGATTCACACCTTTAATATTTAGAAAGCTGAAGCAAGGGAAATGGGAGCCCAAAGCCAGCCTGTGCTACACAAAAACAGCGGCAGGTACTACAATATCAGTTTCTTACAGTGTGCTCAGTATATAGCTAGCCTTCCGTTTCTGGTCAAAAATAAGTCAAAGTTTAGTAAAACAAAGTTGAGTTTATAATCCTAGAACTTGGGAGACTAAAGCAGGTTTGTCATGAGTTTGAGACCAGCCTGGGCTACACAGTGAATTCCAGACTAGCCTGGGCTACGTAGTGAATTCCAGACCAGCCTGGGCTACAAAGAAAGATCTTGACTCAAAAAAATAAAGCCTGGTGTAGTGGCTCATGTCCTTAATCCCGGAACTCGGGAGGCAGAGGCAGGCAGATCTCTGAGTTCGAGCCCAGCCTGATCTACATAGCCATAGCCAGTTCCAGCCTAGGCTACATTGAGAGACCCTGTTTCAGAAAAATAAAATAAAATAAAATAAAGGAAGGAAATAAAGAAAAGAGAAAAAAGGATAAATAAAAAATAAATGATATCTGTGGGTCATATTCCCACTAAAGGCCGTGTGGGTGTCCGTGGTCTGTGCTGCTGCCTAAGGCCATGTTGATGTCCATGGCTGGGCTACTGCTGGAGACCATATTGATGTTCGTGGCTCATGTTGACCTGGAAGTCATGTTGATGACTTCTTATGCTGCAACCAAGAGCCATCTAGATGTTCATCATCTTTACTGACACCAGAGACCATGCTGAGGTCTGTGGTGCATGCTGACAACTGAAGACCAGACGGATGTTCATGGTCAGCAAAAACCATTTGGAAGCTGGGTAGTGATGGTGCATGCCTTTAATCCCAGCACTCGGGAGGCAGAGGCAGGCGGATCTCTGTGAGTTCAAGCCCAGCCTGGTCCACAGAGTTAGTTCCAGGACAGGCTCCAAAGCCGCAGAGAAATCCTGTCTCAAAACAACAACAACAACAACAGCAACAAAAGCATGAAAAGGATGCAGAAGCTGAAATCTCCATAGATTTTGGCTTCTGGTGGGGGTGGGGTAGGAAAGGACTCAGTTCCTTTAAGGGGCTGGCCACTGGGGGTTTGACCATGTTCCAGTGAGTATATGGGTAACACAAATTGGATATGTTTTTTCTTCCTCCTCCTCTTCCTCCTCTGCCTTTCTTTCTTGGGGGGGGGGGAGTTCACAAGGGTGGGGAGGCAGAGCTGGAAGGACTGAGGATTGAGTGCCTTATGTGAAATCCCCAAATAGAAAAATATTACATTGGAAAAAATGGAGAATGAGCGATAAATATCAACCTTTGCATAGAAGTGTTTGCAGATAAGATGTCTGGAGGGGAGAGTAAGACCTGCCTGCTGGTGATGATTGTCAGCTGAGGAACAGGCTCATGCAACCTGTCAGACAAGCTTCTCTATTCTTATACTTGTTTGAAATGGTCCATAATATAAAAATCTAAATACTGCAATTACAGCTGGTAATAAATGAGATTTTTGTTGTTGTTGTTGTTGTTTTGGTTTTTTAAGACAGGGCATCTCTGTGTAGTCCTGGCTGTCCTGGAAATCACTCTGTATACCAGGCTGACCTCAAACTCACAGAGATCCACCTGTCTCTGCCTCCCAAGTGCTGGGATTAAAGGTGTGCGCCACCACCTCCAGCCCTGCATGAGATAAATTTTTAAAGGTGTGATAAGGGGACAGAAACACTAGGAAGTCTCCTTAGAGTGGGTGGTCAAGGGAGGTTTCTCTGAGGAGGTAGCACTTAGCCACGACGGCGCACATCTGTAATCCCAGCCCTTAGGAGGTAGAGACAGAAGGATCAGGAATTCAAGGCCAGCCTTGGCTATACTGAGACCAGCCTGGGCTACGTAAGACCCCATCTCTAAATAAAACAATAACAAAGCTGAACTAATAAGTGCAAATCACATGCACACACATATATCTCGGGAAAGACCACTCTAGACACGGAAAGCAACACAAAGGCCATAGGATCCTAGCAAACATGGACGAGGGAACATAAGATGACTGGGGAGTCTAGAGTTCCAAAAATGAAGGGGGGCGCCCAAGGTGAGACCACAGGGGACCCTGACAGGGAAGCTACCATCTATCCGGAGCATGAAGAGACATGGTGTGATCTGGAATACAACTCCAGAGATCACTGTGACCCCTGTTAGTGTTTGCAGAGTACTGTGTCCGTCCAGGCAAGCCACAAGCCAATAATGAGGGAGTGAGAGCGTCAGTTTGGGATTTTTTTTTTTTTTTTGAGGATTTGCTCATGGACGTGGTGTAAAGTATGACGGCAAAAACAGAGCAAAGTACCATTCCGAGTCTAGATCTGAGTTCCAAGGTCAGGGATTGCTCTGTCTAGGCTGGGAAACAAGGAGCTTTGTGGCTTAAGTTTTGTGACAAAGGTCACTGAACGCCACTATCAGGACATGTATGCATGTGCACAAACCACACAGATGAACACCACACATCCGTGTATCTAGAAGCCGCCTTCCTTGCCTCACTTTTCCTCATGGATGATCGCCACAGCCACTTGCCACCTCTCCAGCTTAGCCAGCACTAACAAGACCTATTTCACCCTTTCCTTGCCAGCTCTCACTGCCCCTGTATTGTACCCTCGAGAAAAACTTTTCACAATTATTCTTGCTTATTTTTGGGTTTGTTGCCAGGGAACCCAAGCTGGTGCCCCGGAACTCACTATATA
>NW_026068050.1:143755-192317 GCF_014885135.2 Alexandromys fortis | reverse complement strand
TATATATATCACTCAGATTGTATTCAAGCTCATAATAGTCCTTCTGCCTTAGCGTTCTGTGTACCCTGTGCCTGGGAAATGCCTTTGCCTCCCAGGGTTCACCTGGCTCTGACAGTTCTTGATGGAGGCCTGTCCCTGCCTCCAGTTTGCTTCTCCTGGCTGCTTCTCTCCACCGACAGGCCTCCCTCCCACACTCCAGCCTGAAGCCCTGTAGAAAATGATCATTCAACAAATATTTGTCCAGTGCTGTTTGTGGGTCAAACTCTCTGCCCTTCCCCCTTCTGACATGAAGGCAGAGCCCTAGCATACAGGGCTGTTATATACCCATACAAGTAACTCAGTGCCCCTAAGCCACTGTCCACTGGAGTGTGTTAGCGGACTGTCTAGGCAACACAGCAGGATTTAGCCCAAGGCACACAGTAAGCATAGCACGCAGTATGGAGTCACAGGTATTCACTCGGGCCTGCCTTAGCTGTCTGTCTGTTTGTCTGTCTGTCTGTCTGAAACACAGTACACCTGGGATAGTAATAGTGTCCACATTTCTGACCTTGTGGTCCTTTTAACCATAGCCATTGTTGGACTAATGTGGGGGATGAGGAAGGAGCTGAAACTGAAAGGTGACCTTGTCTGTGGTCACCCCTGAATCTACTATCTATGAGAGACCTGGATATGACACTGAGTATCTTAACTCCGTATTGCACTCTGGCCAGTGGCCTCAAAGACCCTCCCTCCCAGTCTGATGGATACCATGATGTCTGGAAATAGCTCACTATACAAACAAACAATGTGGCAAAGGGTCAGGACCCAAGGCCCAGGGTTGGCGGGGAGACTTGGCCCCTGGTACAGCCAGGCTATCTATGGTGCATGGGCCACACAGGGCTTGCTCAATTTGTCTTCTCACCTAGGAAGCAGGATGTCGGAATTCTTGGCACTGTCCCTCTCCAGGGCTTCTTTGGCTCCACCCAAGGCCAATAATCTCAGTCACTCCTCAAAGAAGTTTGCTGTGCTGTCTCTGCCCAGCGGATATGGATATGTTTGCTTGGGGAACCCTCCCTACAGCCATCTGGAACTCCGTGGCATGAAAAAGAATTGGAAGCCTGAAGCAACTAAGAATATCAGCGGAGCGAGTACACCTGGGCGGGACTTGTAGTTGGTTCATCAGATCTGCAGCTCAGCCTCTTAGAGGAAAAGCAGCCAGAGCCTGTGGTCACCTGGGGAGCAGCTAGGTACTATCTGGCTCTGGCCCTGGATACTCCGGCAGCTCCCCTTCCCTCCTCTGTAAAATAAGGGTGATCATCCAGTGAAATAATGACCTTTCAGTGTCCACCACAAGCTGCACTGGGCAAGGGTAGACACCTCAGGGCGGGTGAGGTTCGAGGGACGGGGACTTACAGCCCTTTCTCAGGGAGACCAGCGAGGAAGTGGCCTGGAATGTCAGCAGTCTCCAGAGCCTTCTGTGCTGTGGGATGATGGCCTACAAAATACAGGAGGGACCTGGCACTGGGCAACAGAGGAAGAGAAAGGACCAAACCCATGGAGTCTGGGTTGGATATCTGGGGACAGGTGGTAGGAAGCAAAAGGGGGACAAGGAGTGCCCACTGCCATCAGAGACAGCTACAAGCACAGTGCCAGGGTCAGCTCTACAGGAAACAACAGCTCTACATTCAGGATAGGGGTAAAGAAAAAAAAAAAAACAGCAGGAAGAGAAAAAAAGAAATAAAACAAAATCAAAGTTAGTGCACTTTTAAATTAGATCTCTACAGGTAGAAGCAGTCAAAGAGTAAACCCAGTCGTTTAAAGTGGAACAAATTAGAATATGTGGGACCCAGCCTTTGAAAGCCAGTCTGCCAGCGGCCGGCCAACCCCAAAACTTACATACAGCCCCCGGGAAAGGTTGCTTCCCCCAAGTTATTCGAGATTATTTTTCTACCACATGGGAGAATAGAGGGAAATCCAAGGCAGGCTACGTCAGGTGTGATGGTTCACGACTGTAAACCCAGCACTCAGAAGACGGAGAATGGAGGATGGAGGATGGCTGAGTTGTTCAAGTTGACGATCTCGAGACAAAAACGTGAGGTTAGCTTCCTCACGGACTTCCATCCGTAAACAGCCCAACGCGCTAAGATTCACCGTGTAGTGCTGTCTTCCGTTTCCTATGGGGAAGTGGGGGTGGTAAAGAGGGCCTGCAGGGCCTCACCCATCCTCAAACCAACCACACTTGTGAAGGAGAGGTCTGCTCCCTGTTCTCTTTAGACCTCAAATGAATTCATCAGCACAGCTTCAAGGAATGGAGCCAGAGTTGGGTTCAAGACCAGCCCTGCCTGGGCAAATCCATCTTCCGTCTGGCCAAGTCTCAGTCTCTGGAATGAAACTGAGAGGCTGAGCAGGACCCGTGGGTGGAATAGGGAGGCCACAGCTATGTGACAGACACTGCTTTTTAAACAGACTGGACTGCACTAGGGTTTAACTAACAAAACAAACCCGAAAGAAAAATGTTTATGTTGAACTGTGTAGATCCCCAGGGCTGGGTTTTGCAATCAGCCTCTTTATCTGGCAGTGATAAGTTTTGACCTTACCCCATAGTCTCCTCCTGCCCCAGTGGTAGAGAGGGCAGCCGGAGGGCAGTGGTAAGGAAGCAGGTTGGTGTGGGTGAGGGAGCAGTCTGTCAGGCTTGGCTTCCAGAGGTCTGAGTCAGCGGGGCAGGCAGGGCGTGCCCGGTCCACGCATGATGTGGGAAGGCCCGGGTATAGGAATGTTCCTCCCATCCAAGGAAGGGCCCTGCTCACCGCATCCCGGCATCATGTCCTTCTCCCTTCTGCCTTAGACACCGCAACTCAGCTGCAGACGGGGATGCTCCAAAGCCTGGAACTGTGGCTGGTGGGTTCAGCCAGGGGCCTTCAAGAACACCCTCGTCCTCAGGACTGGCTCAGGGTGAACAAGGCCAGGCCAGCCTGACCAGAGCTGATCTCTGGCCCCAGAGGATCCCTCGCCCTGCTGGGTGAGGTGGCCAGGTACCATCTTCACTAGGATTCAGGGTCACTCTTCTGAACAGTAAGTTGAACTTGGTGCTGTGGGTCCATCCTGTCTGGACACCCAGACCCCCTAGAGCACAAGCCTATATGTGGCACCTTTAACTTGCCCTGCATCTCATCTGGGACATGGGCCCTCTGGATTGCTTGTCCCTCAAAGTTCTCTTGAATCTCATCTAAAGAATCTTCAAGGCGTCTATGAAGTGATAGTGGCATATACGTATGGAACACCTTTGTTTCAGATCATGTGATTCTGGCTATGTATGGTTATTATTGTGTGCCAAGGACTGTTGTGATTATATAGCAAAGTGCTGGGACATATCTGCTAACAGATGGCAACACGTGTGGCCATAGCTGTGGATACACGACACAGTATGGTGGTGTGACCAAGGTGCAACTCTGTGAGGGGCTCAAGTGTGAGTGGCCACTGCAGCCTTTGGAAAGTACAGGTCTGTGCATTTGTGTCTGTGATTGTGCATCTACAACCCAGGGACCGTGTCTGAGGCTGTAGTACCATGGCTATGGCACGGACGCTCACAGCTCTCCTGTAGCCTAAGGAGACAGGATGTGCAATCTCAGGTCTGCCTTCACCCCCATCTCTACATAAGCACAAAGCAGACTCCTTTTCCAGGGCTGGGCCAAGATTGGGAACCCAGGAGTCCCAACCCCCATCCCAGGTTCTGGTAGCTGCCCAGGACAGAAAAAGAGGCCTTGTTTTCCAACCCCCTCAGAGCAAAGCGAGAGAGGAAACTAGAGGCAGCTGGGCCCAGCTCAGTCTGGAACATCTGCCTAGCATGTGACTAAGGCCAACAAGCCCTGTCACCACAGCATTGTCCCCCCCATACTACTCCCCCCCCCCCGCCGTCTCCTGCTGGGGGACGTTCTGCCCAGCTCAGAATGAGCACAGATTTCTCCAATGCCTACAGATAGAAAAAACCAGAACAAGGGTTGTGACACCCCCATTCTCCATATACCTGTTACTAGCCAGAGACCTTGGTGCTACTTGGAACAGGAGGTCTATCTCTAGCCTTTATCTTTTTTTTTCTTTCTTTTCTTGTTGAGACACTATTTCACTGGGTAGACCAGGCTGGCCCTGAACCCACAGAAATCCACCTGCATCTGCTGGGGTTAAAGGTGTGTGCCACTATGTCAGACTTAGTTTCTACTTTGTGATTCTTCTCCTAGGCCCAAGCCCCTTTGAGAACTGATCATTTTGATTACAGGAATGGGAGGTGGTTCCTTCTCAGCAGAGGGACACAGGGCAATACTATTTCATAGGGCAGGAAGTGTTAGCAGGGTGCTTTCCAGGCATAGTGGGTTAAGAGGAACATTCCAGAGGGCCTCAGGAAGGAGCCCTACCCCCATGCATGCTCAGAGCCTTCTCTACAGAAAACTTCATGGAGGTCAAAGCTGAGACGAGGCTACAAACAAAAAGTTAGCTACTTTACTAGTAGGAAGATGGAGGCAGGCAGGGAGGGAAGAATTCCTCAGAAAGTCCCACATCTGACCTAATTTTGATCCAGAGCCAAGGGGCTCCATTCCAAAAGTTCCTGTAAGGACACTATGGCCTAAATGAGGCCGGCCCATTCCTCACTCCCTGCCATGAGCTCCTCAGACTCTGACCTGACCAAAAGCCTTCCCCGGTGAACCTCACCCTGGAAAAATCCCCTCTGCCTCTGAAAGAGGACCAGCTCGTCTGTGCTCTTTCCGTATGTGAGAGAAAATCTTCCCTGTCACTAGGGCACTTCAAGCTCTAAAATGGGAGCCGCTGCAGGGCTGGGAACCCGAGACTGATGAGAGTCTCTGCCTGTCCTGTGCTGGACCCAAGCTTTCTAGGGACAGCTCCCTGGGACAGGCATCACCTGAGACTATGCAGGGCACAGTCTCATAGTCTTCTCCTACAATCTTTAGCACCAAGACTATGACACCAGGAACCCCTGTACAGGACTTCACCCATTTTGGAGATAGAGGAGGGGCTGGCAATATGGCTTAGTCAGTAAAGTGCTTATAGCAAGAGCATGAGGACCTGAGTTCAAATCCCTACCATCGGCATAAGTAAAAATCCAGAACTCAGGCATGACCGCACATGTCTTTAATCACAGCACTGGAAGGCAGAGGTAAGTGAATCTCTGTGCCTTCCAGGCCAGCCAAGACTACACACACGCCGTTTGCCTGTAATCCCAGCACTGGGGAGGCAAAGACAGGAGGAACCCTAGAGTCCACTGGCCAGCCAGCCTAGCCCAGTTAGTAGGTTTCAGACCCATGAGAAGCTCAAAAGTAAGGTAGAAAGCAACTGGAGACACCCAGTGTTGATCTCTGACCACCATGAGCACCTCCCCCCAAATACACACACACCGAGGCATAGGCAAATACACATACACACACACACCTCAAGGCATAGGCAAATACACACACACACACACACACACACACACACCGAGGCACAGGCAAACACACACATAGGCAAATACACACACACACACACACACACCCTGAGGCACAGGCAAACAACAAAGAGGCCCAGGTCTGAGGAAGCCATGTAGCCAGCTGGGGATATAGGGCCTTCTACTGCCTCTGACCATCATAGCCTTGCTCCTTTGTTTTGAAGTTATGAATTAATTTTTAGACCCATCAAGATCACTGAATCCAGTCCAGTGGGGGCATTTTGGGTTCTGTTCTCCCTGCAACCCTCACTGTTTCCAGGACTCAGAAAGAAAGGCTGTACTTCCGTTACAGTAACTGTAAAACGTTTATCAAGAAAAGAGAGTCAAGCAGCAGGACCCAGGAGCAGAACATGACTTCCCAGGAAGGCAAGGGGGCACAGGGTCACTTCCCAACAGCATGCTGCTGGGTCACATCCTGGCCTAAGGGGAAAGGGGCAGTATCTCCTGGAGGATGTAAACATAGGTGAGCCTGCCCAGGAGCAGGGGGTCTAAAGTCCCCAGATTTTTTCTCTCAGATTTTCCACTGTGCAATGAGAAGGATTTAAGAAGACCAGCCCACAGAAGCAAAGGCCCCTGGGAACTGGGGACTGGGACCTGCTAGGAGAATAGGGAATTACTGCTAGTAACTTTCGAGAGTTCCCTCCAGGAAGGCACCACCAGGGCTCAGTGCTCTGTGGCTTGAGCATCTTGAGCCCACAGAAGGGAAAGTTGCTGCACAGTGCCCTAGTCAGTGAGGGGGGTACCCCAACCAGGATGGGAGACCTGGTTAAGACTTATAAGAGGGAGTTGGCCTGCAGTCCCTCCTGCAGAAGCATGGGTGGGGCAGGGAAAGCCAGGGACCAAGGAGCAAGGATGATCCCTCGTCATGCAGATCACAACCCATAGGAAAGGTAAGGAAGAGGAGACTCAACACCGGTCCTCTCCCCAAAATGTCCTTCACCCCATTTACTGTCTTATAGGTCCTTGTAATTCTTCAAGAGATTTCTGGTATGTTACCTACTCCATGGAATGTCCCCTGACCAGCAGAGTTCTGTGGTCCCTTCAAGGAGTTTCCATGAATCCTTAAGTGGTATTGTCACACTGCACTGACTGATATCCATCCTGAAAAGGGGCTCCTCCAGGACAGGCATGTTCCAGCCTTGGTCACCAATATCTCAGCCATGGCCACAGCAGTTTGTGGAGCCCAGGGAATGAACAGGGTGTGGTGGCCAGGTGAGCATGCACTATAGGCTCCAGAGAAGTCTGCTCTCCAGGGACTGACCAGCAGCCCAGACTTTGGCTCAGAGGACTCCCACCTCCAGTTACCCATCTTAAAGTGAGGGAAGACTTCTCCAGGGGTACCAGGACTTCTCAAAAGTCCCTTCTCTTCTAACAGGCCACTCCTCACCCACTCCTCAACACCCACTGCTAGGGGCAGGGAAGCCTGGAGTGGGGTGGACCGCAGCGGCCAGGTCCTGGTGGGAAGAGGACCTACATATGTGGCCAGAAGTGTCAGAGATAGTCATACATGCGCAGCGTCTTCTCCAGCTGCTGGCCCACCCGCTGGTAGAAAAGGATCTGCTGGCGCAGGTAGCTTTGCATCATATGCTTGAAGTCAAGCTCACGGCGCTGGTGGAAGTGGTTCATCTCGGCCTGCAGGGCGAAGCCTACCACACGGCAGCGCCTGCGGATGCCATCTGCCTCTTCCTGAGCCATGCGGCCCTCATCACTCATGCGCTGGCTTTCCTTCACCTTGGCAAAGGCACCTGGCAGGACAGAGCACAGGACAGGCAGGTTAGGGCTTGGACCCCTCCTATTCACTCACTCCCTGTACATCCCTCTAGTCTCACAAAGGCGAAGGACACCCCAGATGGCTCCACCCAGACTTCCTCCTGAACCCACATGACTGTCTCCCTCAGGACATCACAGGCCTCAACCTCTCCTATTTCAGCTTTAGCCTCTCTCTTCCATGTACCCTGTGATGTCAGAGACTTTCCAACATTCTGTATCTCAGCTATCACACTCTAGCTGGCTGGCTTCCCTGAGGTGTGAGCTGAGTGAGTTTAGGGACTGTCATGTTCCTCTGTTCCCAGGTCCCACAAGGTCTGGCCAGGCAGATGTAGACACATCTGCTGAAATGACTCATCTCATCCCTGAGCTGCTAGGACAGTGACATCCTCCCTAATTTGAGAGTCTATCTCATAGCATCCAAAGATGCTCCCTAAGCTGGATGCCGTGTCTGGCTCTTCACTGCCTGCGGATGGCAGTCCACACCCATTCCCCTGCCTAGGAGGCCTCCGGGAGTTGGATCTTGCAGATGTGACTTCCACAGTGACACCATGTCCAACCATCCCTCCCAGTTCTTTCCTATCTTACCTCTGCCTGGTGGATCTCTATCCATAATTCAAGGGCTGGATCAGGTTCTACTTCTACACCAAAGTCTCCCCAGCGCCCCAGGCAGAATGCCTCCCAATGCACCTGTCCCCGGCCTGCTATCACACAGCTGATTCTGCACAGCACTTCAGAAGCCACCTGCTATGGCTCTGTTACACACAAACCCCATCCACTCCTCACCCCTGTCCCCATAGAACCAGAGGAGACTGTGATGATAAACAGGTGACAGATGGTTAGAGAAAGGGGTAAACCTGGGCAGGGGCCTTAATCCGGAAGAACTGAACTGAATCAACAGTTAAAGGATTCAGTTTTGAATAAAAGGCGGGTGACTAACTTTGCCTTTAAGCCAGTTGCTGAGAAGAGGAGGTAGTGGGTCCATACCTAGCACTCACTCTCAAAGGACAAAAGGTGTCAGGAGCCATTTCCCCCCAACCCCTAGACTGAGTAACCCGCCAAGGCGGTTTACAAAAAGGGAGTCCTTAGTGCAAGGGAGCCCTCATCCCATTTTTTTAGTTGACTGGCTTTTTAAAAAAAGAGTTATTTCATTTTTGTTTGTATGTTGGGGAGGAGAGTTTGTGCACATGAGTGGCAGTGGAGGCCAGAGATGTCAGATTCCTCTAGAGCACCCTAGCCCCTCAGAGTTACAAGCAATAGTGAGCTGCCCCACATGGGTGCTGGAAACTGGACTTGGGGATTCGGTAAGAGCAGCGTACACTTTAAACCCCTGAGCCGTTTCTCCAGCCCTTCTTTTTTTTTTCTTTTTGAGAAAGGGTTTCTCTGTGAATCAGTCCTGGCTGTCCTGCAACACACTCTGTAGACCAGACTGGCCTCGAACTCACAGAAGTCCGCCTGCCTCTGCCTCTCCAGTGCTGGGATTAAAGGCGTGTGCCACCACCACCCATCTTTCCAGTCCTACTTTAATTTGATTAAAATGTATTTTATTATTTTGTGTGTATGAATGTTTGCCTACATGTATGCCTGTGGATCATGTGTGTGCCTGGTACCCATGGAGGCTAGAAGAGGACATCAGATGCCCTGGAACTGGAGTTATAGGTAGTTGTGAGCCACCACGTAGGTGCTGGGAGTTGTACCTGAATCCTCTGGAAGAGCAGTCAATACTCTGAATTTCTGAGCTCTCTCTCCAGCCCTTCTTTTGTTTTTGTTTTGTGTGAGACAGGGTCTCTTGTAGACCAAACTGACCTCAAACACATGTATTACTATATTTGGTTTATGAAAACTGAACCAGGGTCTCGTGCATGCTTGGCAAGCACTTGGAAAAATCTCCACCAAATAAGATACATTGCCAGCCAGTTCTCACTCAAGTTGTCAGAAACACTCAAAATGCACTTCCTTGGTACTTCCTATATGCCAGGGCTCCGCATGCTGGAAGTAACTCCAGATACCTTCATCAGAGGCAGCATCTCTATCAGCTAGCAAGAGCGGGGCTAAATGGTTACTAGTGGCATTTTATACAATGCCTCAGTTTTGGAGAAAGATGCTTCCATGGTACCCAAAAGAAATCGGGAGCTCTCAGCTTTCAACTCACTCAGGCCTCTGACACCTTCCCTCTGTTATCACGGCCTCCTGCTCCATAATGACAGTCCAGCACAGTCCTGGGCACAGGAGGAAACACCCTAAGAGAGTTCAGAGCTGAACCGGCCCTCAAGGGCAGCTGTTCGATCCCACCACATCTCTTTTAAGAAGAAACTAAGACGTTGAGGGGATTTGCCTCAACCTTCTTCCTAAAAGTGGAAGGTGCCTGGCCCTTCACATCTGAGGGATGGATAACATCTCTACTACAATCCTATGTAAGGCCTCCAGATAGTGGACACGAGGATCCAAGAAGGTCATAGTGAGTAGGAGGGACCATAAGAGATGGAGACAAAGCGAAGTTAAGCTTCAGCAAACAGAGCCTCCCTGAAGCAGCCTGAATTCCACTGGCATGCCTGGTTGAGTCTGGGAACAGTGCTGGCAGATCAACATGCAAAGATTTTCTTGGGACTGGAAAGATGGCTCAACAGAACACTGACTGCTCTTCCAGAGGATCTGGTTTTGATTCCCAGCACCCACATGACAGCTCATAACAGTCCCAAATGATTGAATACCCTCTTCTGACCTCCACAGGTATCAGGCATGTATGTGGTACACAGACATATATGCAGGCAAAACACCCATACACATAAAATAAGTTAAAAAATTTAAAGAAAGATGTTATGCACACAGCCTTGATGGGAGATTAAAGCCCCTTTTGTTGATGAGATAATGGCCCAAGTGGCAAGAATGAGCCTCCTACAATCACTAAGTATCCAGAAACAGGCGGGGCTGGGGAAAGAAAGAGAGGCAAAGGCCCCAACTGTGCTCTTCACCTGTGGTGGTTTGAATGAGAATGGGCTCACAAGCTCCTGTCCTGGAATGCCTCATCTCTAGTCGAATAAGAATGGCCCCCTAGGCTCACTCCCGGAATGCCTCACCTCCAGTTGGTGGAGCTGTTTGGGAAAGACTAGGAGCTGTGGCCTCATTGTAGGAAGTGTGTCACCTGCGTGGGCTTCACTCTCTCTTCCTCATGCTTAAGGATGAGACGGACGCTCTCAACTCCTGCTCCAGCACCATGTCTGTCTGCCTGCTGCCATGCTCTCTGCCATGATGGTCATAACCTGTAACTCTCTGAAACTGTGAGTCCCAATAAATTCTTTGATAAATTGTCTTGGTCTTGGTGTCTCTTCACAGCAATAGAAAAATCACTCTGACACCATCATTTCCCCACCTGGTAACTGAGACCAGGGGACAGCTAAGGAATCCACCGGAGCAGGCGGGGCTATTATGCCTGTTAAGAACACCAGGACTCAGTCTGAGATTTCTTCAGGGTTGCCTCCTGCCCCGGCACACTGCAGAGCCCGAGGGTTCCAAGCACAGTACCCACCCTCCCCCACTTCTCTAAATTTGGGGGCAGGAGATCTGAGTCCTAGGACCAGCTGTTCCACCTGCAGGAAACCGCTGGTTGGCTGGGCGGCAAGTGTCTCCTCTGGTAAATGGGACAGAGCTGATGCTGCTGAAGACCGCTTATAACAACCACGAGCCTCAAGAGTTTCCAAATCTGTAAAAAGTGGCAATGACAGCACGAGCTCGACAGCAACTGAGGTTTAATTCAACTAATATGCATAAAATGCCAAAGCCTGTACCTGCCATAAACAAGGATTCGGAATGCTTTAATATGCAAACTGCCTCCAAGTATGTGCACACGATGTGTGTATTTACACATGTATGTGTGCATGCATATTCATGTGGGTAGAGGAATGCATGCACCACGGTACACATGTGGCAGTCAGAGGGCGATCTTAGGTGTCAGCCATCACCTTCTAGTCTGCTTAAGACAGAGTCGAGGTGCCTGGCGGTGGTGGCACAAGCATGCTTTTAACCCCAGCACTCGGGAGACAGAGGCAGGCGGATCTGTGTGTGTTCGAGGCCAGCCTGGTCTACAAGAGCTAGTTCCAGGACAAACAGCAAACAGAGAAACCTTGTCTCAAAAACTTGTTCACTGCTGTGTAAGCCAAGCACAAACTTCTGGGTGATCCCCTGTCTTCACTTTCCTTTGCATCAAAGAAACACTATGTTTAACTGCTGAGTCTGGCTTTTGTGCGGAATTTAAGCTCAGTTCCTCAGACTTGTACAGCAATTGCTTTACCCATTGAGACATCTCTCCAGGCTGAGAACTGTTTTTCTACCCAAGGGCTCACAGCAATTACCAGTCCATGGTGACTCATGGCAACATAATTCTCTGTTATAAAAGTTTTGAAGATCCAGGTGTGGCAGCACACACCTTTAATTCCAACACTCAGGAAGCAGAGGCAGATGGATTTCTAGAAGCTGGAGGCCAGGTCAAGTTCCAGGTCAGTCAAAGCTATGTAAAAACAAAATGAAAAAGCATACAAGCTGGGTGGTGGTAGCGCATACCTTTAATCCCAGCACTCAGGAGGCAGTGGCAGGCAGGTCTCTGTGAGTTTGAGATCCGCCTGATCTCCAGAGTGAGTTTCAGAACAGCTAGGACTACACAGAGAAACCCTGTCTCAACAAAACAAAACAAATAAACAAATAAATAGAATAAAGAGTTAAGACTAGTTTGAGGCACAAAGCAAGAACCTGTCTCAAAAATGGAGGAGCAGCAGCAACTGCTGCTCCTGGTGCTGGAAAGATAGTCAAGCACACTTGTTGCTCTTGTAAAGGACCAGAGATCAGTTGGCAGCTCACGGCTGCTTGTAGCTCCAACTCCAGGGGATGCAACACCAGCTTCTGGCCGCTATGGGTACCCTCACTCATGTTCATGTATGTATCTCCAAACACAGAAACAAGCTGATACACATAATTAAAAACAAAGTTGGAGGAGGAGGAGAGCAGCAGCAGCAACCGCTGCTTAGGTGAAGAAAGGATTGCATAAGGCTCAACCTATCTGTCCCCTAGTCAAGAGCTTGCACCGACAGGAACTACCCCTGCTTTAGCTAAGCCACGAGCTCCATGGTCCCTCAAGGATGCTCTGTAGTCCCAGACCTGCGGGGGTACACAAAGTACACAAACTGAGGCGGTGCTAGACTATAAAGCCCAAGCCCCCTTTCTTCCTCCTTTTCCTTCAGCACCATCGACCAGTTGTCCACGCCTTGGGCAGTTCTCTCCTCCATCTGCCTGACTCGGGAAATCCCAACATACCTGGCCCCGAAACCGACTCTGCCTCCAAATCTCCTCAATGCTGCTTGTCTGTGAAATTGAAGGGACTGCACCAGCTACTTCGTGTGACTGCTTAGGATCGATCCCTGAGCCTGCTAGCTCTCAGGAGAGGACTCTGGGTCCTGTTCACTCTGGGCAGTCAATTATCCTTTCTGTGACAGGATAGCAATTACTAGGTTTTTCTTCCCCCCGAATGCTCAAGTTGACAGAACATACCGGAGAGCTCAGCTCAGCTCCAGGCAGACTCCACATCAAATCAATGGAGACAGGGGAGAAAAGTCTCCAAGGCCACCCCATAGGTGAGGTCTCTCCAAGCCCCGTTTCCTGACTCTCCAGCCTGGGCCTCCCCAAACTTGTCCCTCTCATGCTCACCATTTGTTCAACTGTCTAGATGTGACAGACAGAATCCCGTGACCTAGTACTAAATGTCCCGTTACTTCTCTGAGGAAAGCCTCTATCTACGAGGCCAGTACAGGATGTTCTCCAGCTGCAGCTTCCAAAGCCTGCCCAGTCTGTCTCAGACCAGCTCCAATCCCTCCTCACACTCACTCACTCAGAACTCAGAAGCAGGGCTTACACAGCATGGGGCAGACACAGGCAGCAGATGAAACATCTCAAGGGGAGAGTGAGACACGGCTCTCCTGTCTGCCTATCTGAGGTAGAAAGAACAATATAGCCTTTTTCCCCTTCTTCGATGAGCCTGGGAACACTTGGTGTGTGCACACGTGGTTGCCTTCTTGCTCCAACTCTGCCCTAAGTGAGAGTTTCCAGCCACTGCGTCGGGGTAGCTGTTTAATCATTGTGCCCAGCCCTTTGCTGCCCACACAAAAACATGCCATCCAAGGAGCTGGTTGAACCAGCTTTCCCAGGTCCAGCACAATGTGTGGTTCCACTTCCGCACAGGAAGGCACCTGCCCCTGCCAGGCCAGGCCCTTGCTGAGTGCAAAGCCAGATACACGGAACCAGCCTAAGGTACTAGGCAGGCCTTCCCCAGAAGACTCTACCCCAAAGGCCTAAAAGACTAAGGTCCAGGAAGGCAAAGGCCCCTCCCAACCAGGGACACAGGCAAACTGGGCACAAAGTTGGGCTGGAACTCAGGCTCTGAATCCCTAGGGCTGAAAGGAAGAGAAAATTAGGTGGAGATGCAAGAGTTCAACAAACAGAAGAGGAAAAGAGAAAGAGAAAGGTGAAGGGGGAAAGCTGCCTGGCAGCTAGAGCTCTGACAACCACCTTCATGGTGAGGACAGGGGCTGGAGAGCGGGGGGGGGGGGGGGGGGGGGGGGGGGGGGGGGGGGGGGGGGGGGGGGGGGGGGGGGGGGGGGGGGGGGGGGGGGGGGGGGGGGTGTGTGGTATTTGCTGTTCCCTACATTTAAACCAGAGGACTACCCAGAGTAAAACTCCTTGACCTTAGGGCCTAGGGTCCCGGAGCCAGCCCCACGCCCTGCATCTATTCTTCCAGAGTTACCAGCCCCAGGGAGAACCACACCTCTCTCTTGGCAAGTTCCCTAAGTTCCTGAACTCAGTCACCTGCTAGGTCAGCCCCTGACTCAATTCTTACACAAAAGAAGCCCAGCTTGGGCAGGGAAGACAGACTGACCCATGTGCAGAGCCTTGGACCCCCGGTTCTATTGCCCCCTGCCCAGCTTAGTGCCCCACGTGACCCAGCATGAGTCGCTTCACTGGCAGTTCCTTAACAGCAGCAACAGGCAGGGGCTCATCCTGCCCCTCCCCCACACAGGGGGCCATGAGAACTGAAAATACGAAGGGCCTGGGAGGCGGCCAATATAGATATGTCCTTGGGGATCTGGAAGGAGGAAGGAATAGTCCCAGCTGAGCCACAACCACTCTGCTGTGGACACAGACTTCATCTGCGAAATGAGGAGAGAGAATCTCCTGCACAGATAGGGGCTAACAGACAGGGCAGAGCGGGAGTCTAGGGTCAAATGCTTCTAAGGTAGGAGCTGAGCCTATGAGAGGGTAAGACAAGCTGCAGTACGCTCTTAAACCCGTGGGTTCGTACACGGCAAAATCTGGGATCTGGGATCTCTGTGTGCCCAGAACCCAGGGTGCTACCTTGGGGTCCCATGCATGATTGGGTAAATGAGACACAGAAAGAACAGAGCGAACAGGAAAGCATGCACGGAGCTCAGTGAGAACAAAGGCCAACCCTGTCCACACCATCCTTCCGCCTACTAGAGAATCATCTCAATCTATTTGTTGAGCCCGCGATGGAGATGGAGACGGGAAAATGTGATGAGCTGTTCATTGTAGTACAGGCGGGGCCCATATTCCCAGGGACCAGCAGAACACCACATTCAGGAAGGGCTTACCTTTTTGCAGATGGATAATGTCAGGAAAGTTGGAGAGCAGGCCCTGGTAGAGAGACAGTGTGTCAAGCATTTGGAAGAGGTCATTCTTGGGCTGTTCAGCAAACATCTCACCAACAGTTTCATAGGTCCGGCCGGTATGAGAAATGGCATTGTTGAGGGCCTCGGAGCTAAAGGGAGGATCCATCTGGAAGGCAAGGCTAATGGCCTGGAAGGCATTTCCTAGCTTCTGGAATTCCTTGCGGAAGCCTCCCACGTGCTTCCGCACCATCTCCGACGCCACGGTGCTAAGTTGTAGGACACATTCGTCCATCTTCCTACTGAAAGTCTTGAATGTATCCACCCGGTCCTCTACGTCCTGCAGATCCTGGTGCTCTGTGGGGATCTGGAAGGTGAGCAGAAAGCTGGCCCCCACCATCTCATCCCTCTCTGCCCGACGTTTACCCATCTTCCACTGCTTGTCATCTAGACAGCTGAGGAAATGCTGGAAGCCCTCATACTGAGAGAGCACAGGGTGGCTAGTCATGTGGTCCATCCAGAGGATGAGTCTCCGCTTGCGCTTCTCAATGAAGTCCTCCTCAAAGCGCCCAGTGGCCTGCTTCTCGGGCAGGTGGGGCACAGAGATTACAGTGAACTTGTGGAGAAGGCGGTTGTAGAGCCAGTCGAAGTGTTTGTAGCGCCGGTAAACAGGCGAGCCAGCATGGGTGGGTGTGAGCTTATAGGAGATGTAAGTTTTGATGCCTTTGAACTTGGTCTGTTTCGTGGGCTCCTCTACGGAGCAGGCAAATGGGTGGGGGTTGGCCTTCCACTGAGGGCCACGAGGGCCCATCACAATGGAGTACGTCTCAGCAATCTTGGCCATCATGGGCACATCACCAAGAATAAAAGCCTCTACTCCAGAGCGCACAAAACACGAGAAACGATTGAGGTTACGTCCCACCACGCTGCCCCGCTTGGAAGATGCCAGACTGTCCTGTCTTTCCAAGGGTGTCTTCGGTCGGAAAGCCATATGCTGGCTGGGGTAGGCACCTGGATAGGAAAGGTTAAGTGGAGGGTGCCCATTGGTACCTAGACCACCAGCCCTTGGCTCGTCTACCACTGTGCATCCATCATCCCAGTCATCCCAGTCATCATCATCATCCTCTTCAAAGTTTCCTTGTTGATTTGGGAGGACATCACTGCCCCCACTCTTGACTGTGTTGGTCATACTAGGGTTAGTATGCAAACTCACTTCGGTGTCCAGGGAGACTGCAGAGCTGTTGGCATAGTCCACATGGTTGGTGCTGATGCCAGGACGGACGATCTCGACGTAAGAAGCAGGGAAGAGCCCTGTCTCCCCACGGCTGTTCTGCCCCTGCAGCCAGCCATCCAGTGAGGTCTCACTGAAGATAACCAGGTCTTCATCCTGCTGGATGCTGATTTCCTCCTTGTTCTCACTGTGGAAATCATAGAGGGCTCGGCCTTTCAGTGCCATGGCTAGGCTACCGGACAAAGTCAAGATTGGAAGGGAAATGCCTTGCCCAGACCCAAGATGGTCAGCGGGGTGTCCAAAAGTGTACTTGCAGCTCAAAGTCTAGTACACCTTACTCAGACCCTCAGGCAGGGTCTCAGCATGCACAAGATGCTGTCTAGCTGCCTTCTCTTCAAAGAAATGTCCATGGTCCAGAAACCACCTTATCCAGCCCTGGCGTTATCTACCTGTAAGCAGGGAGGTGTTAGACATGGCCACAGCCTTTTATCTCTCCCCTAGCAGCCCCTGAGATGGGGAGGGGGGGTCTCTCCCTCCTCTCACACCAAGTAGAAAAGTCAAATGGCCTGGAGAAACTAGCTCTGCTAGAATAAGAATGCGGCAGACACTTTGCACTAGAACAATGTTGTACAACGACAACAACAAAATCAGCCTCAGACCACGGTCCCAGGACGCAAGCAGGGTCTGTCTCCCCGGCTCCCAGCTCCTTCTGGCTGCTCCGGCTTTGGGAGGCTCTCACATTCCTCTGAAGATCAGTTCCTTCCTCCTTCCTCTTTCCCCCCGCCACCGCGTCTTCAAGAATCCAGAAAATCCAAGAGGGGCAAGAAGAATAACAGCAGAGTCCTGAACCAATTCCAAGGGTGGATGTGTCCAGCCTCCAAACGAGCCAGGCCGGGAAAACAAGGGCCAAAGCTTGCACAACCGGCGGATAACTACACGACCTAGGGGGCGCGACCCCGCCTCGCCTGCTCTGGTGCCCTCCTCCCGCCCTGCAAGTGGCTAGCCCCTGCCCCCAGAGAACAAGGGCGCGACGATCCGCTCAGAGGATCTCTCTCTCTCTCTCTCTCTCTCTCTCTCTCTCTCTCTCTCTCTCTCTCTCTCTCTCTCTCTCTCNCTCTCTCTCTCTCTCTCTCTCTCTCTCTCTCTCTCTCTCTCTCTCTCTCTCTCTCTCTCTCTCTCTCTCTCTCTCTCTCTCTCTCTCTTGTTTGCCTAATTCCTCAGCAGTTTCGGAGTACTAAACTGACCCCAATCGGAGTCCCAAATCCCCTGTCCAGAAGTAACACTAATGGAATCCTCCACCATCACCACCCTCACCACTGTCGTGCCAGCAAACACTCAACAGTAGTTGGTAGATGAAGTTCCATCGAATAGATGGCGCGGCCGGCTGTTTGTTCGTCCGTCCAGCAGTTCGTTCTCTGCGACGCCTTGTTGATGCCGCCCGAGAAGGATAAGCTGAGCCGCAGCCTTCTGCCACCTTCTCACCCCGCACTTGCAGCCCCTCAGCGCTGCCTGCGGGAAGTCAGGTCCAAAACAAAACAAAAATTAAAAAAAGACAAAAAGGAAAAAGAGTCCAGGAGGTGGCGTCCCGAGGAAGGAGGGGAAAGCAGTAAGGGGAGGTGAAGGGTGGGGAGAGCGGGAGGGAGGTAAGAGGGAGGGAAAGCAGGCTAGGGAATTGAGCAAACTCCACAGCACTTCCGCGCGTCCTGGCGGAGCAGGGATCGCGCGGCTCCGCCCTCCGAGGCCAGGATGCCACCGCCGGCTTTCCGTCCTCTTTCCTTCTGACGGGCGCCCTCCCTCCCTCGAGTTCTGTCCGGGTGGCGGGGATCTGGGAAGTGGACTCGGGAGTCGGGAGCTGCAAGCAAGCTTTCAGCAGCGGAGTAGCCGGTGTCGAGAGCCACCTCTCGCCCGGGTTGGAGCACCGCGCGGGGGAGCTCGCCAGCCGCCGCGGGGCTTCTCCTGGACTCGATCACCCGCCTGCCTTTTCCGTGACGCAAGTGCAGGACAACTCCGAAGTTTGCCGAACGCCGAGTGGCAAAGAGGGAGCTAAGGGCTGGGAAAGCCGCGCAGGCTGTCGGGGAACAGAGATGTGGATTACACTTTTCCAGCTTCCTTTCCCGTCTCGCTTGCCCCTAGGAGTCTAGGGATTAGCACAAGGGTATTGTTCTCAGAGGCGAGGCAGGGGACTGTGCAACTCTGGTGTCCCGCAGGGGATACCCGGTGCTGCGAACCTGATTAGGCCGGGAGCACCTCTGCCTTGGGTTGGGGTTGGGGGAGACTATACTTCTGCAGTGGCAAGGAATAAGTTTAGGCGCAGGCGAATTCTGGGTTTCTTTGTCCTTTCGCGGAAACTGGATCTTCCATTCTGGTCAGCAACACCAAGGAGAAGGCGTATTCTGGTAGATAGCCTCTAGACTTTCAGGATTTGACCCTCTAGTTTCTGCATAACGCGGTGAACTGATTTAGACAGGAAATGTGCTAAACTCTGGAGCGAATAGCACGACGGTTGGATTCCTGCCCCGCCCCTCTGCTCTTTAATTCACCCAAACTGCCTCATTCATTAAATTATATATTCCCCCCCAAAAAATTAACCGAGTACCGATAATTTGCCAAACCCCTGGAAAGACAACAAAGTAAGAAACTGTGCTTATCTTTTGGACGCTCATAGTAGTATCTTCACAGGTAGACAAGATGTTCCTGTCTAATGTGGCCAGGACAGTGGAAAATGCACGGGAGGGCACTGCCTCAGCCTGAATGGGACACCAATCAGGGACCTTCTCTTTTTCTCGCCGACATCTGAGGTTACAACAAAGACTGTAGCCCACACCTCTTTCTAGGCTGAGTCCTGGAGCCTTGTTTACTCCCCTACCCCACCCCCAGCTAGAGCTTCCTACCTCCCCATTCTAGTCGCGCTCTTTGCAGATTTACTGGGATAAATTCGTGCTACCTTTGAGTCGGGCAGTGGCGGTGAACTCCTTTAATCCCAGCACGCACAGGCGGATTTCTGTGAGTTGGAGGTCAGTCCGGTCTACAGAGAGAGTTCCAGGAACCCTGTGGGGTGGTGGGGGGTGGTGGTGGTGGTGGTTATAACTTTAAAATAAAATGGGACCTTTGGCTGTTTTAAGGGATGTGATTCTCAGACCTCTGGCTTCAAAACTCATTTTCATTGATACAATCTGGATTTGACTCCCTGTGAAGATGAATACAGAGCTGGTGGCGGTGGCGACACACTTGCAGGACTGAAGCAGGAGGATCCTAAGTTTGTGGCCATCACAGTGGTAACAAAAGCAAAACAGCTCCTGCAAATTAATGCATCTTTTAAGTTCCATTTTACAAATACTTTTTTTTACTTCCATTTTAAAGTTAAGTCATTCTTAAAATATCTAGGCTGGTTTATTTCATCAGTCCCTCTTTCAATCCCATGTCTCTAAGCAGCCGTTGTTTGCTTATCTAGCATTGAAAAATTCAAAATCAACACAATAACATTCAGGATCCAGATTCCCTGTGTATTTTTCATCTACATGGCTTATTCTTTTTATTACTTTACTTCTCTATTTAAAGACTTTATTATTTTTAAGCTATTTCTTTCCATATTGTCCGTATCTTTTTTTTTTTCCTTCTTCCTTAAGCCTATACACATTATAAAGGGAACTGAAACCTGTTGAGTGGTTTTGCTGTCTGGACCTCTTTTGCTTCCTATCTCTAGTCTTTTTTGACAGCACAAGCAAACTTTAGACTGCTAAGCTACACCTAGATCCTTTGCAAGACCCTTGGCTGTTCCCCACCCCCCTCCAGTTGTGAAAGGCAAGCCTAAAGCTCACAGCCAGGTTGGAAGTGCATGGCCAGGAACTGCATTCAGCCTTCCTAGGGGAGGAAGCCAGTACCTGGGCTGCTACAAACTTGCCTTTTTTTTATTTACTGCTATCACACCACCTGAACGGCAGTGCCTCTTAAAGGAGCCCTGTCCTTTTTCTTTTTTCTTTCAGCTTTCTCAGGCCCTACATGGAAATATGGCCCCTTGTTGGGTGTCAAAATATTGTGTGTTTTTTTTTTTTTAAAACTCTTTACTCTTTTGACTCTTTTGGAGGCCCACCACCCAGTTCCCAAATAAATCGTATAAGAAAGAAATAAATCTTTCTTATAAATGCTCAATCTTAGCTTGGCTTGTTTCTAGCCAGTTTTTCTTAAATTATCCCATCTATCTTTTGCCTCTTTCTCTATTTCTGGATAACTTTTCTTTCCTTCTTATTCCATGTCTGGCTAAGTGGCTGGGTGACTGGCCCCTGGAGTCCTTCTCTCCTCTCTCCTCGTTCTTGCTCCTAGATTTTTTTCTTCCCAGATTTCTCTTTCTATTTATTCTCTCTACTGCCAGCCCTGCCTGTCCTTCCTCCTGCCTAGCTATTGGCTGTTCAGCTCTTTATTAATAGATGGGCATGGTAACACAGAGTTAAACAAATGCAACATAAAAGAATGCAGCACATCTTTGCATCATCCAACAAACGTTCCACAGCAAACAAATGTAACACACTTTAAATTAATATTCCACAACAGTGGTGGGACAAAGACTGGGGCAAAGGAAACCTGGGAGACCTTTGGAGGCAGACTAGACTAGAATGATGATCACATATTTGAAGATATATTCTCAGAAGCTGGACATGGTGGTAAATGCCTGTAATTCTAAATTTGGGAGGTTGAGGCGGCAGTATCAAGAGAGCTAAAATGGGGGGAAGGGCTGGAGAGATGGCTCAGTGGTTAAGAGCATTGCCTGCTCTTCCAAAGGTCCTGAGTTCAATTCCTGGCAAACATATGGTGGCTCACAACCATCTGTAATGAGATCTGGTGCCCTCTTCTGGCCTGCAGACATACACACAGGCAGAATATTGTGTGTGTGTGTGTGTGTGTGTGTGTGTGTATAATTTTTTTTAAAAGAGAGAGCTAAAATGACCAGGCTTGGTGGCATGTGCCTTTAATTCCAACACTCTGGGGGTAGAGGCAGGCAGGTCTCTGTATATTTGAAGCCAGTCTAGTCTACAGATTAAGTTTAAGGCCTGCCAGGATTATGGAATGAGAACCTGTCTCAAAACAAATAAATAAGCAAAGAAGCAAACAGGAGGTAAAATGACAGAAACTAGCACGAGGCCTGGGGAGGGAACAGTCCCTAAAACCTTTAGGTAGAGATACTACTTAAAAGACAATAAAAACAAAAAAATAGAACTCTTCTGATATTTGTGGCCTCCAATGAGGACATTTTATGAGGAGCTGCTTTGGGCTCTTTTTCCATCTGACAAAGTTTTATCTGTTCTCATCATTCCCTCCTTTGAAGTAACAATGCTAAAATCATTTAGGAACCAGACCAGGGATTAAAGCCTACAAACAGTTTTGGCATTTCTTTGGCCTCCAGTTACGACATTTAAAAAAATTTTTTTTTCTTCTTCTTTCCTCTTTCTGTCTTTGTCTTTTCTATCTCTATGTGTATGTATACGTTTTGTTTTGTTTTGTTTTTACAGTTAGGACATTTTTAGCTCATGACTGAGGATACAGGTATTGACTGAGGTCCTGTCTCTAAACTGCCTGTCCCATCTTTATCTCCCAGCCTCATCGTTCCTGCCTGAAAATGCGGCTCTGAGAGCCATTTAGGAAATTGGGAAGTTTCTTATTACCTTTATTTGGTGTGTGCATGTAGGCCAGAGAACAAGGGAGTCTGTTCTTTCCCTCCAACACGGGGTTCCAGAGATGGGTGGTCGGGCTCAGCCCCTGTACAAACCAAGCTATCTCTTAACACTGCTAGATCACCCTAGGACCTTTTATTTTATTTTATGTATTGATTTTTGGTTTTTCGAGACAGGGTTTCACTGTAGCTTTGGAGCTTATCCTGGAACTAGCTTTTGTAGACCAGGCTGATCTTGAACTCACGGAGATCTGCCAGCCTCTGCTTCCTGAGTGCTGGGATTAAAGGCATGTATCACCACTGCCAGCTTTTTTTTTTTTTTAACAGAGTCTCACTATGTAGCCCTTGCTAACCTGGAACTCACTATGTAAACTAGGTTAGGCTCAGACTCAAGGAGATTCACCTGCCTTTGCCTCCCAAATCTTGGGATTAAAGATATAAACTCTCCTACCCCCCCCCCCAAAAAAAAAACAACAAAAAACAAATACACACATACATACACACACAAAGAAATCAGGGCTTCTCTATACAGCCCTGGCTGTCCTAGAACTCTATATAGATCAGGCTAGTCTTGAACTCACAGAGATATCCACCTGCCCTTACCTCCCTAGTGCTGGAATTAAAGTCATTCAGCTCTATTTGAACTTTTTGGTTTTTCATGACAGGGTTTTGGAGCCTGTCCTGGCACTTGCTCTGTAGACCAGGCTGGCCTTGAACTCACAGAGCTCCGCCTGCCCCTGCCTCCCTATTGAACTTTTAATAGATGTCTCCAACCTACCATCTACAAAATGGGCTTTCTGATCTTGCCCATCCCCAAATGTTCTCTGCTTGTATCTTCTTTCTCCATCTCGGGTGATTATGTATATATACATAGCTAAACTGTTGGGATGTAAAAAAAAAAATCATCCTCCACTCTTCTCATCATTTTGTCATTTCCCTTTTACAAGCATCTTAGTACTGCTTTTCTGGCACAGGTACCTTCTTTCTGATCTGACCTGGATGGCTACTGTAGCTTCCTTATGTTTTCTGTGCATGTGCATGCACACAAACACACACCATTGTTCCTTATACAAGAGTCAAGGTGATCTTTGAATTTCTTTTTTCTGATTAAAATTTTTATATTGCTGAGTGGTGGTGGTGCACGCCTTTAATCCCAGCAGACGCTGGCGGATCTCTGTGAGTTTGAGGTCAGCCTGATTTACAAAAGCTAGTTCCAGGACAAGCACCAAAGCTATACAGAGAAACTTTGTCTTGAATAAACAACAAAACAAAAAAACAGAAAAAAAATTATTATTTTTATTTATTTTGTGTGTGCTGCAGTGCATGTCTTAGAGGTCTGAGACAGCTTGAGAGATTCAGTTCTCTCCTTTCACCATGTGGATCCTAGGGACCAACCTCAGATCATCAGACTTGGCTGGTTTTTATTATTGTTCTCATTTTTCCCCAGGACAAGGTTTCTCTGTGTAGCCCTGACGATCCTGGAACTCTCTCTGTAGACCAGTTGTTGGCTTGAACTCACAAGAGATCTCCCTGCCTCTGCCTTCTGAGGGCTGGGATTAAAGACAAAGGCATGCGCCACCACTGCCTGGAACAAGCGTTTTTTAACTGCTAAGCTGATTACCTCAACTCCCTTTAGAGTCTATAAAAAGCTTGGAGTGTTTTTCCTTGTAGGGCTGGGATGACTGTAGATGGAGCTAGCTCAGCAGTTAAGAGTGTGTACTGACTTGGTGTACATGTCTGTCTGTACCACATTTGTACAGAGCTTTTTATTCCAGGCCCTGAAGATGACGAAAAGGAAAGGGGGGCAGTGAATGTCTCTCTGGGCTACAAGAAGAGTGAATTCTTCTGTCCCTGGAACTTTCTTGCATGGATCGCTTAGACCAACATCAAACAGAGTCCATCCATTGACTGTTAGGCTGGTTGCAAGTTCACGTATTTGGAGAATGAGAAGACAGGGGAGGAGAGAGACCAGGGAAAGGGCTGACATTGCAACCCCAATGAAACCGCTTTGAGGTTTCTGTACCAGAGATGCTAGATCTGAGCAGACCTGGAAACCAAACCTTAACCGATGCAGGCTATTCTTTGATAAAGACGAGGGACAACAACCTCACCTGGGAAATGGGGATTGTATGCCATGGCATCAAAGTGTGAGGTTTGGTGGGGTTTGGTGGGGTTTGAAGGGATTTGAAGGGGGAAAGGACCTGTCAGGGTGGGGATGGCATCAGAGCTTGAGATTTGGTGGGGCTTGAAGGGGAAAAGGACCTGTCAGGGTGGGAGTTCAGTAGAAATTTTTTATCTTAGTTCTGCTTTTGTGATTTCAGACAGGAACTGTGCTGGAAGATCTTCTGGAGCTTGGGGGGTGTCAAGCAAACTTGCCAGACAAGGTATTATCACACGAAAGGACTAGGACTTATATTTACACCGAGTTTCTCATTTTCGGTGGGCATCATTCCCACTGAAGACTGTCAGAAACACAGAACCTCCGGACCGACCTGAGTAACATAGAATCGCCTGTAAAATAAGAACCGGGAGTAGTGAAGCAAGCCTTTTATTCCACCATTCGGGAGGCAGAAGTGGGTGGGATCTCTGGGTTCGAGACCAGCCTGGTGTACCTGAAGAGTACCAGGACAGGCAGGGCTGCATAGAAAGACCCTGTCTCTCAATAAAATAAAAATAAATATGATGACCGTAGTGGCTCATGCTCGTAATCTCAGCGTTCTGGAAGACTGAGGCCGGTTGGATTATGGCGATTTCGTGACTGGCCTGGGTTACCTAGGGAGAGACACACTGTCTCAAAAATGTAAAAGCTAGATGTCAGGGCTGCTTCCCACCCTGATTCCATGCGTCTAGGAAACGACCAGGAAACGGGCATGCCATAGGTTTGGCGCTGCTCAGTACTATTTGTCAAGGAGAGAATTCCTTTCCCAGATCAGTGATAGACTCCATGCTGGCCGGGGTGGACTTTTGGCCAGTCCTAGGGACCGCTGGCGCGGAGAAGTTCGCACAGTTCTAACCCATCTTTTAGCAGAGTAAATTCCCTCAAAAGCAGACACTCCGCTCTCCCGAAACTGACGGGAACTTGAAGGGAACTCTCTTGGGAGTCACTAAAGACCGGTACCTGAGATAAAATTGTAGAAGAACTAGGCGACCTGACAGCCCCGTCCCTCCCCACCCGCGGCTACGAGGCGCGACCGCCTTCGCAGGACACGCCCTCCCGACCTCCCCTCTGGCCTTTCCCCCGACAGGAAGTTCCAAGTTGGACCAATTAAAAAATGGAATGGGGGCGTGGTGTTCAGCTTTCTTTTTATTGGCTCAGAGGAGTGGGCGGCGGGGGTCTTCCCGCGCCGAGGCGGAAGTTGTGCTGCGTTCTCTGCGTGCTTTCAGCTTTCTCGGGCTCTTTCCACGATGGTGCGGAAGCTCAAGTTCCACGAGCAGAAGCTGCTGAAGCAGGTGGACTTCCTGAACTGGGAGGTCACCGACCACAACCTTCACGAGCTGCGCGTGCTGCGGCGGTACGGGCTCCAGCGGCGCGAGGAGTACACGCGCTACAACCAGCTGAGCCGCGCCGTGCGCGAGCTGGCGCGGCGCTTGCGCGACCTCCCCGAACGCGACCCGTTTCGTGTGCGCGCCACGGCGGCGCTGTTGGACAAGCTCTACGCTCTCGGCCTGGTGCCCACGCGCGGCTCGCTCGAACTCTGCGACTCCGTCACAGCCTCGTCCTTCTGCCGCCGCCGCCTGCCCACTTTGCTCCTCAAGCTCCGCATGGCGCAGCATCTCCAGGCTGCTGTGGCCTTTGTGGAACAGGGTCACGTCCGCGTCGGCCCTGACGTGGTCACCGATCCCGCCTTTCTCGTCACTCGCAGCATGGAGGACTTTGTCACTTGGGTGGACTCGTCCAAGATTAAGCGGCACGTGCTGGAGTACAATGAGGAACGCGATGACTTTGATCTGGATGCCTAGCGAGGATTCTCCCCGTGGCAACTACAGGTCACTGACCCGGGGATGGGAGGAATCGCCCTTTGTGTTCCGGGAAATTTTCTTCGAATTTGAACTGATAATTAAAGGACTGTCTTAGGAGTCAGTGAGAAGCAGTTTTGTATTGCACTGGGGATTGTTAGCTGCTTGTGCCTTAAACTTGGTGTGCAGAAGCAGGACGTTACCCCTTTCCTCCTTTGCTTTATCGTCTTGAAATAGGACTGAACAGATGGAGAATTGGGTTTTTTTTTTGTTGTTGTTGTTGTTTTGTTTTTATATATAAAGTGGTGCAACTTGAATGTTAAGAAATCTCTCATTTAAAGAAATCTTTAACTTATGCCAATAAATGCCCCTACCACCTTGTTAAGTGTAAATACTTGGCTTCTTACCTAAGTTTCTATTGACCGTACAAGCTCATGAACCCTAAGAGTGGGAATGGGATTGTAGGCGTGAGGTCTGCCGCGGGAGCCTCACATGGAGGCTGCACGGTGTTGGACAAGCTGAGCAGATTTGTCACCAGTCCTTTTCCCGGAATGAATGTTTTGGCAGAGTTTTTATCCACAAGACTTCCTGTTGATAGTCCAGCCCCAGGAAATACCATATTAAAGGCCTGGAGTGTTTGCTTGCCTAAGGAAATGATCACCCTGTAGCTTGGCCAGCTAGTGGTTAGAAGTGATCTGGGAGGTTCCTGAAAACAGATGTTCTTAGGAGTGGTCAAGTGTGTGTTTAGTCTTATGTGCAAGGTCATAGGTTCGATGTTAACCCCAACTGCGAAAACGAAGCAAAAAAAACAAAACAATAAAATTGGTGAAGAGAGAATCAAGTTTTAGCCTAGACGAAATAGAATACAGAGCCCAGCCTATTAAGTTCATTTTTGGGGTGAGAGTGCTTTTATTTTTCACAGGTTTTGATATACAACTCAGGCAGGTCTGGAACTTGAAGTGATCCTCCTGCCTCAGCGTCTCCAGTGCTGGGATTACAGTGTGCACTGATAAGGATTTTTTTTGTTTGTTTTTCGAGACAGGGTCTCATTGAATATCCCTGGCGGCCCTGAGTGCTGGGATTAAAGGTGTGTACCACCACCGCAGGACAACAAGGCTTAGGTTTTATGTGTTTTCTCTACTTCACTAGGTGGAGGCATTAAGGTGCCAGGTAAGATGGCTCAATGGGAGAATTCTTGCTGCTCAGCCTGACAACCTGAGTTTATTCCTAGAATCCGCATGTGTGGTGTGGTGTGTGTATTCACACAAAATAAGTTAAAACAAGCAAACAATAAACAGGGAAGGTACCATGAGATGCTTCCAAATATTAGACCCAGTTTTAAGTAGGTAATATGTATTAACCTATATAACCCTTCCAACAACCCACTTAAATAGACCAGTTACTCTCCACCTTTCAGATGATAATGGAAGATGGGTCAGAGTATTTGATTGCATAATAAATGAATTAGGCTACTCCCTTTTAAGAGACTGCCAATGTCAGCACAGCCAGCTTTTAAAAGGTATGCAAGAGTCTCAGCTTGAGTTTCCAAACCAGTAGCAATAGTAGGCAATGACTGGTCTCAACAGGATGCTATATAAAAAGTTAGAGCTGGTGTGGTGTCCACTAAGTATCTGGGAGGTAATGACAGGAGGAACACTGCAAGTTTGGGGTCAGCCAAGGCTACTCAGCCAGACTGTCTCAAAAAGCAAAACAAAAGGCTGAAGAGATAACTCAGCAGTCAGGAGTACCAGCTGTTTTCCCAGAAACTACAACAGTTCCAAGGGCTCCAGTGTCCTCCTCCGGGCATGCACACGGCACATAGACATACTTGCAAGCAAAATGCCTCCCCACACAAAACACACAAAAAGGTTGATGTGGTGTTGTGTGCCTTTAATACCACCACCTGGGAAGTGGAGGCTGAAGGATCAGAAATTTGAGCCCAGACTGGGTTACAGGAGACCATTTCAGAAGAGTGGTAGAGGTAAGATCAAGTGTCAAAAAGAGAACACGCCTCTGGGGAGTGGATAACAAGGTGATACTCAAGGTAAGCGGTGGTAGGAACAGAACTGGAGCTGTGTGGTGGTGGCACAGTCCTTTGATTCCAGCACTCGGGAGGCAGAGGCAGGGGTTCGAGGCCAGCCTGGTCTACAGAGCGAGTTCCAGGACAGGTAGGGTTACACAGAGCAACCCTGTCTCGCTCGACTCTCACCGCTGCTGAAAGTGAGAACAGAGAAATGGCTCAGATGCTGGGAGCCTGCTCTACTCTTACAGAGGACCAGTTTGTCAGACTTTATCCATAAATCTAGCTCCAGGGGCATGAAATACCTCCCGTCTCTTCAGGCATCCGCACTTACTTGTGTATACACACACACACACAAAATTAATACTTCTTAAAGAATGAAGAATGATCTGGAGAGATGGCTCAGCTAGGATGTTTGGTTGTCATAAATGATTTGGGGATTCACCAGAGAAGACTGCTCAGACATAGGTTTAAGCCAATAGAAAGTATTTATTAGCCGACCAGCGAACGTGACTACATTGGGTGCTTGGGATCCTGGTGTAGCCCCCAGACCTTTCTCAGGGTGAACTTTTGAACACAAAAACCATGTTCCAGGTTGACACACTTCAGTTAAAAAGAACAGCCAGAAGCAGTACTATAGAAGCCAATAAAACAAGGTTATTTCACTTAGAGATGTTCCCGGAACGATGGACTTTGATGGATTACGTCTTTGTTTTTACTTTGGCTGGTGGTGCTATGTGCTGTTTTATAGCATGAATTGCACTTCCACCATGAAGTCAGTTGTGCTAAGGTATGTGACCCTGTTACATAAATATGGCATAGAGAGAGAGAGAGAGCTCTGCAGTTCAGAGCACTTGTTTTTCTTGCCAAGAAACTTAAGGTTTGGTTCCTAGCACCCATACGGTAGCTTATAACCATCTGTAATGCCAGTTCCAAGGATTCGATTCCTCCTTCCGACCTATGTGAGCATCAGCCATACACACAGTACACGTACATATATTCAGGCAGACACTCATACACATAAAATGAGAATAAATAAATCTAAAAAAATAATAGCTGTGGCCACTTTGCCCAGAGGTATTTACGGCATCTCTTAGCAACAGTAGTCCATTTATGTCTTTTTATTCGTGCTTGCTATACAAACACTGTATCACTAAGTTATAGCCTAGTTCTTTTGCTTTTTTGTTTGTTTGCTTTTTGAGACAGGGTTTCTCTGTGTAATATTCCTGGGTATCTTGGAACTTACTCTATTGTCATAGCCATACGTTGGGGTGACATCTGTCGTGGTCAAGCAAATACAAAATAAACGTGGCGTATTCTGGATTCAGTATTCACTGGGCTGCCCTCCTGGTACTATCCTATGTCTCTGTATTTCTTTCATATCTGTTCTTCTTGCCTAATAACATTTCTAATCCACATGTCCCTACCCTGGAGCGTACGAACTCATATAGAGGCTGGACCCTCTATAGACCAGGCTGGTCTCGAACTCACTTTTGAGGGGAGTCTAGGCTATAGAACTAGACCCTATCTCAAAATAAAAGCCAAAGTCTAAAGCTGGGTGGGTCCAAGCACTTTCGCTTAGAATTTCTGTTAGTTTACTTTGAGACAGGTGGCCCAGGTTGAATGCCTATCCTGCCTCCACCTCCCAAGTGCTAGGGTTACAGTCCAAGGTCACCACAACCTGATTCCTGGTTTATTTTTATATTTTTATACATGTATATTTTGCCACCTTTTTCTTTTTTTTTTTTTTAAAGTCCTGGATGTATTGGAACTATCTCTAGATCAGGCTGCCCTTGAACTTACAGAGATCCGCCTGTCTCTGCCCCCCAAGTGCTGGGTTTAAAGGTGTGTGCTACCACTACCCAGTGATATTTTGTCCCTCCTTTTTTTTTTTTTTTTGTTTTTTTTTTGTTTTTTCGAGACAGGGTTTCTCTGTGGCTTTGGAGCCTGTCCTGGAACTAGCTCTGTTGACCAGGCTGGTCTCGAACTCTCAGAGATCCACCTGCCTCCTCTGCCTCCCGAGTGCTGGGATTAAAGGCGTGTGTCACCATCGCCCGGCTTGTCCCTCCTTTTTGAGGATGGGCCGTTTATGTTTTATACTCTGTAAGTTTCTAATATTGAATGCAGGAGTTTAATATTTATTCATCAAATAAGGAAAAATTTAAAAACAGGGTCTCCATACAATTTTGGGTGCCTGGAGCTCCCATGCAAATGGATGGTGTTATATATCCAAGAGATAGGCATCTTGTGTGTGTGTGTGTGTGTGTGTGTGTTTTTTCTAATTTTGAGTGTTTTGCTGGCAATGTGAGCTGCCTTGTAAGTGCTAGGAATTAAATCTGAGTCTTCTTTGCAAGAGCAACAATTGCTCTTAATAGCTGAGTCGTCTCTCCAGTCCTCATCTTGGATTTGTCTACACTCAACATGTACCAACTTTTGATAACTTGTTTCTATTGGATAGTTATGATAGTAATGGATAACTTAGTTATGTGACAAACATTCAGCAAATTAAAACGTTATCAAGAGCTGTGTGGTGGCACACACCCTTAATCCCAGCATTTGGGAGGCAGAGGGAGGGGCATCTCTGAGTTTGAGGCCAGCCTGGTCTACCAAGAAAGTCCAAGGACAGCCAGGGCTGTTACACAGAGAAACCCTGTCTTGAAAAACAAACAAACAAACAAACAAAAAAAAAAAAGCAAAAAAACCCCAAAACCTACAGAGACTGGGTCTCATGTAGCCCAGAATGGCTTCTAGATCGCTATGTAGTGGAGGATGAACTTAAACTTCTGTCCTTCCTGCTTCTATCTGCCTACCTCCTGATGCTGGGATTACAGGTAGGTACCACTACGAATTTAAGTGGTCTTGGGGGTAGAATGCAGGCGTTAGTGCATGCTAGAAAACACCCTACGGAGATATATCCCCAGAGGCAGACTCCTGTTCACTGAAGAGTAAATTGAGTAAAGCAATACACCTGGCTCATCGTAAGCATTCCGTAAGCAAGTCGTGGTGACGGTTTTTTTTTTTTTTTTTTTTTTGGTTTGTTTTTGGTTTTTCGAGACAGGGCTTTTCTGTAGCTTTGGAGCTGGAACTCGCTCTGTAGATTTTACACCCTAGCAAAAATCTTACCGTGCAGACACCGTTTATTGGTTTTATTAGGATCTCTGAACGCTAACTAACAAGATCCAAGCCAGGTTCCTTTCCACGCAGTTAGAAAGGAGAATGGGGAAAGAATATCTTTTAGTTCGAAACTTGAATGCCATTCAGAAAACCACACAAGCAAGACAAAGGCAAGCTGTGGGCGCAGTGCTAGAGCTTGGGCAGACCCGGAGAGGTGACGGCAACGAAGTCAGGGCTTTGTTGGCCCAAGGACCCGGGACAAGTTTGTGCTCAGGAGTGAAGCCTCTGCTTCGCTAACCATCTACGCAGAGTTCGGAACAAACACCAAATCTGTTGGCTCTTCCCGGCGCATAAACATCAATCCCGTACTCAGGGCGGAAGTAATGGCCTGTCGCCACTCAACTCCCGCGATGCACCACGGTAGGCGGAACCGGAAGCTTGGTTGCCACTCCTGGGGGGGCGGGTCTAACTCCGCTAGGGCGGCTAATTGGTCAGTTCGTGGAGGCGGAGGCTGCGTGCGCGACTGACTCCTCGGTGCGGTAAGTCTTGAGTTTGGCCAAGTCCGCTTCCTGGGAAAAAAAAAGAAGTTAGCTGTAACTTCTTCCCATCACCCAATACTTTGCCTTTCCAGTCGCTACCCGGAGAGGCCAACCAGTCTAGGATGTCGGGTTTGGCCATATTTCTGCCGTTGTATGCCAGGGAATCTGACCTGAACTCATGAGGAATATTATTGTGTGGCAGGGTGAGCTAGAGACAGATGACCCCATCAGGGGGGGGAGAGGGGGGGGGGGGGGGGGGGGGGTACTGACAGGGAGGACGGCAGAGTCCGCGGCCGCCTTGAGGGAGCATCTGTCAGACTAGGGAAGAGGCTTCCGTGGGCCTTACACTCGGGAGTTCGTTTCCTTCCTCAGTCTTACTGCCATTGCAGGCGTGTGCCACCCTGTGCCACCCTCTAGTGTACCGTTAGGGTCGGTTTCAGTGGCATACTATTGAGGATGCCTTGGGGGGGGGTGGAGCTCAGTAATTATCCTAATATTCCCAGTTGTATTACAAATACTTTGATACACAACCTTAAATTCACACTGATAGTATTTCACTTAACACATTTTCTAAAGGAAGCACTCTTAATGTCCTAAGGATATATAAATGCAAGCCGGGCGATGGTGGCGCACGCCTTTAATCCCAGCACTCGGGAGGCAGAGGCAGGCGGATCTCTGTGAGTTCGAGACCAGCCTGGTCTACAGAGCTAGTTCCAGGACAGGCTCCAAAGCCACAGAGAAACCCTGTCTCGAAAAACCAAAAAAAAAAAAAAAAAAAAAAAAAAAAGATATATAAATGCAGCTTGCTGCTGTCTTTCTTTTTCTTTTTTCCTCCTGGGTTTCAAACCCAAGGCCTGGTGCAAATTCGGTGCATACTGGGCAAGTGCTCTACCAACGGAAGTATATTCCCATCCTTTTTCCCCCGTTTATTTTTATGTGTCATGTATGCACATTTAAAAGAAAACGTGTACGGGTGTTTTGCTTGCATGTCTGTGCGCCACATGGGTGCACTGCTAGGGGGAAAGAAGAGGGCTCCAGTTCCCTGGAACTGCTTTACAGATGCTCAGTAACCACTATGTGGAACCCGGATCCTCTGGAAGAGCAGCCAGTACTCTTTAAAGGCTTTAAAGGCTGGTGCACACCTTTAATCCTAGCACTTAGGAGGCAGCTTGGTCTACAAACTACAAAGCAAATTCCAGGACAGCCAGAGCTTCTACACAGAGAAACCCTGTCTCAGGGTGGGGAGCAAGAAAAAGCTTTGTAGACTAGACTGGTCCTTGAGCTCACAGAACTCCACCTGCCTCTGCCTCCCAAGTATTGGAACCAAAGGGATGCACCACCATGCTTCACATGAAGCCAGTGCTCTCAACTGCTGAGCCATCTGTGTAGCTCCCTTCCCAAACACCTTTTTCAACACATCTTGCTTCCCTCCTGTGAGCTCTTATCTAGTTCAATTACCTATACCCATCTCCATGTCCTTTTATTTACTAATAATACAAATATTAACAGCATCCACATATGACAGAAAGCATGCAATTTTTATCTTACTAAGTCTTCATTGCTCACTTAAAATTTTGCTTTACAGATCCATACATTTTCCTTATAGCTGAGTAGATATGCCATATTCTCTCTCTCTCTCTCTCTCTCTCTCTCTCTCTCTCTCTCTCTCTCTCTCTCGATGTGCCCTACCTGGTTATTGTATGCTGCATTCTCATTATCTCTTCTGTTGACTATCTAAGCTGGTTCTATTTCCTTGCTGTTGTGACTAATGCAGCAATGAACATAGAATACGTGTTTCTCTGGAGTAGCAAATAGAGTCCTTGGGTATATTCCCAGGAGTGGTGTCTTAGTTAGCTTTTTATTTCTTTTCTTTTCTTTTTTTTTAAAGATTTATTTATTTATTATGTATACAACATTCTGCCTCCATGTATGCCCGCACACCAGAGAAGGGCGCCAGATCTCAGCACAGATGGTTGTGAGCAACCATGTGGTTGCTGGGAATTTAACTCAGGACCTCTGAAAGAGCGGCCAGTGCTCTTAACCTCTGAGCCATCTTTCCAGCCCTTTCTTTTCTTTGTTTTGTTTTGTGTTTCGAGACAGGGTTTCTCTGTAGCTTTAGAGCCTGTCCTGGAACTAGCTCTTGTGGACCAGTCTGGCCTCGAACTCATGGAGATCCGCCTGCCTCTGCCTCCTGAGTGCTGGGATTAAAGGCATGCGCCACCACCGCCCGGCTTGCTTGTTTTCTTTCTTTCTTTCTCTCTCTCTCTCTCTCTCTCTCTCTCTCTCTCTCTCTCTCTCTCCCTCCCTCCCTCCCTCCCTCCCTCCCTCTCTCTCTCTCTTTCTTTCTTTTCCTTCCTTCCTTTCTTCCTTCCTTCCTTCATTCTTTTTAAGCTTCTTTGTAGACTGTTTTTAATCTCAGCACCTGGGGGCAGAGGCAAGTCTATATAAGTTTGAAACCAGCCAGGATTACATGGTGAAAAATAAATAAAAATATCATCAGAATTATATTTAGAACTATTTAGGAACCAAGTTAAGATGCTCTTTCACATCACTGGCTGTTCGGGGTAGCTTATTGTGATGAGAAGCAGAAAAAAGGCAATAAAGGAGCTTTATTTAATGATTGGTGTTTAGATTTATTCCCTCAGCTATTAAACTTTCTGTTATTGACGTACTAATAGAAAATAACATTACTATGACTAATATATAACTCATTTATCTTTTGTTTCCCTCCACAGAAATAACTAATTTTGGTTAAGTGAGATTTTTCTGTTAAATTATAACTGCCTTATTATCAAAAGATGAAATAAATAAATGAGCCGTTTTATGTTTTCCTTTCTAGGGAAGATGGAAGAACTGAGTCAGGCCCTAGCTGGTAGCTTTTCTGTGTCTCAAGAACTGAACAGCACGGCTGCCCCACACCCTCGCTTATCCCAATACAAGTCCAAGTACAGTTCCTTGGAGCAAAGTGAGCGGCGCCGCCAGTTGCTAGAACTACAGAAATCGTAAGGGTGCTTCAACTCCATGGCTTCTTTATGCTGGGAGTTGTGAATCATTCACAGGCCACTGGACTTTTCTCCATAGAACCCCTGCCCAGAAGGGTATTCCTGTCCCCTAGGCTTCTCTCCATAGAACCCAGGCCCAGAAGGGTATTCCTGTCTGCTAGGCTTCTCTCCGTAGAACCCCTGCACAGATGGGTATACCTGTTTACTAGGCTGGTCTCCATAGAACCCCTGCACAGACTGGTATTCCTGTCTACTAGGCTGGTCTCCATAGAACCCCTTCACAGACAGGTATTTCCTGTCCACAAGGTTGGGTGGGTAAATTCTGTCACAGGTATTTATCTTTTATCCGTACATTTTCTGCATATAAAAAAAGAAGAAAAAACTGAACTTTTGAAGCAAAAGCTCACTTATTTGATTACATTTTTCTATTTTTCCTGGCAACACTACTGAACTTTGCAATTTAGACTTCTGCTCCCACATTCCCTGTATTGCTTATGTGTGGCTTCTCACTCACTCTGATGATGGTCTTGGTATGGCTTTCCCATCTGCCTTCAGTCCAAATGTTTCTGTAGTGCCCTTGGAAGTTCAAGTTAATTCTACAGAGAATCGGTGGAAATGTTTTCCCTACATTTAATTCTAAATGCTAAAATGAACAAACAGGAAAAGGGCAACATAGGTGTGTGTTAGGCTGTGCTCTCTGAGGTCAAGGCCTGTCCTTTGTTCTCAGTGCATCTTTGGCCTCTTTGGAGTCCTAACTTAAGGAAAAGCGAATTGGAAGGAACTAGCCACAGCTGTACCACTTGCATAGCGTCTGCATTTTGCATAGCACTGCCAGTAGATGGGCTTAACACAGGCAGTCCCTGATAAATTCTGAGTTGTTTGCTGATTGCAGCCCCACTCACTCCTTTCTTTCCCTGTTTTCTTTTTGGCATTTTTGAGACAGGGTTTCTCTGTATGGCCCTGGACGTCCTAGAACTTGCTCTGTAGACCAGGTTGGCCTCAAACTCAGAGATCTGCCTGCCTCTGCCCCTGAGTGCTGGGATTAAAATTAAAGGTGTGTCCCATCACTGCTGGGACAAACCAGGCTCTTGGTGCTTTTTTTTTTTTTTTTTTTTTTTTTTTTTTTTTNTTTTTTTTTTTTTTTTTTCCCCTTTTTTAGACAGGGTCTCACTATGTAGCTATTCTGGAACTCACTATATAGACGAGGTTTCCTGAACTCCCAGAGATCCACCTGCCTCTGTCTCTGGGGTACTGGGATCAAAAATGTATACCACCACACCAGCAAAGATGTCAAGTCTTAAGCCAAGTAGCTTCTTTTGAAAGTCAAACAAGATCAACATGCTGTCTGAAGTGGAATGCCCCAGAAGTGTCTCTTGCTGTGAACTTCTCACTGCCTTTAGTGTTTCCTCCTTCCCATCTCTGGGCTTTTGATGAGTCTGCCAGGCAGGAAATGTTTCTCATCTGGAGTGCAGTGGGGTAATGTGGGTTTAGCTTATTCAGCTAGTGAGTCTTGGAAATTCCTCTAAGGATGGTTTACTTTGAACATTTTTAAAATAATTTATTTTTATTTTATGTGCACTGGTATTCTGTTTACATGTATGTCTATGTGAGGGTGTCTGATCCTGGGTTGCAGACAGCTCTGACCTGCCATGTGGGCTCTGGGGATTGAACCCAGGTCCTCTGGAATAGCAGTCATGCTCCCAACCGCTGAGCCACTTTTCCTGCCCCTGCTTAGGAACTGTGAGGTGACAGTCACTAGTTTAACCTTACAAAAGAAGTTTTGTTATTTCTTACCCCCACCAGATTTCCCTAGTCACTTCCAAATTTGTCATCCTTTAACTGAATGACATCTCTATGCTGTAGGATATCTTTGTATAGTACGCATAGACCTGACCTTATCTTCTCCTCCAGCAAGCGGTTGGACTATGTGAACCATGCTAGAAGACTGGCTGAAGATGACTGGACGGGGATGGAGAGTGGGGAAGAAGATAAGAAAGATGATGAGGAAATGGACATTGACCCTGGCAAGAAGTTACCAAAACGCTATGCTAATCAAGTGAGTGTTCCAAAGGTTTACACTCAAAACCCACCAAATAAATGCTGCTATAAAAAGAGGGTGGGCAGTCTATAGAGCAAGTGCCAGGACAGGCTCCAAAGCTAGGCACAGAAACCCTGTCTCAAAAAAACAAAGGAAGAAAAAGGATGGGCATTGGGTGGTCATACATGTCTTTAATTTGAGCACTTGATGGGCAGAGGCAGGTGGCTATGAGTTCGATCGAGGCCAGCCTGGTCTACAAAGCGAGTTCCAGGACAGCCAAGGCTGATACACAGAAAAACTATGTCTCGAAAACAAAAACAAACTAAAAATGGGGATGGGCAAGGCTAATGAATAGGAATTGCTGGTGTATTTGTAGAGAGAATGATGGTAGCAGAGCTGGCTTAAAGTTCTGCTAGCTGACTGGAGACACTGATGAAGGTAGATGTAGTGCTGCACGCAATCCAACACCCTCACACAGACATATACGAAGGCAAAACACCAATGTGAATAAAATAAATAAATTTAAAAAAAAAAAAAAAGAAAGAAAATTCTTTTTGTTTGTTTTGAGACAGGGTTTCTCTGAGTATCCCTGGCTATCCTGGAACTCACTCTGTAGACCAGGCTGGCCTCAAATTCAAGAGATCTGCCTGCCTGTGCCTCCTGAGTTCTAGAATTAAAGGCATACACTATCACTACCAAGTGCTCCTATACTCTTAGAGGAAGTGTAGCTATAAGTAAGTTTGCTATACGAAAATAAAATTCTTGAACCAGGTACGGTAGCACTTATCTGTAAATTTTAGCATTTAGTTGAAAGGTTAAGACCTTAGCCAAGGATTGCCAGAGGTTGAAGGTCAGCCTAGGCTATATAATAAATGACAGATCAGCCTGATCTACAGTATGAAATTCAATTTCAAGAGAGAGACAGAAAGGAAAAGAATACTACAATTCTGTTTTTTTTTTTTTTTTTTTTAGTATAGTCACAGGACTGGGCAGCCATTATTCAATTCTAAGACATTAATTTTCTGTTTTGAAGTATTTTATTAGCTATATTTATTTGTTTATAATTTCATATGGCTATATAATGCTTTCTGCTTGCTCTTCATCCTTTCTCATACCCCTTTCACTTCTTCAACTCCCCTCCTCCCTACAAATCCTTCCCCCAGATTTAGGTCTTTTTGTTTTGTGACCTGCTGCATTTAACCAAAGTCATCCCCGTATCTATATTTGGAACTATGATATGCATTGGAGCCTGGTGGGCTTACTAGTGGGTTTGTATCTGAAGACATTGATTCCCCATTCCCAGAATCTATCCATAGCCTCCAGTTCTCTCTCTCTCTCTCTCTCTCTCTCTCTCTCTCTCTCTCTCTCTCTCTCTGTGTGTGTGTGTGTGTGTGTGTGTGTGTAGACCTTGTTGCCAAGGCCAGTCTTTTGTTGGCCTTGTGCAAAGAAACGGCAGGTTCTGTGAGTTCATGATTATAATGGTTATTCATGCCCATAAAATTGAAGATAGCATTTCATAGCCCTTCTCCATTCTTTCTGTTTCCTCATCCAAGATGTTCCCTAAGCCTTAGAAGGGAGGTGTAAATGTCTGTTTTAGAACTGAACATTCAACTGTCACTTATTCTCAACACCTTTAACCACCAACCATCATTCACTCCATCATTCTCCGATTAAGATTAAAAGTAGTTGCCAGGTGGTGGTGGCACACCTTTAATTCCAGTACTTGGGTGGCAGAGGCAGACAGATCTCCGTGAGTTTGAGGCCAGCCTAGTTTACATACCTCGTTCCAGGACAGCCAGGACTACACAAAGAAATCCTTTCTTGGAAAAAAAAAACAAAAACCAAAAAGCAGAAACCAAACAAACAAAAAGACTTAAAAGTAGTGTTTGTTTGTATAACTGTTGAGAGTTAGAAGGCAGTTGGACATGATGTTAGTTTAGCTTAAAAAAAAAAAAAGAGTAATAAGTCTCTTCCCCAGAGCCTATGACTTTTGTGGCCATTTATCTCGGATTGAGGTTTATATTACCATGCATAGATTCCCTCCTGTAGCCCATACCTCGAATGTGATTAAGTTGGTTACTCCTGTAGCAGTCACACCACTATTGCACAAATGGGCAGGTTGGTATTGTAGGTGTTAGGAGGAATTGAAGAATAGCAGGCTTGGTAGAAGAAGAAGCTGAGACCCTTCAGAAATAAGCTTTATTAGGAAAGAGATACTGAAAACTCTGGGGGCCGTGACTGGGCTGTGAGGTTGAAAACCATCAAAAGGACAATCTGTCAGATCAGAAGCAGCATGATAGGGCCTTTAAGAGAAATAGAGGCTTCCTCTTAAAACTTAGAAAGGAGACAGATATGTAGGAACTAGAGGAAAGTATATGGCACATCAAGAGTCTAGACATGGACTGTTCAGAACAGAGTTGCCTTTCATTTCCTTTATGTTAGCCATACATAGGATTTTGATGGGTTTTGATGATTTTTAAGAAATTGCTAGGAGGAGCTGGAGAGAATGCTCAGCAGTTAAGACACTAGCTGCTCTTCCGGTGGACCTGAATTCAATTCCTAGCACCCACATGATAGTTCACAACAGTTTGTAACTCTAGTCTTGGGATCCGATACCCTTTTCTGGCATTCTTGAGCATCAGTCATGGATGTGGAGCACAGACATACATGCAAATAAATATTCATATAATATATAAAATAGAGTAAAAACCAGTTGCGGGAAAGTTAAACGGGATCACAGGATGATTACTTTTTTTTTTTATAATTTATTATTATTTTATGTGTATTAGTGTTTTGCTTACAGGTATGTCCATGCGAAGGAGCCAGATCCCCTAGAGTGGAGTTACAGACAGCAGTGAGCTGCCATGTGGGTGCTGAGAATTGAACCCAGGTCCTCTGGGAGAGCAGCCTGTGCTCTTAACCTTTACACCATCTCTCCAGCCCCAATAGGATAATTCCTAAGGCATGTGGAACAGATTACGCTTTGTAAACAGAACTGTAGATCACAGAAATACAGGAAGTTTGGATATTGCCACTATAAATAAAATTTAATAGCCTTCTTTGTGAGAGTCCCAGAATATACTCAGAAGAAGGATAGGGTCATATCCTAGGTATACACTTAGGCAGTAGCCTGATCTATTGTTAACTTTCTTATATGAAAATACCTTTTATCTTTTTAAATTTTTTTCCTTTGGTTTTTCAAAACAGGGTTTCTCTGTATATATCTCTTTTCTGGAACTCACTCTGTAGACCAGACTTGCCTCAAACTCAGAGATTCTCCTGCCTCTGCCTCCCTAGTGCTGGTATGAAAAGCATATACCACCACACCTTTTTTTTTTTTTTTTTTTTTTTTTGGTTTTTCGAGACAGGGTTTCTCTGTGGTTTTGGAGCCTGTCCTGGAACTAGCTCTTGTAGACCAGGCTGGTCTCAAACTCACAGAGATCCGCCTGCCTCTGCCTCCCAAGTGCTGGGATTAAAGGCGTGCACCACCACCGCCCGGCCACACCTGGTTTTTAAAGTATTTTCTATTGAGTTAATAGCTCTTTCAGCAAATACTGGCAATCATGCTCGAATTATTATATTATTATTTGTTTTTTTGAGGCAGGGTTTCTCTGTGTAATAGTCCTAGATGTCCTGGAACTCGCTTTGTAGACCAGGCTAATCTCAAGTTTACTGAGATGCGCCTAACTCTGTCCTAGTGCTGAGATTAAAAGCATGTGCCACCACCGCCCAGCTCAAATTATTTTTGTAAACTGTGACTATGTCTATGACTGCATGAGTTTTGTGTACTACATGCATGTAATATGCTGGACTCCCCTGACACACACACTGGGTTTCTCTGTAGCCCTGATTGTCCTGGAACTAGCTCTGTAGACCAGAGATCCACATGCCTCTGCCTCCTGAGTGCTGGGATTAAAGATGTGAGCCACCACTGCCAGTTCAGGATTGCAACTTTAACATTTAGGAGGTGGAGCCAGGAGGATCATAAGTTCAGAGTCATGTTCACCTACATAATGAGTTAAGGCCAACTTTAAAAATTCGAAACATGGGCGGGCGGTGGTGGAGCACACCTTTAATCCCAGCACTTGGGAGGCAGAGGCAGGCGGATCTCTGTGAGTTCGAGACCAGCCTGGTCTACAAGAGCTAGTTCCAGGACAGGCTCCAAAACCACAGAGAAACCCTGTCTCGAAAAACCAAAAAAAAAAAAAAAAAAAAAAAAATTGAAACATGTCATTAAATTGTCCAGGCAAACTGTGAATTAGACAATTCTCCCACCTGAGCTTCCCAAGTAACTGAGATTATATGCCTATACCACCATGCCTGTCTCCATAAAATCTTTTATCATAATGTGTGGCATGTCAATTTGGGAAATGATGCTCAAGTCTGAGCATGACTCAGGATGAGTATTCATTCCTGACATGCAAACCCAGAATATAATAGTTATAGACCTTTAGGCCTCGAGGTCAGGCAGTAAGGGCAGATGCCAAGTCACCAGTAAATGCCTTGCATCTGTCGGTTATGCTGGAGATCAGCTTGCTTCTTAGAGCACCTGGCATGGAAGTACCTCTGCCCTCAGCTTTTAGCTGTATTTGTATTACATGTGTAAGATGTTAATGCTTTGTTCTTGTGATGTTTGAATTATATATTCTTGCTGATCTTTTAACACCATTTTTGTGTTCCTAGTTGATGCTTTCTGAGTGGTTAATTGACGTCCCTTCAGATTTGGGGCAAGAATGGATTGTGGTTGTGTGTCCTGTTGGGAAAAGAGCCCTTATCGTGGCCTCCAGGGTAAGTAACTGCTTCTTGCCTCTAACACCAGCAAGCCTACTATGTGACAAGTGTATATTTGCTTCCCATTTTCATCAGCCACACCTCTGTGTCTGACGTTGGCCTCAGAGTGCTTTCCTGCTGGAAGAGACTTTTGCTGACCATCTTTGCGCTATGACAGCCCTGTAGTAGAGAAGCAAGAGTCAAGGCCATCTGTGAATGCCTAATGAGAATGGCAGCTTTCTCTCTACAGGGTTCAACCAGCGCCTACACCAAGAGTGGCTACTGTGTCAATAGGTTTTCTTCCCTTCTGCCAGGAGGCAACAGGAGAAACTCAACAACAGCCAAAGGTACCTACCTATGATATGTATTTACTGGTTTTTTGGTCTTTCTCTCCCACTATCTCTTTGGTGCTGGAGCTCAATCACAAAGGACCTCTGAGGCTTCAGGGGCTAGCCAGCCAATTCCGTAGGTAAAAGGGCTTTTTGCCAACTCCTCGTAACCTGAGATTGAGCCCACAGTGAAAGTTAGAAAGTTAACTCCTAAGAGTTGTCTTGTGAGCTTCACACATGTGCTGTAGGACATGCCCATGTACATGCAACATATTTAATAATAAAACTTACAATTAAAATGCAACACTAGGTCTAAAAGCAAGGTTGAGAGGAAGAGCTTATTTGTCTTACACTTCTGCATTGTAGCTCATCATTTAAGGGAGCCAGGACAGGAGCTCAAACAGGGCAGGAACCTGGAGGCAGGAGCTGATGTAGAGGCTGTAGAGGGGTGCTGCGTACTGGCATGCTTGGCCTGCCTTCTCATAGAACCCAGGACCACCAGCCTAGGGGTAACACCACTCACCATCAACAGCTAATTAAGAAAATGCTCTAAAGATTTGCTGATAACCCAATCTTATAGAAGCATTTTCTCCCTCCCTCCTTCCCTCCCTCCTTTTCTTCCTTCCTTCTTTCCTTCCTTCCTTCCTTCCTTTTTTTTCTTCTTCTTCTTCAGTTTTTCGTGATGAATTTCTCTGTGTAACAGTCCTGGCTATCCTGGAACTCGCTTGGAACTCACTTTGTAGAGTTTAACAGGCAGGTCTTGAAATCACTGAGATTCACCTGCCTCTACCTCCCAAGTTTGAGAATTGAAGGTGTGCACCCACTACTGTCTGGCTTATTTGGAATTTTGAGACAGGGTTTCCCTGTATAGCCCTGAATATCCTGGAACTTCCTTTGTAGACCATGCTGGCCTTGAAAAATACACCTGCTTCTGCCTCCCAAGTGCTGGGATTAAAGGCAGTGTACTACCACCTCCTGGCAGTAAGCATTTTTTTTTTTTAAGATTTATTGTGGATACAGTATTCTGTCTGCATGCATGCCTTCATGCCAAAAGAGGGCATCAGATCTCATTACAGATGATTGTAAGCCACCATGTAATTGCTGTGTACTGAACTCAGGATCTCCAGAAGAGCATCCAGTGCTCTTAACCTCTGAGCCATCTCTCCAGCCCAAGGAAGCATTTTTAAAATCAAGGTTCCTTCCTCAAAGATGACTTTAGTTTATGTCAAGTTGACATAAAACTACCCAGCACACCATGTAATTGAGGCTGGCTCCAACCTCCCAATCTTCCTGCCTTAGCCTCCCTAGTGCTAAGATTACAAACTGAGATTATAAGAATGTACCACTATGTGTAGTTATTTACTAAGTTATTGTCATTTAAAGAAAAAAGTAAGTCTTGTATAGCCCAGGCTATCTTCAAACTTGCTGTGTAATCAAGACTTGAACTCTAAACCTTTGATCTATTTCCCAAGCAATAGGTTATAAGCATGCGTCATTATGTGCCGTTCATTTGCAATTTTCTTTACTAGTACAAGATAGTATCTTGCCTGGCTAGGTATTTTTTGTTTGGGTATTTTTTTCTATTAATTTTTTTATATTTTATTATTTTGTGTGTGTGGATATTTCTCCTGTATGTGTATCTGTGTACCACTTGCATACAGTGGCTCTGGAAGCCAAAAGAGTTTGTCAGACCCCCTAACACTAAATCTATAAACTACTGTGACTTGCTATGTGGATGCTGGAAATTGAACTGGGTTCTCTGAAAAAGCAATCACTGTTTTTAACTTCTGAGTCATTGCTCCAGCACCATAGTTTTGTTTATGAGACAATATCATGGTTCACAGGCTTGACTTCAAATTACTCTGTGGCTAAGAATGATATTACTTTATTGAATGTTGAATATTTTTGAGTATTGAACCCATAGCTTTGTGCTTCTCAGACAAACACTTTAACAATGAAGTTACATCCTTTGACTCCATGTTTTACTATTGTTTGTTTTTAACAGGCGGTCTGTTCAACAGGCTCTGGGATAGAACAAAATTTAAAACTTTGCAAATATTCTCCATAGGAAAAAGCAGAAAGCAAACCAGATGCTGAAATTAGCATTTCAGTTAATGGTGGGAAGAGTGGGATGTTTCTGATGCTTCAGTGTGGGGGCCATGAGTTTTGAGTGAACCCAAGGAAGTTGGGGGTGGACCTCTGACATGTTTGGGTTGATTCCCAGGGTTAATCAATGCACCCTTGGAGCCTGGAGATGGATTGCAGGAGCAGGTGTGTGCACATCCTGGGTCTGAAGGTCAGGCGATGAAATGAGTGAATGCCTGGGGATAGTGGGTGGATACATGAATCGGGAAAGTAGACACCCAATGTTAAAATGGGACTCTAGGAGCCAGCCAAGCCAGCTGGAGAGGTGGAGGGCATTGGGTTAGAAGCAGACCAAGCAAAGTGAGAGCCAGGGTTGATTCACACTCAGCTGAGTCTTGTAGAGGCACTGGGTGGAGCTGGCTGCTCCTGAATCTAATGTGGAACTGGAGTAAAAACTACTAGTTGGTTTCCAGTTCCAATGAATCCAAAATCTTGTCTTTGGCTTTGTTAGTCTCTCTCCTCCACACCTAGAAGACAATGTTCTGTAGGACTTGATCCATAAGCAGTTACACTTATCCTCTATTGAGGATAGAGGGACTCAGTCCTCTAGTTATAGGCAGACAGAACATAGTGGAAGGGCCTGTTGGCCCTGGTGATCTCAAGGTTGTCCATCTAGAGCAGGAGGTTCTGTTAGCCCATCTCTGTGCACCTCTGCTGCTTTGTATCCCAGGCTGCTGATAGTCACAACCTTCTTTCTTTTCACTTTGACCCTTCTGAAAGTTGGCAGGACAAGACCTCTTTGACTTTCATGGGTATTCCCTGGGTCAAGTTGTCTAATGCTCTTGCCCTTAGGTATGGGTGAGGTAGGTCCCTTCTTTATTGTATAGAATTAGGCAGAGTTTACATTTGTAAAAATTCTATGTGAGTTTCTATAAAATATGAACTGTCTTTTTTTTTTCAAGATAGGGTTTCTTTGTGTAGCCTTGGCTGTCCTACAACATTAGTTCTGTAGACTAGATTGTCCTCAAACTCACAGAGATCTGCCTGCCTCTGTCTCCCGAGTGCTGGGATTAAAAGCATGTACTACCATGGCCCAGCTGTCATTGATTTTGATAGTCTCAGGGCCAGCTGCTGTTGGTTTTCTTTTTCCTTTTTTTTTTTTTTTTTTTTTTTTTTTGCTGTTGGTTTTCTTGTTTATCCCTGTTAACTCTCCAAGGACGAGGCCATGACCCCATTCCTACTCTCGCGCCCTGGTTAATGCTGGAAATCCATAGGGAAAGGACTTGGGCTTTAGGAGACAGGGAAAAACCCTCTCCTGAGGCCTCACCATCAGAGCATCCACAGCTTTCTGTGTGAAAGCACAAAGCAGACTTCTGGTTAGTTGTTTTAATGACCCACTTTGAACGCTTCCTCCCCTCAGGGTCAGGTCTCCTCGATTCCATGATAAAATGCAGCCCTGTGAGGCCCTCTATGTAGTATATCTCTGAATGAAGATCATGCCTTGGCCCATTACTACAGTTCTTTCTCCTGTAAAGGTCCCTGAGAGACTGTCAATTGTAATGACACAGTGAGCTGTTGCTGAGGTTTCCCAGTCCAATTCTTTCTTCTTTGTCATTTTCCTACTTAGCTGTTCTCCTACCTGGCCCTAGTAAGTGGACTAGGATTAAATAATGTATTGGTTGTTTTGAGTGGAACTGGCAAAGCTGAGGCCCAAACCCTGCTCTATTCTCTTCCTGCTCAGATTCATTGAAGATTTCTTCTGTTTTCTCTAGTAAGGGTAGCCTTCTCTGTTTTGTTTTGTTTTTCCTCTTTTTCTTTCTTTCTTTTTTTTTTTTTTTTATGATGGAGGTTCATGTAAGGATCAGGTTGATCATGTACTAAGGATGACATTAAATTCCTGATCCTCACCTGGTGGTGGTGGCACATGCCTTTAATCCCAGCACTCTGGAGGCAGAGGCAGGCAGATCTCTGTGAGTTGGAGGCTGTCTGGTCTACAGAGTGAGGTCCAGGGCAGCCAGGGCTACACAGAGAAACCCTATCTCAAAAAAACCACACACACACAGACACACAAATTAAATAAATAAAGCAAAAAAAGAAAGAAAAAAGTTCCTCATCCTCTTGCTTCAGCTTACCAAGGGCAGGGAGTACAGGCAAGAGGCAATGTAGCCTGCCAACTCCTATTGTTGATAGTTTATGTTGGTGACTTAGCTCTTGTCTCTTTCTGTGATCATCTTATATCTATTTCCTTGAAGAAAGTGACGAGTTCTACTTGATATTCCTCACATAGCGCAGCACTTACAATAAGAACATGAAAAGTAATTGTAAGCCAGATGTGGCTGTGTCCAGTCCCTCAGAAGGTCAGTGAAAGCTTGGATAATAGCAAAGCCTTTCACAAACACACACAACAAAAATAGGCTAGAGTGGCTGCAAGGAAGTCAGGGACAGTAGGACTGCTGTGAGTTTGAGGCCAGTCTGGGCTACAGCGTGCAGTCCTGTCTTAAAACAGTAAAAGAGCGGGTTTGATGGTGCCTGCCTGTAGCACTTGGAAGATGGAAGCAAGAAGATCAGGAGTTTAAAGATAAAGCTTATCTTTAAAAAAAAAAAAAAAAAAGCAAAATAGGCTGGGCGGTGGTGGCGCACACCTTTAATCCCAGCACTCGGGAGGCAGAGGCAGGCGGATCTCTGGGAGTTCGAGGCCAGCCTGGTCTACAAGAGCTAGTGCCAGGACAGGCTCCAAAGCTACAGAGAAACCCTGTCTCGAAAAACTAAAAAAAATAAAAGCAAAATAAAATCTGAGCTTCTTTAAAAGTAAATAAATGTCCCAACTTGTTTAGAATGCCCACTTGGCTAAAGTGTGATCTCTAGACTTCTGCTATGCCAGGTATCTAGAAAGGGCTATGCAGGATTCTCTCCTTGATGAGCCCACCATCTTTAGTGCTGACAGTTGCCACAAGTCCTAAGGATTGTTAAGATGGGCTCCTCCCATCATGGTGGATGGAACACTATCTTTGAGTTCTGTGTTGACTTTCTTCCTTGTATCTGTAGACTACACCATCCTGGACTGCATTTACAGTGAAGTGAACCAGACCTACTATGTTTTGGATGTGATGTGCTGGCGGGGACACCCTTTTTATGACTGCCAGGTAAGGATTGATAATCTCCTCGTCTTTCCTGTCTTCTTTCCTCTTGGGAAGGTGGGTCAGCGTGTGGGTTTGGTACGTGACCAACTTCTTGGTAGATACAGGATGTGGTAATCAAGAACCACATCTAGTGCTCCCTGCATCCTCAAGGGTGTCTGAATTAGCTTACTTTTAAAAATAAGTAGGAGGAACTAAGGGAAGTATGACAGTTGTTAGGGAGCTGCGGGCTGGGGCTATGCTAGCAGTTGTGGCCGCCGCTTGCCTCGCTCTAGAGAATGGGAGGATTGTTGTAGGGACAATGGAAGGGTAAGAAGTTATGCAGACAACACCATCAAATTAACTCCTGTACCTTCTGTCTTTCACCCACCACATCCTGACCCTGAAAATGCCAGGTCATCTTTGGTATGATACAGAGCCTCATCTCAAAGCTTGCTCAAGGAAGAGATTACAGACATGATCCACTGTGCCTAGCTCCAGATTGACTGACTGACTGACTGACTGACTGCCTGCCTGCCTGCCTGCCTGCCTGCCTGCCTGCCTGCCTGCCTTCCTTCCTTCCTTCCTTCCTTCCTTCCTTCCTTCCTTCCTTCCTTTCTTTCTTCCTTCCTCCTTTCTTTCTTTCTTTTTTTTTTTTTGTGAGACAAAGTCCTACTGTGCAGCCCTGGCTGGCCTGAAACTCAGAGATGCACCTCCCTCTGCCTCCTGAGTGCTGGGATCCAAAGCGTGCACCCCTACACTGGGATAGCCCACTAGACTGTTTCTTTCTATTCGGTTACCTTATGGTGGATTTCAGGAATGCCAGCTAGTGGGGGCTCAGCTTGTCTGGGATAGAATCTTGCTATCTAGCCCTGGGCGACACTGGAACTCATTAAGTAGCCACACCCTGCTTTGTCTTTGAAACAAGAAGTCTTTATTTAGCCTAAAACAGTCCCAAACCTACCATCCCCCTCCTGCTTCCTTCTCCCCAAGCGGTTGAGAGTATAGGATTTGTCTTCATTCTAGCTCCAAGTTTCCCTTTAGTTTTTCATTTTTGGTATTTTTGTTTGCTTGTTTGTTTTTTATTTTCCAAGGCAGGCTTTCTCTGTGTAGTCCAGGCTGTCCTGGAACTTGCTCTGTAGACCAGACTGGCCTTGAATTTACAGAGATCCTCCTGCCTCTCTCTGCTTTCCTAGTGCTGGGATTAAAGAAGTGTGCCACCACCACCTAGCTCTCCCTTTAGTTTTGTTAAAGGATGTTCACCACATATATTCATAACTTACAGATTTGGTAATTAAAACCACATATATATTTTCACATATATAGTTATACTATAAGGAAAACACAGGTTCAGCGTAGTAGCTCATGACTGTGGTCCCTTTATTACAGGCTGAAGCTAAAAGAATGTCTTGAATCTCAAGCCCAGCCTGAGCTATGTAGCAAGACCATTCCTGTCTCAACAAAACAGATCAGGAGACTGAGGGTGCAACTCAGTTAGTAAAATGCTTACATACTGCACACAAAACTCTGCATTCAGTTCCCAGCACCTCATAAACTGGTACATGCCTGCAGCTTCCACAGAGGATCAGAAGTTCAAAGCCACCCTCTGATATATAGCAAGTTTGAGGCCAGCCTGAGCTACACAAAACCCTGTCTCAACAATAACATGGGGCTAGAGAGGTGGCTCAGAGGTTAAGAGCACTGGCTGTTCTTCCAGAGGTCCTGAGTTCAATTCCCAGCACCCACATGGCAACTCACAACCATCTACAATAAGATCTGGTGACCTCTT